>NC_060237.1:26214777-26579634 GCF_021155775.2 Neodiprion pinetum
TAACGAGACAGAACCTAAAAAGAAGGTTAGACCAAAACTGGATGGGCGTAAAGTGAGGGAGAGGGAAAGGGAGCGGGAGGGTTGGGTGATGAAGGCTTGGAACAAGAATAATAGAATCGGTTCGATAGAGCAGGATTTACCCGGGAATAGAATATGTTTAAACAGGCTAGTCTTGTACCAGGAGCTTTGCGTTTAAGGGGCGAAGTCGTAAATTGTAACGGAAAGAAGAAGTAACAAGATTCAGTCAGTCAGTCAGTCAGTCAGTCAGTCAGTCGGTCGATCAAGCAATAAAAATAATTCTCGTTGTAGCGATCACTCGGAAAAAGAGAATATCAAAAGGAAAAGAAAAGAATACGGACAAGCCCAAAAATGGACGAATTCGTCATTTTGGTTTAGTGACGATTCTGTGTTTAGCGAAAAAAGTTCCCGGATTATTGCACGGCTCAGTTTCGTGCGCGAATTATTCAGGTACGTGTCGAAGTTGCGCGCACCTGAAACTCCGTAACGAAAACGAGACACGCAAGGAGGAAAGTGCGAAGAGAGAGCTTGAAGCGTCCCAGAATTTTTTCCGAGTTTAAAATACGTGAAAGAAACTAGCAGTTCGAATAATGCGGAACGAAGAGTTGGGAGGGACGCATGCATTCCCGTTTACGATCGAAGACGGTGCAGCCTGTAAACATACTTCATTTCTCACCGTGATATTCATCCCGCATGTATAAAGTGCTGCAGAGTGAAGTGGGAAGAGGAGGTCATAAGTATCACTACACCCGTGAATTTAACGACCCAGAAGAAGAAAAAGAAGAAGTGGACAACCATGATGTGTATAAAGTACAATAAACACGGGAATGCGAGGAATACAAGATGATACAGATGGATTACGGTGACTGTTGCCAGTCAAAAAAAGTCAAAGTTGGATCAGCATAGCAGAGATTTCTCCAGTCAGGAGTCTCGCAATGCATAAATGCGAAGTGCAGTCTGCCCTCAGTCGAAATGATCGAAATACGCAGAGTCGAATCAGATCGAGAGAGAGAAAGACAATGAGAGATAAAAAAAAAAAATAAATAAAAAGAAAGAGGGAGAGAGAGAGAGAGATTAGATGCAAAAATATTATCAAAGGAATTGATTCTATTCTAACTGGCCGAAGGTCAGTTGATCATAAAATTTCTCTCGCTATAATATCATCGCCAAATTGCGCCTACTAAGCATTATATCTATAATATTATCGCAATTGGAACGAAAATGATAACAACAACGTAATAAAATTGAATAATACAAATAACCGGACGCTCATTTGACGCACAGTATTCTAAATACATGCATATTCGCATCATGCAGCGGATAATTTGGTGCTTTTGTGAGTTTCCCTTTACACGGCTCTTGTCTGCATTCTTCGACCCCTGTTCAACGCCTACTTGAACGTATCCTTGGGTGTAGAATTCTGTTTTCGGTATATTTACTTACTTTAGAAAAGTAGATCCTCGATTCTTTTGATTTTACGGTGCTTATGTGACGACATTGTGCTTACGGTTTTGGGGTTTTACAGATATCAGGGTGGAGCGAAGACATTTTTTTTTTCAATCTAAATTCAGTCGCAATGTCTCTGACCAGTTGGCTTTTGAAGCTTTAAAGCCGCTATCTTTTCGAATGACGTCTCAACCTCCAGGGAATTTTTCTATTAGAAATCCTGAAAAATCACCAAGTCCAGAAATTTGCAATATTCTTTTCGAGTATTGAACATCAACTTTGATTTGTGTCGTGACTCCAGCTGGATATAAAAAAATTTTCTCGCTCCACCCTAACAAGATGTATTGACAATGAATCACGATCTCACTCTCTGCAGCCGTTGGAAGTATAATTCCACCGCCTATTCAATTAGTGATCTGTTTTCTGCCTCTTTATGCAATCACCTTTCAATCCCCCTTTGCAGTATACAATGCTAATACCGATGTCATTACGTTCATTGTTCCTCCAGGCTCTTGCCTCTAGGCATATTATTCAGCTAACGCGTTTTATCGCGCAGGTATAACAACCGAGATTAAATATTTCTTTTTATTTATTTATTTTTTTATATTACCATTTTACTTTCAGCTTTAAAGCATAATTTCTTTTATACCACAGTACTTGATAATACAATCCCGCTTAACAATTAAGCTGTAGCGATAACAAACTGGGGAGACTTCTTGATAATGATAATAATTAATATAATCGGCCGCAATTTGAAGCTGGTGCACCAGCGCTCGTTGTTGCGGTCGAATAATTACTTGGTTTTATTTACAACATTACAGGGGATTTAATGCAATTTGCTACTAGCACCTATATACTTATGTACACGTTGTTATTATTACAGTATTATTGTCTTTCTTAAGTAGCATACTATCTACAATATTCTTCCTAATTTTCTTCTCGTGATTTTTATTCCTTCAAAATTCAGAGACCGATCACTTCTTCTAATTCAATACTGATATGGGATTTATTTCTATTTATAATCTTTCGTACTACAGCTTGTCTATACGTACAATGTATATGGAATTTGGGAAAAATGCAGCGTCGAGCTGTCATGACCGCAGTCTAGTGAGATTTTTGTTTTTTTACTTTCTTTCGTGGCTTAAATACTCGTCAACTCTGTCGACTACGGTCCTGGTAGCGAGTGGCGCAATGAAAATTCATGATCCCGTTATGAAATAAAAATGAAATTTATCCAATTCTGGCAGGTAATTTACTTCCGTTGGAGATGAGGCCAAGCCGGGCCTTCTCCGTGGTGTGTCAGTCGAATTCACGGCTTTCTCCCCGCGGAAGAGGACCTCGCGTTTTTCAACCTCGAGCTGTTCCTCCTGCGGATGTTGACGAGATGCTATTTTCGATCAGTTAATAAGGTAATTTTTCTCGATGGCAGTTCTCCCGAAAAACGCTAACAAAATATCAAATTTACGGGTAACAGAGAACAAAGATTAAACCAGGGTATTTTTTCAGGACAAATCCGCTGGCGCTACTTGGTGAGTCCAAGTGACGTACAGAGATGGTACGTCCATCGCCTCCTGATTTTTACTCACTTAACTCGCTCAATCGATCATTATAAGTTAGTCAACTCCGAACCTAGCTGTTAAAAATTTTCTTTTCGTTTTGTAGTAATTATCGTAAATAATTGCCCAGCTACTGGTCATGTTTATAGTTGAGCCACAGTAAAAGATGGGACCAGCTGATCCATGTCCATATCAATGTATAATAAACTGAAGTGCCTGTACGAACGCTTGGATGTACGAAAGCGTTCGTTAATTACTGTGAAATGTCGCATCGCTGTCAGCAATGGAATTTTCTGCACCGATGCAAGTGCAACTGTACGTGAAATCGAAATGGAACCCACCGTTATCATCATTGTAATAGCCGCAGCGCGATAATCTATCTATCGCGGATAAACTGAATTGGCGTAAGAAACTGCGGTCAATAGCATTTGACAATTGATTTTCATCTCACGATAATTTTACTCAAGAAATTGTTGATAATTTTTGATTTCCTCTTACATCTCTCTGTTTTCATTATCCAGACACTCGAACGCGCCGAAAGAATCATATTATTAACGACGGACAATAATTTTTATTCGACGATTAAAAATATATAATCAACGTAGTAGGTAATGTAATACTTACATAAATATTTGACGAAACGATACGAAAAAAAAAAAAAAAAAATAAGTAAACAGTAATAAAAACCCTCGCGCAATCGACGAATCATAAAACCTTATAGTTATAGTTATACATTACATATTTATCACTTTTTACATTTTAACGTGTGTAATCTATTTTTTTGATTTGCCCGTTATTATGCGTACGAATTGCGAACGAAAAATTATATAATTGGTTCTATCTTGCATGCATACAAACCGGAGTAGAGACGCCTAAAAAACGTATCTACCAAATTGGAACCGCAAGTTAAGAGTTTGTGCCGATGTGGAAAGTCTGCAACCTTGTATTAAGATGTTACGTAGAACTTAGGTAAAAAATGTCTAGTCGATTTTTTCTAAACTTTAAGTTTTTAATATTTTACCGCTATATATCGATATCTATATGGTTTCCAAAAGGCTATACAAACATACAGGTGGATCGGCTTGCAGAATTTGTTCAACTTGTTTGGTTGATAAATTCCATTGTAATCGCTACGATCATGCTTCCAACTTGTACTATACACTTTATTGCCTGCTGTATTTTCAGCGATTAATTATAAGCCCGTTGAATTCTAAACGTGTACAGAATAATTATAGTAATAATATACGTACACCGATATTAAAAATCACCTATTCTATAAGTATACATTATATATATACGAGATATATTTTTGAAGAAACACTTTATACTCGTCTTTCGTCGCTGACGAACTCTCGAAAAGACAAGGAAAAAAAAATATTGTTTTTTCACTACGTTTGATACATTTACTATGTATATGATTATGTGTTACTGTATTAAAATATTTAAATCAATATCCAGGTAGTCTTCAATTCTCGTAGTACCATACGGCGCACTTGTTTCAATTGAGAAGAAGAATCGAGTCAACGTCATCCAAAAACGTAAGAGAATTTTCAATACACATTCAAGTATAATTATAAAACATTTATGAAAGTAAATATTCATACGTAATCTCGTGATCCTCGTTTGTTAGGAAATCTCATTTAATATTGCAAAAGATCGCAAATGATCAAAGTTTCGGCAGAATTCAAGACTTATATTTTACACGTGTACAAGTTTTGATGGGAAACGAATCTTTCGGATTCCACGCAAACTAAAATATGATTTCAATTCTCAAATTACGGTCTGAAGTCTGTGTTTTTGCAGAAGCGGCCTGGTTCCGGTCTAGCATTGACCCGTCGCAGTCCCGTAGGTTCGTTACTTCCGCAGTTTGGCGCATCTCTTCCCTCGGGATTTGCACTGCCAGCGCTAGTCGATGGCTGCTCGCTTGGCCTAGGTAGAAACTGCCATATTATACTCAAACATTTTATCTCGGAAAAGAAACAAAATTTTCTTGAACCTGTAAACTTGGTATATTTCAAGTTAGAGACCACCATGTTTCATTGAAAAGTTATTAATTTCCGATCAAGTTTAATTGGGTCACCTGAAACCAGTCTGCAACAATCTGGCCGAAGGATCGACGTTCCGCTTTATGGACACCATCGCCCCCATGAGCAAGGATGGAACCGCGCACTCCATGAGATGGATACGCTCGGCCAGCTCTGTCTGACGTTGTTCCAGGGAAGCCTTGCGTTTCTCGTAGTGAGAAACCATGTGGGACCAGTAGCTTCCAGATTTCCTGGATATCGCAGCAGTGTCAAGAGACTCAGATGACCTGGTAGTCTCTGAGCCTGGCATTTTGTTCGATTAATGCACTGATTTTGTTTGCCAAATATCTGTAAAATCCAACGTCGTTTACAAGACGGCCGCGTATGAAATATTTAAAGCTACGAAAAATTTTGACGTTCTGTAATCTGACGAATTAAAGACATTTGACAACGGACCAGCTGATAATTCATGGCACGTCTGAAATATCCATTAAATGTCCCGAGAAATATGTATATACGTAATTCTCAAAGATGGCGTCGCGCGACGAGTTTCCGTTGGATCAAAAGCTTTCGAAAAAGTCTTAAAATTCTTGGTGTATAATTTATACAACTCGGAGAAACAGATTGAAGAAAAAAGAAAAAAAAAATTGATAAGTAAATTATCGAGATGAACTCTCTCCGAACTTTTGGTCTCGGTACCGCAGATCTCGGGCACGGTAACGTCAGCAATGAAAAGGGCGCTAGCCATTGGAAGGACATTGTGAATAAGTATGAGAAAAGAAATGCTTCGCTGGAACGGCGTCAGGCCCAGTTGTCCGAACGCCTTCGCGCCATGGAGTGTGCCCTGCCATCGATGCTGATGAACGCTATGGTCTCCATGCACTACGGGACCGAGCCACCAAGCTTGGACCTCAACAGCATCCTGTCCAAGTCAGGCGTCGGATCCAGCACACCAGACGCTGACTCGAACCAACCGATTTCTGAGGGCTATCAAGTAGAACTCGTTTACAAACGAGATGAGGAACCGCTGGACGCTTACCGGCAAGGTGAGAACTCAAAGGACCCGACGTCAACTTCGTTAAGGAGTTCTCGGTTCGCCACTGGCGATGACGCGCATTTGAATCGCAATACGACCGGTGATGAACAGGTGCCAAGCGATGATGGAGGGCTGTCAGTCTTGAGTTCTCGGGACTTGATCGCCCTCGGGCGAATCCAGGAGCTGGCTGAACAGGAACGTTTGCTGAAAAGGTACATCTGCGATCTTGAAAGCCGTGAACGAACCTTCTGCGAGACTTTGGAGAGGGCCAACAGGCTTCTTAACGACCCATTGGACTGCATGGAGTGTCTGCCCATCTGTCCGGGCGCCGAAGCCAAGGAGCCGCTTTCGGACGATCCGGTAATACAGAGGCTGCAGAAACTCGAGTTTTACAACAAGAGAATGATAACGAGCATGCGGAGTCTCAGGCAGGAGAAGAACGTGCTGATTAAACAGACGGACATGTTGAAAACGCAGCTCAGATCCACCCAGGAAAAGCTCGGTGAGGTGCAGAAGGAGGTGCTTGGCGATTCGAATGTCATTCCTATTATGGGTGAACCTTCGTTCACCGCGGTGCACGGCACTTGCAGTTGTGCCTCTACCACAAACAAAGAGAATATTGTGGGAAAAAATGCAAGCCCAAGAACGCTGATGAACCTAGCCGAACAATTCGAGGATGTCTTGGAAAAAGCCAAGGTTTGTTCGTAAGAGTGGAAATTCATTAGTCTGCAATTGCTTGACTTTCAATGTAGCACTTTGTGAAGTAATCGTCGATGAATATATAATTTCTCACAGAATCGAGGCTTGTGCAAATTGAGTGGCCCTATTAAGGAAACTGCAACGAAACTGAAGCAGCTAAGCAAATCTGAGGAGGCGTACAAGTGCATTTGCGACTGTCCCTGCGATCCCGCGACAAAAAAAGTTAGTTGACGAGTGTTTTCGCTAAAAGATTACAAGAATATAATGTCTCACCCTAGGCTTTCCGAAAGGCGCATTTCACGTAGCTATTTTAATAATTGTTGTCTTTTCACAGCGCTACTGAGGCTCACCGAAAAGCCTGGGGTGAAAAACGAATATGCTGCAGAAATATATTTCCCTGAAATATCGTTTGACCTAATTTGAACGCAGGATGGACCCTGTCCCAAGTGCAAATGCGGACAATTTGACGCTGACAAGTTGGGGGAAACTGGCGACTGGTTTTGTAATAGCTGTGGCGGAGAGTGCGTCTGCGATCTCGTGAGTCTCGACGATGATTCTTCTGAAATGAATCAAGACAAGACGAGAAATTGCGAGTGTGGATGCAAAGACGATCAAATCGCTTGCCAATGCGGCTGTGGAATCGTGACCTCAAACGACGTCGCTGAAACAGGCGATATTTCAAAAACAGTGGTGCGTTGGTGACAAGTACCTGGATTTGTCGAATTTTCTACGAAACACTTTTAATCCTTCGTCAATTCCATCACGTCAAATCGATCAATTTTTGGCATTCACCAGGCTAGAAAATTGTCCGAAGATTTGGACGGGATAATTTGCAAAGATTGCGGAAATTGCAAGTGCGGTGATGACCACTCCAAGTGCCCGGATTGCATCGAGGCTTGCACCTGCTCCTGCACTACGAAAACGGTGAAAAATCGTTACACTCCATTACAGTTTATAACGTTTTTACTGAAGAGTTAGCTCCCGACTTTCTGCCAATTGAATTCGAGTGCTATGAGGTACTTTCCATTACTTGCCTCTAACGAGATATTGGTTTCTGTGATAACAGGTGCCTGAAACTTTACCAACTCGTAACGAAATTCAATCAGGCAGCAAAAAGAGAGAATTGCAAGACCCTGATACCTGTGGTCCTCGTTGCGCGTGCAGCGATTCCAATATCAAGAGTTCGGAGAACGATGTCGTCGACGAGCTCAGGAGAAGATTCGTGTTTCCATCAGGAAACAGAGGTGGGCGAAAACAAGTCGGTGTGGATTCCAACAACCAACATTAAAATAAACACCATATGACTCTTGGTTCCTCAGGCAATTCTGACCTGCACCCATGTTTCGAATGCGAGCAGTCAGAACCTTGCGACGTTTGCTTTGCCGAAGAGCTGAAGAGATTAGACGAATCAAAAGTCACCGCGCGTTCCGTTCTTAAGCAGTCTTTCATACCCGCTTCGTCAATACCGTGCGATGAATGCTTGAAATTCGGTACCCAACGAAGCAAAGATGGTGGGAAGACAAGTCAAATGTGCAATCTGTGCCAAGTGCGGGAGATAGCAATAGTTGGTGCTGAGAAGATCTCAGAAATAATCGTTGAAGATGAAGGAAGCGGAGACCAGATCGTTTCAAAAAAAACTCACGACTCAAATTGTCCCTGCGGTTGCGACGCGACGGTGTCGACAAACCCAGATGTAATCGTGAATGATTTAAAACTTAATTCAAATTGCTTAGTGAATCACTTCATACTATCGTACATACTCATTGACAAGCCGTATTTTATGCGTATCTTAGCAGTGCCTCTGCGGATGTGACGTAGATGCGAACGTTCATCGGACGATCAAAAAAGACAGTTGTCCCTGCGGGTGTGGCGAAACGACAGGCCAACACGACGCGTTGCAGGAACCTGGGTAAGAGGGTGGAATGCTTAAATAGCTGGAATCGCAAAGTAACGACACGAAATTTTTTTTTTATATCTCTCAATCCCGACTATAGCTGTGACTGCGAGTGCGCCAAGGGTGGAGTGCACTGCGACTACTGTTGCTGCGTGGATTCCGTCGTGAAAATGTTGAACGATGATAAACTGAAGCGTGAAAAATCCCCGGAGACTTGTCCTTGCATCGAAGATAGTAACCGCGAAGCCGAGATGGAGCGTCTGGCCAAAACGCTTCAGCAGGAGGTCGACTCCATCGGCAGAAAAAACTACGTTCTCCAAAAGCTCGTCGCTCAGTGCGGCTGCTCCTCATCTCAAATTATCCAGGGCTCCTGTCCTACGGATGGTTGTCCCTACCACGACCCTGCGCCGTTAAGGCCAACCATTTCTGGTCTGCAGACAGCCGTCGAATTGCTCCGTGTGAAAAATCGCAGCAAGAATGGAATGATCGCGGCTCTGGCCGAGAATCTGAGAGGTATGGTAGACCCTGGGAAAATAATCGAGAACTTGACTACTTCAGTAGCCGCGGCAACCGAACAAGACTTTGACCAGTGCAGGCTGTACAATTATCTGAACAGCTCAGATTTCGTCCAGGTGAATTTGTTGAGGAGAAAGTGGAAGAAATTTTTCAACCCTCTCTGTCTTCACGTTTCTCATACTTCTGCGTTGACAGATTAACGGCGTACTGCCGAGCCGGGATAAAATTTTCCCTCGAGAAGAAGAATCGGAAATTGCTGAAGCTAGGGACCCGGAAATAAATCAATCACGTCGTGGCGTTCCCCCGCCACGAGACTTTGCAGTCGTGAATAAGATCTGTGACGATTGTCTTCTAGTCGCATGGAGACAACCGAATGATATTTCGTTCGTCAATGGTTACGAAATCCTCGTTAACGGGTAAAATTACCGCCACATTACGCTTACGATGATATCAGTTGACGATGGAAGGTGGAGTTAGTCGGAAGTACTGTAATCTAATTGATCGCGAGATTGGAGATTGAGCCCTTACAATCTCTCCACGAATCTAAACCCATTGGATCTTCCTGTAGGTATTTGGCAAACCGCGTTAGGTCGCCCACGCGCACCGAAGCACTCTTGGTTTCTCTTGACACGTCACGCCCGGTATTGTTAACCCTGTACTCAGTTGGTCCCGGAGGATCCTGCTCCGAGCCCTTAAGGATTACCCACCCACACTGTCCCTGTATCGATAACCAACACGTCTTCGGATGATCACTGATCAGGTACTCGTTTGTTCTATTTTCTTCACAGGGATTGAAGCTTTTGCAATGTTGCTATTTCAATTTATGTTGCAAAAGTTACTGAAAGCTCAGAATTAAACGTAAAATTGTCTTGTGTATTTTCAAAAATTAATAACCAAATAAAATTGAGATTTAATATAATCTTTCGTATTCGTTTCGTTCGAGCCGCAGAGTACCATGGGAGTAAGAAATTTGTCGGGCAGTTTCTTTTCTTGATAGTACAATTATGACGAGAGAAAGGTCGGTATTATTTTAGCGATAAGTAAATTATTTAATTGATCAGATGAGAAAGTGCGTGTGTGTACAAAAATTGAGTACCATAAAGTATTCACAGTTATTGAGCTGGGCTTATGTGGTTCGATGATAACACTGATGGTTTATTTTGATATCGTGCTTATATTGTTGTAAGTGAGAATATTTCGTGAATTAAAATTAATTACTGATGCTTTATCGACACCTTGAATAGTGAGCAAACTTTGGAATAATTATCAGGAATTATTGGTCCTTGGTATGTAGAAAAGTTTTCTTCGATCTACGATATCGTCGATAGTACTAAGATCCGGCCACACATCGGGTACCTTGAAATACACGCCAACAAGAGGGGGCTGAAAGTTCGGGGCAGTCAAAGCTCGTGGTAGCACGTTGTTATCTTCACTGGGAGTGTAATATATTTCCGTCGTTGTCCCGGTTTCGGTGGGATAGTAAGGATCGTCTTCCAGGACGTTGGGTACAAGCGGTTTCAAGGATGCCGTATAATCGCGTTGGGGAAATTCCGAGGTCAAGGGCGTTGTCGGGGTCGTCGTGGACGGTCGGCCAGGAGTCTGAGTGGACTTGGCACCCACTTTGTCCCAACGAGGATAATTGCTGTTTTGAAAGCTGAAGTGGGATTCCATGGTCCGCGTATGTCCAAAGCCGAAACGTGACGTCGTCGACTCGAAGCGTTGTTCTCTCGAGTTCATCGTGAGCTGATCTTCGCCTGACCGAACTCGAGGAGATGCTGGCTTGCTCTTTATCTGTTCGTCGAAGTAGGTACCGAATCGAGCTTGTGTGGGCAGATTGGAGAACGTCTGCCGGTGTTCGCTCTGCCAGTTCTCGCTGACGTTGGACGTCTGGTAACCGAAGGGAAATTTATTATAAAATCCGAATTTTTCCCCTGAAAAACTTTCCGTGCTTGAAACTTGCTGTGTTCTCCGATCGTCCGCCCAGCTTGGAACCGTGTTCGAATTGTTAGACCGCTCGGGTGAATTTACTGTACCAAAATGGAACCGTCCAGCGTTGACCTCCTTACGGACCGTTGAGTTCTTCTCGGATGAAAAACCGCGGAAGAGATTGCCCGTCATCCATCGACTAGGTTGCGTCGTAGTCGAGGTGAATTCTGACGAGGTTGAAGGTTCGTGGGCCATTTTGCCGAGCCGAGCTCCCGCCTGGCAGTCAACGAGGTACGCGTGATCGCAGATCAGAGCCTCTTGCCGGAAGGCGGTCATCTCGGGACAGAGATAAGAAAACTTGTTGCCCTGGTCATCGCAGTTGTAGTAAATCCTGCAGTTCGACGGTACGTCGGCGTAGTAACCAGTCGGGCGGCCGGCGCAGGTGAAGTTGGTATTAATTGGCTGCGCCGTCGTATTCTGCGGGCATTAAGATAAAGCAGACAATTTTCACATCCAAGTCCGTACTCACAATCGTACCGCATACTGTCAGAGGTCATTGCGGCAATTACGCTGCCTCATTACCTCCACGCATGAATAAGAAGCGGAGGCAGTCTCGGGTTGCGCAATTCTACATGCCTACGTAGCCACAAAAAGCTAAAAGTCACTGTATTTCATTTTGAAGGTCCTCTGCTTTGTCTACGCGACTACGAGCAGTCTCGAATGCAGCAGTCGCACTCAAGATGCAAAAATCGGTATGCAAGTCCGTGTTCTCTCCGGACAACAAAGTTGAAAATCGACCAACGTTTAGAGAAAAAAAGTCCATAAATAATATCGACCAAAAGTCTTACTCGTTCGAAGTAACCGGTGATAATTGGCTGCTGGATTTATTACAGTTTGAAGGAATTTATACCTATGTAATCATAAGTCATAATTACTTTAACTTGACGGACGTACTTAAGATCGGTACAATAAAAATATGCGTAAAACCAATCGTGCGTTTTTAAAATAACTTCAAACAGCGAGTTTCATAACTGTTGATGTTTATAAAACGACACAGTAAACTTTGGATAACTTTAATTTAGAAAAAAAAATAACAGGAGTAAGATAGTAACTCACGAAAAATTTTTGGAGCTCTGCAGCGGTCAGGGTGATTACGACAAACAGAGTAAAAACGTCTCCCGCCATGTTGTGGAAAAGCTTGAATCGGCTGCGAGCGATTCGATTCAGAGCCGAGTATCCACTTGGACCGTAATACCGGCGAACGTACGGCCAGGCAATCTCGATGGTAACTACCAATTACATTGTCTATGGATCGTAGGATCATCCGCTGGAAGGCCTTTGCCTGGCTTGCCGAGATGCGCCGGGAGTGAAAGTAAGAGCGATATACATATACAACATATCGTAGGATGAAGGAGTCAACGCCGGGCACCACCTACTTTACTTTTGTCAGGATTTCACACTTGTCTCGCGCCTTCGGATCCGGGGACCAAAACGTTCTTATGCAACAGACGAAAGGGCGTTACAGCGGAGCAGTTTTACAATTAATCTTGAAATCAGCGCAGTTACGGCGTGCTTCCGAATCAAGTACAGCAGAAAAAAATTCTATAAGATATAGATTTATTTCACCTTTCCGGTACAACGCAAGGTCGGCATGCCCAAGTTTACGTCCCGTGACACTGGTACCTGTACATTCCAATGTGTCTGTACCCGTGATTTTGTGATTCGTTATTTTCTATCATCCTATTGCACTATTACGATATCGAGAGAATTCTGTATTAGAACGGGAGTAACACTATATTTTCAAGGCATGATGGATCAGACACGGAAATATGAAACAAAATTTACGCATCGAGTTACGTAAAAGCTTACATGTGTACGTATGTTTATCCTTGACATTATAAAATACTTGAGCATGATTGGCAATCAGTAAAAGTCACTGTATCTGTAAGATTCCTTGAGTCATTCTAGCATTGTGTTTGTTTTGAGCTCTATAATGTAACAACGCAGGCCACTGCACGCAGGCAGATGTATATTTGCGTCATACGTTCGCAGATTAAGCACTGTTTATTGAAAAGCAAAATATTTGGGAATAAAATCGCATATACAATTCAATCGCAGGCTACCGAAAAGAGAGGGATACGTCAATTTCTTTCCCAAATATATTGGGGCTGAGTTCGCGTAATTGCGATGTATTCTGCATTTTCTTATATAGATTTTTGGTTCAATCACTCTGACGCATCGTTCCTCAAGGTCATGGCCGAGTAGTTAATTACTCCTGGAGCAATATTAAAAAAATAAATAATCGATGTAAAATTGAAATGTCAAGAATGCCTAGCCTCTTGTCACTAAAGGACACTTGGTCGAATTACCATACAACTAAAACAATGTGTATATCTTCTCAAATTAAGTAGGTACCTTGATCCCAATCAAATTAATCACACTCGATATATTCTAAATGAAATCGGTCCTGGAAAAAGTGATATTTACAAATGTCTTTGAATAATTACTTGAACGCGAATTCTAAAGTTAGGATAGTACAGTAAATCCTCAATTATCCAAACCACGACTTGATTTATGCTTAATTATCCGGACGTTGACTAAAAAAATATATTTTTAGCGTGAAATATACAACGTTGGTCGCTAAAATATGTGTAGCAGCCGTTCTTTAATTGACAATGGACGACTATGTAAAACCAAAGTAATAAAATGAGCGTTTGGTGTTTGAAAAAGGTTCTATACGTACTTAGATGTTTAATGCAGACTGCTTGACGATTGAAATTTGTGTTGTATTTATCCCTTAAGATAAAAATATCTTTTCGGGTATCGGAACGTTCAATTATACGAACTAGGCTCATTGTCAGTCCTAATTAATTCGGATAATCGAGGTTCTACTGTGGCTGTCGAACAAAGTACTATTTTTAGGCATTTTTTGGCATTTTTTGGCGAGCCATTGGTACAGGTACCAAAACTTACCAAAGTATAGTTTACGTGACACACAATATCGTTCCGGTACACCTTGGTTCTTATACCAGTGGATCGGCAAAAAATGCCTTTTAGTGCGGATTTGAAACTGATCAATGTTGCTATCGTTCTGCAATAATTCGTCCTCTTCCTACGTGGATGATGTCAATATTTTCCGACCTTCCTAAGGTATATATTAATCCGATAGATGTAATTTGTTACTTTTGGTTTTAATTTAATTGCTTCAGGGGGTTTCCCACTTTAGCTGCTCACAGCGTTCCACACGTCATACAGGGCGTGTTCGGAAATTGACTGAAAGTTCTGTCAGTACTGAAAACGGTTTAGTCCAAGTGACGTATACTGTAGATTTTCATTACTGACAGTACGGTCAGTCGATTACCGAACACGCCCACAGTTGGTGGAAATCGGAAATCATCGTTGAGCATTTTCGAATTTTTCGTAATTTGAAGATTGTCGAAGTTTGTCAGTAGAGACATCTCTGTTAGAGAGGAACAGACGGAAATGTCTGTCGCCCCAGTGAGTTCGTCATTGCCCTGAGTTTTGCCTAACGTTATGTACATACGGTACATCTACATACCTACGTGTGTGAAGGCCGGCGTTGTTACTTGTGGGGTACAACGCATCAGCGAATCGGTAGCTGAGTAACCAGTCTTTGATTTAATTAATATAAAATCTCTGAAAAATGAACGTAGTGCCCGGAACAGCGTCCCTCCTCGAAGAACTAGACAGTACGTTTGATGTAATTAGTTGGAAACCGTTAGTTCTAGCGATTTATCGAAATTTAGGTTATGTTTACACTTAACCATCAATGTAAATATTTTGATTAACAATTACACCAGTAACACCAGATAAATTAATCACGCCCGAACCGTTCGTTTAGAAAAGCTAATGGTTCTGTTAAGAGATGGTAGAACACTTATCGGATATCTCAGAAGTGTTGATCAATTTGCCAACCTGGTCCTTCATCGAACTATCGAAAGAATTCACGTCGGCAAAGAATATGGAGATATTCCTCGGGGCGTTTTCATCGTCCGAGGCGAGAATGTTGTTCTCTTGGGTGAAATAGTAAGCACTCAATTTTTTTATGCTCAGCAAATCAATATTTTTAGTCTTCCAGCTCTGTACGCTGGCGCAAAAGTCCTGCACTATAAACTTACTGAATTTCACCTCAGGATGGGGACAAGGAAAAGGATCTGCCACTATCTCAGGTGCCCGTAGATGATATATTAGATGCTCAAAGACGAGAGCAAGAATTGAAGCAAGATCAAGAACAACTGATGAGCAAAGCTCTGAAAGAACGAGGCCTCTCCTACATTCCGGATTTGGGGCATGATGACATGTTCTGACCCACATCTATTCCTACAACAAGTTCATTTTCGTCATCCTCGTCATCACATAAGTCTGACTAAATGTTCAGAGAGTTGTTCAATTCTGTGAAAGCAAAGGGAAATAGGTGAAAGAAAAACAACAGACAATTGTTATACATAAGGCGTGCGCTATAATATGAGAATATATATTATTGATACACAGATCTGCCGGTACGAATGAATCTCGAAAAATCTGTTATTCTACCTCTTTTTTTTTATACAAATAGTTATAATGAACTGTCACGAATTTCGTTCTTGGCTCATTCAGAATGAAGAATATTTTTAAATACTTAAACCCACAACATTCATCATCGTCATTTACAACTAATATGATAAAAACTTAGCATATGATTGAAGTCTAGTACAAATATCACGTAGCAAACTATTTGCTATACATTATACAAAAATTTCGCACAGAATTCGTATTCGATATCAAACTAATACGATTTAATTGTTTATAGACAGCTCAAAATTACGTAAATAATAATAAAAACTGCTTAATAATTTAAACAAATGAAAAAAACACATTAGGTAAAACTATAACAGTGTTCAACACAATTTTTACTACACAATGAAGTGTCGTAAAAGTAGGTTTGAACATTAGATTCAATGTATATACTATAATTCCACTTTAAAAAGAAGTCTCTTGTAATGTTTCCTTCGCTTTTAGTGGTTTCAGTGTAGATTCACTCAATTGTTTGTTCCATAGAGTTTGAAATTTCAATTCATTTGTAACCTTTTTGTCAGTGACAGATTTTTTAGAATCGTCACGCTGGAGATTCGTTCCCCTTTTTCTTGGTGATTGGTTAATAACCTCATCAATTTTCTCTGGAGAGTTACTGACACTGTTGGTACTACCAGAAACTATGCCAGATGTATCGGAACTAGGTTGATTTCCATCCAAGCAATGCAGAAGACTATCGGATAGTCTATCTTCGTTAAGAATATTTAAATCTGACTCAGATTGGTCAAAATCGTCAGTACGAGACGTGAAACTTAAGTCAACAGGACTCGCAGTTAGTACGCTTCGTGATAATAGATATTCTCGAAATGTACTTGTTATGGAAACGCTACTTGCCTCAATTATTTCGTTACAATATTCGTCTTCTATTGAGGTCACAAAATTTCTATCCTCATTTAAATTTTCGAAGTTTTCTTTGGTCTCGGTATTACCTCGATTGTCAGTTAGTACCAACTCACCACTCATACTGTCTATCTTTTGACACTCTTCCAAAATGGATGTACAACTTTTTTTCTGTGTAAGATCCAAGTTTGATCTTTGAATGTTCGAACCAGAACTGCATGGTGTGCATCCGTTATTTAATGTTGCAAGATTGCATAAGTTTGACCCAGAGATCATCATCACTGGTTTTCTTGAGCGTGGAGTCATCATAGTTTCCTGTCAGAAGTTTCAATTAATTTCGATAAAATTTTCATGACTTCTTCATTTTTACGTTTTGAGATTACCTTTTTATATCGAGTAGTAGCGGACATGCGGTTTAACCAAATGCAAACAATGAGCACATAAATAGAAAATAGACACGTAAAAATGACGGGATGAAGAGTGAAAACAGAAAGTGCAGAATACATGCATACCTGCATAGCTTTACTCATCTTCGTCGTGCTTTGAGTAATTGGGCTCATGCTTTTGTCGTGGTATGCAATGGGCGTCAATGTGCATTCATTAGCTGTAGCAGCAGCAGTAGCAGCAGCTAGACTTTTTCGTAATAAATTCTTAGCTGGTGTCGATGTACGTGCCGTATATGTGTTGCAGAATCTACTCAATACTGTTGAAGCTGAATAGCTTGATGTTTCAGAGACTGAAGTTTCTGTCTTTTGTGGAGAAATTTCAGATTGTATATCAGGCATAGATTTCCTGGGAGGAAAAACCACTTCTATGTTGGGTCTTCTTCTTACAGGAAATATCGGGTCTGAATTTTGCCTCACGAATTCGCTATCATTCATATTAGAGGCAGCCTCTGTCGAATAACTCTCAGGTTCACTTAATTGGCGTGAAAATCGTAGATTTTTTGAGGTATTAATATCTCGCAAGTTGGAAGCTTTGCTTTGCAATTTTACTGGACAGCTATTCTTGTCTGATTCACGTTGACTGCAACTTTCCCTGACCGTTTCTGATGATTTATTTATTGCAGCGTTTTCAAATTTTTTGACGCTTTTCTCTGCGCTAATATTTATAAAATTCGCAAGCAGCATTTTCTTCTTTGACTTGCAATGCCCCAGATTAGACGTGTTCAAGCTCCCTGTGCTGCTGCTTATATGCTTTACATGCAGTAGATTATCTGCTTCCAATGGCTCGTAGATATCCGGGCTCAGTTCATCATCTGATTTACTGAAGAGCGTTTTTGGCGGAAGCAATGATTTCTCCAAGCTCTGCTCAATGCATGCAAATAAGAGGATTTTAGTATCGTCGTTGCATTCACTTGCAGAGGTTGTTAGTACAAATAGCCATTAGCACAAGACATGTAAATTTGAAAAGAACATTGACACTGACAGCATTTGTGTGGTAAAAGCACATAAGACAATTTGTATTACTTACCGACGACAATATATTCTCCTCGCTACTAGATCTGGTGATATTGCTACAACCAATGTTGATGTCTACTGGTTTTTTATGGCCTAGTATTTTCTTTTGGAAAATATGCTTCTTTATTGAATCTCCTAGGCTTTTGGTTCTCAAATTCTTCACCTGCCTAGGTGTCCCCTGTCCGTTTTCTTTATTGAATTGTTTAACCAGCCTGCGTTTTTTCGTAGATTCTGGCATGGCCTGAATATGAGCGTACAACTGCGCTAATGCTGCCTGTGTGTCTTGTGTGGAGTTTGCTTTGGCTGTTAATTTATGATCGACAAAACTAAACACTGTGTGAGCTGTACCAGTTGCATCTGATATTGATTCATTTAGCTGTGAATGGAAAGAGTGGTATGAGACTTGAGAAATTCCGTTTCAAATAATAAAAAAAAATCAAAAACATTAAAAAGAAGCTCACATCATTTTTTGTAGGACTCAGAAGTTTCCTTTCCTGTTCAACCCAGTAAGCTCTAATATCAGTGGCTAGTTTTGGAGGAATGTCAAACATTTCAATGCCTTTTGTAATCATGAAGGCAACTAGTCCTGACAAAGTCTGTGAATTTATGTGCAGAGCTTCAGGTGATAGTTTCCTTGGACACAGCAAGTGCGGGGTGAATAATGTTGCAAGGCTATCACAATTCATTTTGTTGCTGTGTTCAAAGCTCGCAGTCTTGTTTAGCAACCTTAGAACATATCTAAGCAGAATCCGGTTTTCAGATGGTAATAAAAGCAAAAGTAGCTGTAACGATCTAAGGAGTCTGCATTCGTTTGCTTTCATATCACCACACCATAGCTCTGTTGAAAAAAATCAAGGTTAATGAATGACTAAGTTTTATAAAGTCTGTTGGGATCATGTAATGGGTATGAGATTCACCAGCTATTTGACAGTGAGCGGGATAGTGCAAGTCTGTTAACAGTGGCTCTGGTAATTCAGCTAAGAAACTTTTTAAAACGGAAGCACAGTCATGAACACTAAATTGGCCATCTTCAAAGTTTAATCGGATTCCCTGATATAGTGCATTCTTCAGGTCTTGTTGCCTGGTGAGCTTTCCTGTTCGTCGAAAAATCCCTTCTTGTACGATGCCTAGATTAAAACATAGGTAACGTTTATTAAGGGTATATAGTTGTATTGTGTGTATAATTGCTGATTCAAACTTACTTTGTTCAGTTGACAGATATTCAATCAGCTGTTTGACTTGAGTTATACCCTCATGTGACAAAGGAGCACCCTCTATCACTTCCTTCTGTAGATTGATGGTTGACTTAGGCTTTTTTGAGAAACTTATCAGGCTCCATTTTTTGAGCTTGACTTTTTCCGCCACACAATCGCTACTGGAACAAGATAATATAATTTCAACTGGTGCTTTATGATTAATGAATTATGATTAAAAATATGGATACATTTTTCATAAGGTTTAATAGATTGCACCACAGAGCTTTTCCTCCATTACCAATATCAAGCCAGCACAGCAATCAGTCACAACTAAAAATACAAACCACAAACAGTACGTCAGACAGCATCTCGTGCTTGATACCGAGGTTGAGACTAGATTTTTGGCTTCTCGCCATACACTACCCAACGCATGCAGAACGCATTGACACGAAGGAGAACAGTTCTTGGACATACTCGCATCCCAACTAAATGCACATTGACACAACCATGTAGGGATACAAATTAGGATGACAATATCAGACGATGAAAAATGCAAAGATCTGTTGGTGGTATGGTAATTCGAAAGTATATGTAAAAATAGGACTGTACAATACGCAAATTAGATAAATTCTGCGAGCTAACGTCGAAACGTTTGGCTTGACAGTTAACCGATTGCAGTAGAGAATAACTCACTCTTCAGTGTTGAGGTCCAATTCAAAGGACAGGTGCATCCTGACGAGGGTGTGAAATTGTTCAGAATTAACTTTTCGCATTCTGTAAGCCAACTTTCCGTCGACCCCTTCGTTAAAGTCTTCCATTTTCGTTATTCAAAATTTCGATTAACGTTAAAAATCCTCAACGCGCTGACATGTTTTACAACCGACGATTCAAATATTACGAGGGCAAACATACACACACCTACGCGTTCTTGGTCAATGGCGGTTATGTTCAATCGAACTACATGCACGTATTCGGTACTTCGTTATGTTCGTAAAATTGACATGATGCGTGGATTTTTTATGGCCAAGCCGCGAGCAAAGGGGATGGATGAGAACATCGCCGGTATTTTTTTCCTGGTTCTTACAAATTCGCTGTATATTAAAGATATTTTTCACCGACGCCGCACCACTGCACTATGGATACCATTTCGGTTTACAGTTTCCACGGTAATGGCGAGTCAGGTGACACTATGCCAAGCCATCTGATTAGTCCACGCGGTAGTACTCGAAAGGTGGCGTGCGCATCGTTTACGTGGGAATGGAGTGAACCTAGCGTGAAACGGGATATTTTGGCACTTCGTCATCGAGTGGCAAAACGGCGTCGTTTGAACTGTTCTAATGTTCCATACCTAATACCATATACCGTTGACTGATGATATATAGGTATATGCTCAGTACGCCTCAGTCAACCCATATACGATTGTATTCTGAAAGCGTAAGTGAAAAACGTGTAGTACAACTTTCATCAGATCAGATGCAAAAATAATTTTTGGTTGAAAACAGAGCATGCCTATTGTGACGAACGAAGAAGCCTTGACGCTTTCTACAAAAGTCACAACCGCGGTTGTAAGAGTTAGAATTTTAAAAAGTTCAGAGCCAGTGACGTTGCCGGTGTTTTGATTTTTAGTCAAACATGCTAGTACAGATTTCCAAAATTTTCATGAATCTTAATTTCTGCAATACACGATTTTAAACGTTTTATTACTAATAATTTCAAACATTTTCTGCCGTTAGCAACTTAGTGAGGGTATGGTGAGAAACTCCGTAACAACGTCGGCAATTGTGAATCAAGATACATAAAACAGGATTCATTTAGTCCTATGTGCAGTTCAGTTTTCAAGTTGTGATTTGCGTTGTGTCGGAAAGTGCGACTCTATCATCAACAATCGTACAACTTTTGCGCGTGCCTGAGTATCGTCGTGTTTGTCAGTGGAAATCTCTCATCGCATACATCAAATTATTATTTGGCATGCAATGACATCTCTTGTAGCGATGGCGAAGCTGTACGAGGGATAGTGAAGTAATAGCGAACGGCCATATTGAGCGAATGTTGACTGTACGCGTACTTTGCCTGTAGATATTTACTACACGGCACCTTCCAAGGGCGAAAGATCTAATCGATTGGTGTATATCCTCGCGAATATCCAGTAAGAATTTCACGGACAGACCGTGCGATTTTCCTTAAGGATAGAATGAGCGATTGTAACGACGAGGTGGATCAGCGCGAGAAACGAAAGAGTATCGAAGAAGCCGCGATGGGTGACGTCCTGGGTAAGGAATCCAGCAGCAAAGCTAATCCCGAAAAGGATACTCCTTCTAAGGATCAGGGGGACGAGGACGGACGCAAGGAGGCTGACGGTGCCTCGGCAGTAGCAGTCGGACAAAAATCTGCTCTCAATTTTCCGTCAACTGTCAAAGAGGTACCCGCATTTTGCTACACGCATTAGCATGTTAATCGCGGGCTGAATTTTCCATGTAATCGATCATGTAAACTCTATTTACGCACTGCTAGGAAGTCTCGTTTCATTCTCTCCGATAGAACGATTTTTAATCTTTATCAAGTCAATTAAATTCCACATCCCGATTGACGATTCTTTTGGTTCCGTGCAACACAGCTAACCCATTCCTGAACCCTGCGATTAACATTTATGTGGAAGGTGTATATGAATCATCTCAAATGGATTGGTTTTATTTTGTAGAATTCGAGTGTACATGAAGCTACAGAGAATATTGATGTTGGACAAGATGAAGATATGGCATCTAACGAGTTGGCGTCCGTCAAAAGTAATGCAGAGGATACAATAGATGGTGTTACCGATATGCTGGTTATACCCAATTCTCCATTACAACGTCCAAAAGGACCGTGTTCTTGTGACGCGTGTAAAGACAGAAGGTAAAACATTTTATTATCAACTACCGCATTTAAAAATATTGTTTAATAATATGGACATTTGCTTTGTTCTTTCAGGGAGCTTTTGACTGAGCAGTTAGAAGAAGTAACAAGGCTACAGGGATTGTGGATGGAACTGAGGCAGCACATACGTTCGGTCTTCAGAGCGGCTACGGAAACTTCTCGTGTACCTCATTCGTCCCGTCTCAAATATGACAAAGCTCATTTGGAGAATATGCATGAAATCATTCTGCAGTAAGTCATCTTTCACTTGTTTGTACTTAGCAACAGCTTATCTCTTTGATCATTCAATTTTATCACAGATTATGTAAAAGGGATCCTCATCAGCTTTTTATGAGGCTTGAGGGACAGGCCCAAGATTTTGTCATGGAGACAAAGGTTCGCCTTCTCGATCTTCTACATATTCGGAATGCTAGCAACCTTGCTGAAATTTTTCTCAGTGGTAGGTAATAAAAATGATTTAATAAATTTTATTTTTGCCGTATTCGTATTTTGTCATCGCCAGTGATGCATCTCATAATAAGTAATTAACGAAACGAAAAAAAAAAGAACTCGAAAGTTAGTTTTGATTTGAAATTTATAGCAGATTTTCCGTATCAGTTTTATCATTATACAATATCATTAGGAATTTAAAATTAGAACGATTCACAAGACAATCTGTCAGTTTAGAACTAGGCCGTCTGTCTAAATATATCATTACTAGTTGCAAAAACCGTGGAGTAAGAATACCGAGTTTTGTTTCCCAGCTTGTTTTGAAGATAGCACTGTAGTATCATAAGTATTACATTGTCATATTAGTTTACATTTTTTTTTTTTTTTTTGCCTCTTCAAACGACATGTAAATAGTAAGAAAATTATGTGCTATCTGTTACTATATATTAAATATTTCAAAAATATGTTGGTTAAACAGGATTGCTGGATGGATATGATGTATTGTTGTCAGCAGCATCTCACTTATCCAGTCTGGTAGAGCCATTGGAGAACGAACATCTTTCAAAGTTTAATCTTACGTGGGATTGCTTGAATAAAAGGCTTTACCAGAGTTGCGTCTACGCCGATCCACTTGTACAGAACAATTTGCCACCCTTTATTGGACAGGTAACAATCATTTGATGTTGATATTTGATAAGACTAAGGCAACTCAATACATACACGTGTGTTATATATATATATATATATATATATATATGTGTGTAAGAAAATTTCTTACCAATTTGAAACGGAAAAAAAAATTATTTGAACCAATATCATAAATGCAACGAATATTTCAGCTACGAAAACTTCTGCCACTAAAAGGTGCCGAATACCAAGGTCTTGTACACAGATATCTTGCTTTTGATGATGAAATGACAAGAATCGGGGACATGTGGCCAGAAGCTGAACGCCTAATTGACAAATACAAGTACGTATCTATTCTTCCTGCAATGTAAATCAAGAATGATGATTTAGCTGTGTAATTCATGCACATTTTTCTCATGATTCTTTTTGTAGATCAAAATTGAAAGACTCACAACTAGTACATAAAAATAATAGATGATTTAAATTTTCAGCCAGGAACAGGCGGCCCTTAAAGCAAAACAGAAAATGCTCAGGGAAGATTGGGAGCTGTTTAAAGCTCGAAGAAAACTTATTCAACAACGAATGTGGAACAGAACTTCTAAGTTAGTGAATCTTCTTTTGATTACATATAGTTCAGTATCATATCTAGGTAATTATCAATCGTCAATCATCAAGGCTCTAATCTCCAGTGTATTCAAGTTTGTCTTACACTTTCTTTTAGGGAAATGAGAAGGGACGAATCAGAAAATAATAATAAAAAAATTTCATTAACTATTACAGTGAGTTGACGGAATTTGATGAGCAATTACTAACACTTGCTACGTTGGGGGCAGTCGGGGCATTGAGTCCGAATAGTAGACCACCCAGTCCGAATTCAGACCTCGGTCTGGATGCCTTGAATCTGCCGCTAGACACTGATATTTTAGAGAGTCTTGCGCACGATGCAAACAAGTCGACACATCTACGCCTTGCTGACATGGTGGGAGCGCTAACATCGACCGAGGTCCTAACAGAGATCAATAGTTATAATATTGGCCCAGTAACAACATTGAACGGTCATTACAATGAACCAGAATACTGGTTTGGCTATGAATGCGCTGTTAACCATGTTCTTAATTATGGTTTCGTCACACCGCCGCCTTCGCCTAGGTCTGGAAGGTATAATAAGACACGAGTATGGTTTGTTTTGTCACGTTAGTTGATGTTATTTTTCTCGAAAGACATATTTTGGTTTTTAGTCCGGTCAGTGATGAGAGAGTTGATGGGGAGGGAAGTGAAGTGGACATTGGCGGAGGTGACGAACAAACGTGCGAATGTCATGTCTGCACTGTGCCTCAAACTTCGCCTACTGTAAGTACTTTGAACAATTGTTGGCAAACATAGAGATTTAAAATTTAATGCATAGACAGCTCGCTGTTATGCATGATATGTGAAAATGTTTCATTTTTTCATTGTATGCACAAACTTCTATAACTTTTTGTTTTACTAGCGGATCGGTAAAGGACCATCTCTTAATCTCAATCTGCAAACGAATAATTTCAATCCATTCCCACCAATTAGCAACGGTTTATCAGGTAAGAAAGAATTTGTTGCTCAGAATTTTAGCAATGTACAATTCATGTATCCAAACGATCTTGTTTTTTACCAAACATGTTTTGTTTTGCATTATGATAGGTGGTGTGAATTGTACAGCACCGAAGAATGGTTTGGTTGATATGAATGTGGTATATCCGCATCTTTATAATCTACATGCAGCTTTTGCTGCAGGACCAAAGAAACCGAACAATCCGGCTTGTCAAACAAGCACATCACCGGGTAGCAAAACAGATGAAAAAAAATCTTGTTCATTTGGTACACCAATAAAGAAAAAATCCGAGGAGATAAGTCTCAGTAAGAAGCAATTAGATGAAATTCAGTGTGCTATGGAAGACACAGATTTAAGAGAGACTGAACCGCAACCGTGTCCATGTGTTTATCGACACGCGAAGGAAATTGTAGAGAGGAAGAAAGAGGTGCTAGAAAATCCACCTTGCTCTTGTTTACTAAAGTCTAAACAGAAATGGGATACATGTCCGTGTTTAAAAAAATGTAGGTTATTTTTTTCAAATTTCCTAGTAAAACGTTTTCAAGATCTTTGTCTAATTTCCAACGTAAATGTGATATCTTTCTTAGCTCGCTCAGATCCTACCATGACAAACGGATATGGACAGCCTGAATCTCTTACCATACCTGCTGTCAAACCAACTTCAGCCTCAAGGAAGACAACAAATAGGCCAAGCGCTACACAACAAACGCATATTCAAACAAGGCACTCGACCACCCAGACGCCTAACATCACCCACAATCACAATCATCTGCCACATCCTGGTAGGTGTAAGTGACATATCGTTCCATCATTGATTCTAACAAAGATTCAGATTATCATAAAATATTCACAATCCCAAAGTTAAGCTCGGTTTTAAAGCTCAAAGGAGACTTTGCTGTCAATCGCAAGTGTCTCCTCTCGTTGAATGCAGCATAACAATATTTAAAGAAACAGTGTATTTAGTAGACATTTATATGTTGTGCTGTGAAAATACAGGTCCCACTCATTCTCACTCGCGTGGTACACTACCGGATCTTGCGAAGGGCGCAGCAGCTCCTCATCGTGGACATGCTCATCCCAATCATGTTCCACATGCTTGTCACAAACAAGCTAACATCGAGCATATAAAGAGGGTGTCTTGCAGTGACCGTTAGTATTTTTAATCCATAATAACAGGTATATCATTTGAAAGTTTTATCGGTAACTATTGAAACAAGATTTTGTTAATTATAGTTGGTGCAGGTGATGGGGATTGTTCAGATTCTGGAAGTAGCCAAGAAGATTCGTGTTCGACGAGTAGTTCAACTCCTAGAGATTCTAGCAGACACTGTGATTGTTGCTACTGCGAAGTATTTGGACATGGAGTGGTTAGTAATTATCTAAAATTTATCACAAATTTCGCGATTATTCATAACTTAGCTGTTATACAAATTTTCACATTATTTAGAGAAGAGAATTTTATCTAGGGGATATTTGGTTACAAGTTCCTACTTCTGTTTTACAGCCTTCGGTAGCACCTGTCAGCAGAAATTACAATGAAATGAGAGAGAGACTACGGCAACTTTTGACAAAGAAGAAAGCTAAGAAGTGTAAGGCTGCGTGTAGTCCACCAAAAATTCCAATCGAAGTCCCATCCTCAAATTCGAACACTGTACCTACTTCTAATGTTTTACTTAACCAACCCGTACCGAGGCCTAACACTCCTGTCTCCGTAACTCCTGTCCAACACCAAAACACCAGAGATCAGAGGGACTTGGAGGCATTGCTTGAATTCATTGAGGGTAATCAGAATAGTAAAAAAGACAATAAGAAGGCGGAAAAGAAGGCGCGGCAAAGGCAGAAAAAAGTAAGCATTTGGTTACTAAAAAAACTTATCATTAGTTGTCAAATTGATTAATGGGCAATTTTGTATTTAACAATAATTCACATTCATTAGCTTCGAGATATGTCTTTATATTGTACTTGTACATAATAGCTGGACGAGAAGCTGAAAAAGGACCAACAAGAAGCAGAGAAACAGAGAATAATGGAGCTGCAGAAGAAGACCCCTGAAGTTACTATAACTGTTGTTGATCCTCAAAAACCTCTCTTACAAAGGTCACTGCCACAACGTACATTGCCAGAAGTTTCTATACTGCCTGCATCAGCACCACTAATAACCTCGACGCTTAAACCATCAAATAAGAAAAAAGAAAAAGAAGACGGGACTAAAGTGAAATCACCGCCGGTACATTCGAATCAAAAAAATAAGATTGGAATTAATGTTGAAAAGAAGGACGAAAACGTTATCGCAGTCAGTCAAAAAAGTAAAGCTGCAACGATTATTGATAAAGTTGACAGTAGTAAAAGTAATATTTCTGCACCATCAAAGTTTGAGGAGAAAAGCGAAAAAAAATGTAAGAAGGAAAGACAGAAGCTTAAGAGGGAAGCCAAAGCAAAGGAAGAAGCACTCATGAAAGCAGCAGGAATGATCAAAAATCAGTCTGAAAATCAGCCGCAAATTGTTACTATCAAAAGAGTCATGGAGTCTAACAACGCTGAACCAACAGTTACCATTACTTTGAAGGGGCAAACACCAGCAGAAGATAAAGTCCTGTTCACATTGGTCAACGGACAAACAAAGGAACCTATGTCGTCAAAACCTGAACAGCCGCAAAGCCAAAAAGCTAGTGGTAAGAAGAAGAAAGGTAAAGGAAACGTTAATCAGCAGCAACAGCAGCAGCAGCAGGCTAAGTCCAACCCTGTACAGCAGCCATCAAGTAGCACGAACTTGAAACACCAACAAGGTAATATCAATGACAATAAAAATATTAAAAATCAACAAACTCATGAGAAACCTAGGGCCGGAAAGCAGAATGATGACAAGAAAGTTAGTACAAAACAGCAGCAACAGCAACAGCAGAATGTAGACGAGTCTAAAATTGGCAAGTCCAAGAAGGACAAAAAAAATATAGAAAATAAGGAGAACGTAATGCAGCAACAGAATAATACTGGAAACAAAAGTAAAAGTCAACAGCAACAGCCGCCAAGTAATAATAAAAAATGTAAAGTTAGCGCACAATCAGTGACTACACCCTGTATACAGAAGCAACAACAGCAACAAAATTCTACTAGTGATTCCATCAATAAAAAGTCAAAAGGACAATCTCAGGAGAAGAATAATCAAACCCTTGGTAATAAGAATAAAAATTCGGGCGATAATAATACCGTGAAAATAAAAAACAATAATCAGAAAAATCAGAACACAGTAAGCCCGATTGTACCTAAACCATCGATCACTGCCGAAAGTCCAAACACTGCCACTGAATCTCTGAGTTCACCTCTTAGTAATCAGTTTAAGGATATTGGTGCAAATCCGGATCTAATTATTGAAAATCTCAAACTACCACCGGGTATCACAATAACTAAAGTGAACGCCCCCGCTAAACCTATGCCTATAAAATCTACTCCATTATCAAAACCGGTGAATCCACCCAAGCAAACAACTATAATAGCTGCTCCAATGAGCGGAGTTCAATCAAATTACGCTACTCCTCAAGGAGCAGGGAATGTCATTGTTGTAGATACTGGGAAGCTCAAGCAAGATCTTCTACCCAAGTCCAATGAAAAAGGTGAGTTTCCTGTTATTTGAGTTTAATTTACTCTAACTTAGTATAGATGACACAGCTTTTGATAAATTTTCGAGTTAAACCGTTGAAATTCATGATCGAAGTCTATGCTCTTTGCAATAAACGGTTTTAAATGTTAATATGCATGTGAGAAACTTGTAGATACTCTTATGTTATTATAGATTCTTCGAAAGACAATCACCAATCCCAAAGTACCAGTGGAAAGAAGAAGAAAAAGAAAAGTAACAATAAGAGTTCTACAAATGCTTCTGGTGCAGTACTAAATTCCGTAGTTCTGCAACATAACGCGGTAAATGGTATACCGTTAACGAATGGGCATACCGATGCATCTGCTAGAATTTTACACAATCCAGGAAGTAATATGGTTACGATACGAAATCCAGCATTTGGTCCTCCGAAAATGGAACCGACACAACAAGCTGCTATTATCAAAGTATCGGAAAATGGTATGGTAACTATAAGAAGTCCAGCGCTTCAACAGGCAATTAACGCTGGCTTAACGCCGCCAGCGAAACCTGATTTTATCGTGAAAGGTGATTTGTCAAGTAATAAAGCTGTGACGCAGCAGAATATTGGTGGAAAACCAAACAATTTTATCCCATCAAGTTTGGCTGAGCTTCGGAACAGGTTAACACCGGATTGTACAGGGCTGAAAGGCCTCGCTAATATCCAAATTAGTAAAGTGACTGGTGGACAGCCCATTCCCGAAAATGGCATTAATTTGAGAGGTACCAGTGTAACGTTAACCAAAGTTCGATCTGAAGCTGTGATGGACAATGTTCAACAGGCTAAAACTGCAGTCAGGGAAGCCATTAGCGCAACTATGGCAGCGTCAAGTAGCGGAAAAGGAAAGAAAAAGAAAAAAAAGGGCAATGGAACTCGACAGAATGGAGATGACTGGAACCTCGTTGGTGAGAACAACAATAAATAACTTAACCATGTAAATTTGCTTATTTGTCTTTAACAATTCATACATGTTTACTTAGAAATGATTCTTGACTAGTTACCGTGGCCAGATTAGTTTTGTTAATTTATAATGCTTTAAGTTCTGTAGACGTTTGGTATATTGTTTGTTACTTTATTCATTGTTAATACTTTCGTTTTATTATGTTCAGTATTTTTATGACCACGGGTGTTACACACACGGATAATTACTTCACCAATCTCTCTCATTCCATCTTTTTTCAACTTATTCAATTATTTATTCTTATTTTTTCTTGTCAAATTATCAGACATTGCTTTACAACTTGTATTACTGTCTAAAAACGACTACTGTTTTCATTTGTCTTTCTAACTTTTTTTTTCAACTCGTGGAGTCGTAATATTTATTCCAGATTTATTAGGGAAAAATAACTATCGTCGCTGTGTGAAGTATAGTAAATTTTGATATTTTATGAGTAGTTAATTTTCGTATTGATATTTTGACAATTATTACAGTTTTTAGTTTTGTACAAATGGATGATACTTAATGATTTGTGGTATATAAACTACGTAATGTGTCGTTTCGTTGGATGAGTTTAATATGATATAAAAATAAAACTGTTAAGTACAACGAGAAAGATTAATATCTGCTAATAGCGTGGGAATGCGCAATATAGTTATTATACAACAAGAAATTGGGAATCGTTTGGTGGTACGCATTATCAGTGCGATTTTTGATACATTGTAAAATCTCCGTCTGGATAAGTGATCTGAGTGAATAGAGAAAATTACAGACTATCTTTCTTTTGTAGTAGTAAAAAAAAAGAGAGTCGAAGCACATCAATTTGTGACAATTGATCCATGTACTTAAATACTTTCAACGTTACGTAGTTTACAAACCAAATATTATCGTAATACGGCGAATCCACTGACTGGAATACTATGTGATATTAAGATACTATGGATAATGCTATATTTAATTTTTCAATAATTCGACGAAAATAAAATTAATTTTTTTAAATCGAAATTCTCATTTTTTTTCTTGACGGTATATAACATACTACCCCTGCTAAATGGGACTGAGAGAGTTTCTAATACTGTAATCGTAAAACCAGATAATTGAATCAAATTACACAATTAAGAAATACGATTTTTAGTTCAGTCACGTCAAAGGATACGTTCGTTCAATGCAAGAACCTTATTTAAATTTTCTTATATTCAACTCGGCCAATCATCCGAATATTCAGCGGAATTAAGTTGCGTTCAACTTTTATTGCCAATAAACACATACACTGAGAAAAGAGAAACACACGTAGTGTGCACGAGATAGTAGACAGATTTTTCAATTGACAGAGGGCGTTATATTTAAAGTAATAGCGAACAAACGGTCCACAAATATTTATACACTAGTACTGGCAGAGAGAAGACTTTACAGATGAACCATAAAGGCACGCATATGTACAGACTTATTTAACTCGACGAGTCATGTAACTTCGAACTTCGTGAATGCAATGTATGGATATTTCTTAAAATTGATAGAACATTTAGAATATTCTTCAATTACGGAGAAACAGATACCTACTTTTCACTGACATTACAGATAAATTTTTCAGTCAATACACACACACACACTAGTGACAAACTGATTTCGCGATATGTCGGAGGCGATGCGATATACTTATATATATATGTATGTATATACTTATTTTTTTTTTTAACTGTAAATTAGGTTTCTCATTTCTATGCAGTACAGTGCGCAAGAAATGATAAATTCTTGTATTCAGAGCGTGTCTTTTGCAGAGAGCGTATTTACGCCTAAAGATATAGACCTTGAGGACGGGGAGATGGACGACGCAGAACGCGAGTTGGAGGCCTTCAAGCGTTTTTGTCTTCAATCCGTTCCACCAGCGCGAAAGGAAAAGGTTAACCTGAACATCAAGGATATTGTTTTAAAGAAGAAGTCAACTCCGGCGACAGTTATTGCCGCCAACTGATTTATCCGTAGTTTATTATTCTTTTTATTTTCCGTTTGTAATACGTAGTCGTCGAAAAAGGCATTGCCGTTTGTTATTATTGAATAGAACGTACTGACGCCGCGGGACAGCCATGTATTATAGAATATTACACAGTACAGTTACTGTCATTATAAGTATAAGCATTTAAAAGCATAGTGTAATGATATGATTGTTACGAGCTCGCATAGGTTTAATACAAAGTATCGACGTAAGGAAAAAATATTGACAAGGCTGTTTTGCAAGAACTGATATGCTACCGTAATCCCAGACTATATCACTACCAGTTTTATTATTGGTCGCTCAAAAAATAAGCGAAACGATACTTTGGCAGATCTATTCTAGGATAATTTTTATTTCTATCCACTTGCCATGTAGAAATTCTGCCAAAGTAGCTGTCATTTTTTATTATCAATTTCAATCGATATACACAGAATAATGGCTGCAAAATGTTTCAGGACATATTTTTTAATTCTATGATCTGTCTACAATTAACTTCACCGTTTATACTCATACGTCATACATATACCGATCAATTTTGTACTGTGCATGCTTGCCAAAATAATTATCATACACATTTCGTGTACCAGTAGTGAAAAAATAAACACTATAAAAAGTTGTAAATATTCATTATACAATCGAAAAACGATAAAATCATTTTCAAAGTTATTTATTACATTATTGAATGAATTGGGTTTTATGTAAAAAATGAATTAACAATAAAAGTACAACAATAATATATTTAAAAAATTATATAAGTTTCTTTTCGTTCATAATTATTACTTTTCAATAATTTATACGTATATGTTAATAATAATTCGTATTATACATGTATGTCAATTAAATTTTGAATTGCCTTAGATGGAATTTGTACAAGTATACTTGCAAGTTGAATACTTCGTATTAAGTTGTATAATTTTTATTTTAGCAAGTGTGTTTGCATGCAAACAATTACCGCAGGACCGTGAGCATGGAATATTGGTAATCTGTGCAAGACAATAGTTGGTCTCGTGGGATAGGTTATTCATGTACACGTTGCACGCGATACAATCATCATTACCTTATCACCTGCAGTTGTGTAAAAATGTAATTTTGCTACACTAAAAATGGTCAATTATATACCAATTTTTGTCGAAAGTGACAAAGCGCTTCTTTTGTAAGTGATTTTTCTTTTTGATGTTCCTTTATTTTTATTTTTTTTTTCTTGTAATGTTGTATTTTATCTTGTGAAGAAACTACGAAATTAATATGAATGTTGTAAATATAGAATAGACATACTTAGAATTCTCCGACACGTGTTGCACACGCGAGAATTTTATTCGGTCCCAATGCACGGATATATATTACACTACGTACTAAAAACTCCTCTGTGAGCAGGGTTTTTTACCATATTATATTGTTAGCAGTATTGTATCGTAGAATAGGATTTCTTGTATCAAGATATATTTCGTCAAAATGGAAGCTTGTCATTTCATTTATCTTCATTCAACCCCTGAATCATCCGAATTTTTCCATTTCAATGTATAATCTGTTGAACAGTGTTGATTTCGTTGAATGCAAACAACATGTTATGTTTAGTGAAAAAGAGCTGAATCGCCTTCGTCTCATTATTCGTAGAAAATTAATTAAATATTCAGTATGTTAAAAAGAATTGAAAGCAACGTAGACTATGAAAGCAAAAAAATTCAGGGCTTGACTGAGCTTGAGTCGAGTTACTCAAAATCCCTCGTCACGGGTCCGGATAATGCCTGAATAAGTTCCGCGGAAACTTTAACCACAGAGGTGCGGGCGAAAAAGGATATCCGGAATCACTAATTCTAATTCTCGTTCTCTTTGGGTTCCCTCGAGTAATTATTGTCAGTCTGCAAGGTATATAATTGGTACGGTATAAGTGACTTGTGCCCTAGTCATTAGGCTCGCGTAAATACGCCAAAGGGTGCGTACAACAGCGGGGCGCTCTGGGTAATTGGAGCTAACGATTTACGGAGAAAGGGAAACTGGATATATTCTATTGCCATTCGGCCAAAAGTCTTCTATTTCGAAATGGCAAACAGAAGACGTCGGCCCAAACGAGAAATTCGTCAATTTTTAAGTATCATGTTGGGAAAAACGTAGAGTGCTAAATACAAAGTATTTTACACCGTGTTATGAGAAATTCAAATTGACTATCAGACGAATAATTTAAATACTAGTCAAATATATACTAAATCAATATGGTCGCCTGCAATTCTGTTCCGATCATACGATCGTTTTCTTCACTATTGAACAACTGAATCCTATTTCACGACAGAGAAACTAACTTCAGCGATAGTAGTTTCGATATCATTCGATTTGAACGCGAAGCTTGAAAACTGAGAATTCTGCTCGTCAAATTACCGGTTACGGTTATCATCCTCGGGGGCTAAATGTCCAATCTGAAAATTGGAATATCTCGTATTGGAGATTCCAAGAAGGCAAACGAGCATGCGCGTTGGCGCTGGTCGTTTTTTATTAGGGGAACGGAAATTAAATATTCGTGTGACGTTTTTATTCGACGTGAGTTACGAAGAAATTTTTGGATTTCGCGAACCGTGAGAGGCTGGAGGCCAGCGTTGTTTATACATCCGGAGTTGGGAGCCTGGAGGGTCTAAAAGCACGTCGCATCCCGGGTACCTTGTCCTGCAGCGGAGTCTCTAGCGTGCCACGGTTGCTTATTTTACCGTTGTCCAACACGGTATCATAAATCACGGAATTACAAGACAATGGATCATCGGTTATAGTTTATTGCACGCAAATCCATTGGAGATGCGGTCGTGCTATTAAAACGTAAAGTATCGCGGACTGCTGCGGTGCTTTTAAACGCACAAGTCGTAATTTCCAGCCTGCGGTGCTCCGATACACGCTTTACTCGTTATTGGTACCCAAAAGTTCTCCAGAACATTTCACGGCCATCCAGTATTTACGTACTCGCGTACGGTATTCGTATAATACACGTATATAATTTGCCGCGAAACTCCGTGGGAGGCACGTCGGGTACTGAAAATTCTATTCAAAAAAACGTATGCTGTATAGCTGCGTTTATTTTATTGCTACGTTATTTAAAATTGAGGATATTTTACGCATCGGAAGTGGACTTCACCTTGTGCCAGTAATCACTACATTAAAGGTCAATAGATTTATCTTATATACGTACAATTTGATCTACGGTTATTACGTTACTCAACGCAAGCGTTTCGAAATTGCGAGTAGCCGGAAGTACTGGAATTATTTAATACGAGAACGAGTATACGAACACTTCGGTGTATCTGCTTAAACAAATGTAACAAACGACGGGCGATTAAGTTTCTCCGCAAGGGCGGAAAACCGCCGTCTTCCAACCTAAGCAAACGCTCGGTTAGACGGGAGAATATGGAAAAGCCGGCTCTTGAAACCCTTGAGTTTTGACGCAACCTTTTAGCCGAAAGTCGAACAGTACGAGCTCAGCTCATTGTCGGTAATGAACCGATATTTCAGCCAGATACTCGAGAATTTGAAGAAGAGAACAAGAAAAACGGATATACGCGAGGAAGTTTCTATTATGTATTTCCCCTGGCGGCAAAGAACACACATGTCGTGTCCCTGGACTGGATGAATGGATGGGTAAAGAGTTTTTTTCAAGTTTAAAGTCACATCTGCTGGCGCCGTGTCTCGTGCCTTCTGCCCTTGCATGACTTCTCGGGACAAGTTTTATCTTTCTTTCTTCGCATTCGCATCTTTCTCGGACTTTATTTCTAGTCATTGGGTGATGATTCGCTGGAGAGGTGATGAAATAATTCAACATTAACGCGTTTCGGAAGATCCTTACAGCGTCAATCGCGTGTCTGTCCTTCGTCCTCTGGCTCGGCCAGACTCGGTGGTTCACCACTCCTTCGGATCAAATGCCCGTCTTCACACGAAAGACGAAAAATGATGAAATGACAAAGACGAGTGGAAAAGTCGAGGATTAAGCCGGGCTCTTCAGCCACACAGGCACGTAGGGGGGCACATAAAGAGAGAGAGAGAGAGAGAGAGAGAGAGAGAGAGAGAGAGAGAGAGAGAGCGAGAGAAGTTTTGCAGAGCTCGGACTATTTTAGGCGAGATCAAACGGACACGGACCCTGCGTCTCCATCGGTGCATCAACCACCGCGCGCATCCCTTCGCTTTACATAGACGCATGTGTGTATACCCGGTATAAATTGCAACAGCGTAGTAAGAAAAAACCCAATTTAAAGAAAAAATATCATTCCGGGAATCGCTCGATGGGCGCCGCGAGGCTTGCAGAAACGCCCGGCTGCATAACTCCGAAAATTTCCTAAACCCGAACACAAGAATCACCGCGCCTCTTATTTCTCATTCCTCTTTCGCATCCAAGAACCTTCGGAATTTAGCACAGTCGTTGTTGCCGCACCGGGGAATGGCGGAATTCCGAAGCAGGGAGAACAATGAGAATGGCTCTTGGTTTCATTCACAGGTATTGCTCTGATGGGCTAAATTTAACGCAAGTATTTCCTACTGTCCGAATCGAATCTGTATTTGAGCAGCCTGCGGTGTTCCGCTTGAATTTTTCAAATTGTCATCTTTGTACGGGACATTGTCGAGGCGCAGTGTGGCTCGGAGGTTGAAGATGAGAGTGAATCTTTGAAACAGATTTTTAGATTTGAGAAGAATTTCGTTAATTTTCGACAATAACGGTATAATAAACACTGACTTGGAAGCCCCTGCAGCGAGACTGAGCTTAAGCGTCGATTTTCTCAAACCCGCGGTAATGATATTCCCAAAGAAATAACGAAGAATGTAGCAAATGACTGAACGACCAATCAAAGAATCGAATATCAAGCCCATAAAAACATTAGCACCCGGTAATATTTCATTCGGGTATGCGGGAGTGGAGGATCCGAAAATTTGGATCTTCTTTCATTGCGCTCAGCTGTCAGTCGGTAATGATCATTGATTTACGGCGCGTGTACCCTTCACCTCTTAAGGGTTTCTCCACTCTTCCATTGCTTAGGAAGTCTTCGGTGTTACCTTACCCTGCAAGTTGGAGTCGGTTTGACTCTGCGTCGCGTTCCCGCTCCTGACATCGGACACTCAAGACACTCCGACTGCTGCATCTTCGCCCGGTTAAGATGCTGCGAGCCGCTGAGAGGGCTGGACCAAACCTCTTTTCATTCGAAACGAACGCAGGAGAGTAGCTACTTTACCCGCCCAGATGGCTTCACTTTTTTCGGTATGCATACATTTTCGGCAAAGTTCAGAGGGCCAAGATCTCTCCAATAAATCATCGTTCGGATTAGAATTTCGAGAAAATGGATCTACGGCATTCTCAGAAGTAAGGTTTCGAGTTTTGTTTTAAAACCAGTTGAAAACGGTCATAGAAATTACTGCGGTGACCAGAATCTCGGGTAATATTGTATTATTATATTTTTGTGTCGAGGACACATTATCTATTCGCGCGGGGAAATGAACTCGCGCGCTTTTAGAAGTGACTCCTTCTAATTCCTTCCCACGATAGATTCTCGCCGAGAATAATTCATGCCCACCTCGAGCTAAAGTTCGCAGGTGTAACACTTGCTGAATAAAAATTAACCCGCCATTCTGGCGCCCAGGTACAACGTCGCGTTGACGAGATGTCAAACGGACGTTTTCTTTTTTTCATTCACGAATGTAACGTCAACCCTACGTCTACCTCCCATAAACATCCGTCGGATTTTTGCATCCATGATACCTAATATAATTCAATCAGATTATACCTCTCTGCAGTTTATTACATGAGAATAAGCTGCACAAAAATAACGCTTAGAAAACGAAAGCTCCCTTAGAATTGGACCGCTGGGGGCGCTGGTCAAAGCGTTGAAATATTCGAACAGGAAGTCTGCAAATCGTTAGGCGTATCGATGTTTCTATCGAATTTTCCAATCCTCATTCGGTGCACATTCTCACTTTGATTTTGCATTCAGCTCGTGGAGCGCACGCGTGGTCATCAGCCGGGGGCAGAAGGGAGGAATAACGTGCACGCGGTACGCGGGTCGTGACTCCGCGGCTTTCAGCTAATAATTGGCACCGGGCATTTATACGCTCGCAACCAACCGCGCGTTATTGGCAACCTACGCGCAATCCTCATTTACCAGCAATTTAGCACCCGCGACACACGCGCGTTCCTCCAGTAGCGTCTTCGCTGCAGGTACAAGGTATAAATCTCAGGCAAGAGTTTGCTTCTTGCAATCCTTGAACTTACGTGCAACTTCCGATTCTTTCAGCCACCACCGAATGAAACATGGAAATCTTTTTTCACGCGTGTTAAATACCTGTATGTGGAAAACATGTCAATCCGCCGAGGTTTTGGAGGCAAAACTTGAGAACATAATTATCCACACGGTCCCTGAATTTATTTTCTGGCACAGATTGCGTAATCTCCGCAACGTATTGGTGTGTGAAAGGTTTGACACACCTATGTACGTACCTTACTATACGTCCTGTCGAACACACCGGGTTATACGAGTCTACCTATTGCAGCGTTGCGATCAAACCAGACCGACGCTGTCTCATTAGTGCCGTCCGTCAGTCACCTCTGCAGCGCCTAACCATCTCTTTTCTTTTACCATCCCAGAGCCTATTCTTGCCCTAGTGTGTCGCTCGTTAAATTACTTTAATGCTTTGCCGCCCTCGAAGATTTTTCAAATATTTATTTACTCTAATCTTTTTTCATCGTGTAAACTACAACAGACGTACATAATTCCGAACCGTATTACACGTACCTGTAATCTACAGGGTACATATATAGATGTATGCTTTCACAAGTGTACAGAAAGTGGCAAACGGTGAAAGTGTAATGAGATTAGACGGACGATATATAATTTTGATAAATGGATTTCAATGGTGCAGGGAATAATTGATCGACGTGCAAAGTCTGTGCATCGGATATTCATTTATTTCTGGTATTGGTACGACGGTGAATGAAAAAAATATCGCTATAATTCATCAGGCTGTGATCTTTGAAATAGATCTCAGCACGTGCGAGGATGAGATAGGGGGTAGTGCACGGTGGAGGGTGTTGAAAAATGACTAAACGAATTTGAAGAGAGCGATAAGCGGCTGGAAGCATCGCGGCACAGGCGGTCGTGCACCTGGAGCCCGCGAAGTTGTCAGATGAATAGGCCGTTGGCGGAAGGGCATAGAGATATCGGGCGTAACAGCAGCAGCAGCAGCAGCGGCAGTGGCGGTAACAGTTTGGTTGCAGCAGAAGCCAGAAGACACCGGAAGTTGGCACAAGTTCGTCTCCATGTCTGAAGACACACACGTATGTATAAGATCAGATGAGCCGCTGCTGGTTAAAAAAAATCAAAAGAGGAGAGAGTGAGAGAGAGAGAGAGAGAGAAAGGTGAAAAAAGGAGAGAAAAAAAAACACGCCAGAAAAACTACACCCCGGCGTAGTTTTTTTCACCACGTTTTTTCCCTTCATTTTCAAGATCGGAGATGCTAAGGTGGCGTGAATTTTAATTAGTGACGCGTTGATTGGCTGCGCTACGCCCCCGGGGCTAAGAGTAGCTGCTGTGGTAGTGAAGTACAAGGTACGGGAACCAGTCTCTGTACTCGAGGGTATCCCTGGATGTGCCACCCCGTCGCCTTTGCGTTAAGTCTGGGCGGAAAACGTGGCCGAACAATTTGTTGGAATTAGAAATAACCGAAAACACGCGGTGCTGGTGAGGTCTGGTCCCGGTCTCCGCCTCCGTTGCTCTTCTCTTCTTTTCCGTCGCGGTCTTCAGCCCAACGTACCGCGGCAGTCAACTCGAATTACGTCTTTTGGAAACGTGATCTCGTTATATGTGCCACTCGCGTATTTTGATTTCAAACAAATTCCCCTCTCGACACGCCACAACGTACGTCCGTGACGACCGCCGTGTCGTCGCACTTTTTATTTAATCGTGAAAAGAGAAGGTGATCTGTGCAGCTAACCTAGCAAAAAAAAAAAGATAAAAAATCTGTAAGACGCCGCGTGAATTTTGCTCTTTTCTCTTACCTGTCGGACCGGCAGCCGAGGTATAAAAGAAAAAGGACTGGTCGCCTGGCAGTCACTTTGTGCCGTTTCAACGTACACCGAGAGCTATGCAATCTGCAGCCTTAGAGCGGGGACCACTCCTGTAACAAATCGAAGCTTTTAAGCTTTATGTATCGCGTCGGTTGTGAGATATGAAAACGCGTCTTTGACCATGCGTATCTGCGCTGCGGGACCGTAACTTTCGAGAGAAATATTGTTTGTTCTTCTGGTTATTTTAGCGCACTCGACACGAACGGCGGACGAAAAAAGTAATTGCATTAGCTTCAATCCACCTCGCCGACAACGCGGTGCACCCCCTTGAAAGGTTGAAGCGATTCGTTCTCAACTCGACTGGACGAATATACGCCAGCCGCGCGGGTCATTCGCTTTATAGATCTTTTTTTTCTGACAACAACTGAAATAGCGGATTTATTTGGCGACCTCGAAAATTCAAAGCTCTACCGGCTCCTCAAAATCAGGCACGACTCTGTACAGTATTTACCCAGCTAGTATAAGTGCGCATCGCAAGAGGTACAGAAAAGAGCCCCCGAGCGATGCCAGACGCAGTTCGTCGCTATTTTCACCCGGGCTTTTATTATTCCACAGCTGAGTGAAGCAGGTGCGCGTATAGTGCGAAAATAATGAAATTATAAACCACGATTCCTTGCCTTGAGGAATACTTTCTTTAAAAATTACGGAGAATGTGCTAAGGAGAGGCAGGAGCCAGACTTCTTGCAGTTGGGTTACCGGTTTTGAGCAATACTAGAGTAAAAACTTCTTTCATCCAGTTTAAAAGAATTTGATTCCGACCTTCGGAGATCGTGTAGCTGATTTCTCATCAAACTAAAAAAAAAAATTTGTAAACTTCCAAAATCGGATAAATGAAAATTCCAAGATTATTATCCAGGTGCAATACTCCTCGGCATATGCGACCTGCATATGGTATTCCATCTCCTCTCACGCTCTCATCCCACGTCCTCCATGGTCTTACAAACTTCAAAAGCACCGTGCTTGATTAATTCAGTCGGAATTGAGCTGCATAAGTGTACATGCATACTTCTAGTGAACGCCAAGTAAATTACAGAGCATCGTTATTACGCAACTCGAGTCTTAATGTGAAGTTCACCCACTTGCCTGTGCAGCGGGAATCGAAGCGAAGAAAGGATTGACCATCCACATAACTGGCACATACCTGTACCGTAAGGTGCGAGCATACTCGACAGCGTACATAAAATTTGTATAAGTAGGTTGGTGCCCATAGCGCACAGGTGCAGCATGGAGTGATGTACTTGACTCCTTCGCTCCTTGAAAAATGTCGGCCTCCACTTCGGAGCTGGGCGGCGTCTTTAAGCTTTGGTAGACACCACGGGGAACAAGTATATCTATATCTACCCGTGCGTATGAATGTAAAAGATTATACGTACCTACGTATTTTCCAGCCAGGACGTGGCAGCAGCATTTCCGATGCGGCAGATAAGAGGATAGAAATGATAATTATTTACATAGCGACTGTCAAGTGTGCAGCAAGATTCTATTCGGGAGTTTTGGGACAGACAGATGGATCACATCACACCTAGAGGCACATTCCAACAAACTTCGTGACAAATGTAACTACGAGCACGATGAACGACTGCTTGTAGATGTAAGGTGTTGGACGCTTCCTGTTGTACCGTATAGAGAGGTAAGACTTGGATATTGGAACCAATTTTACTTCCGAGTATGTCATATGCGCCAGATTATCATCCATTTCTAGCTAAGAGTAAAAATTTATTTGTCAATTTGAGAACCACGGTAATTTGACAGTTTTATCATAGAATCACGAGATAAATAGCGTACTTTCAAGTACACCTAAAATAGGACGAGTTTTTATTAATAGATCCAAGCTTCTTGCGGAAGTTATTTGAAGTTACCTACTTCGTATAAGCTACTGCTGCAAAGATTCGTCTTTTAATTTCCTCTTATACCAGGTACACGGCGGTCGGACAAATTGACGAGTTATCCAATAAATTGTATACCTCCATTCATCTTTGATCTTTCAACATTCCAGTGTTTCCATTGCTCTCTGGCAATTAATCTTGAATAATAATCTATAAAAATCTAGTCGGCGTTTAAATACTTCGAACGTTATTTTTTCACAGATCAAACACTGTATAAACTTGAACATTGTTGATCGTTGAGTATTAGAATCGTTTGACTGACCTGTAGACAGATAAAGTCGAGGCTTATAATATTACTGCGAAGCCGGAAAGAAAGAAAATTCAAAGTTCACGTGACATCATATCAATGCAGAAGGTTTCAATGCCAAAGACATCGGTTGCATAACAGGACAGCCTTCATCCGGCCTACAAAAAAGCGAAATTTTTCTCTTGTAAAAGCGACGTACGTAATCAGCGCTAAACCGCGAATGCGGCGGATCGCGCGTCATGCCAGAATCTCAAATAAACGAAATTGGAGGCTGCCGGGATAGGGGACCGTCTAAATGCGGTGGTCGCTGTGTCATCGTCTGGATACGCGCCTGCGAAAAGTCACACGCTGCACTAGCGCGGATTTTAAACTCAGGATGCCCGCGGGCACGAAGAGCTTTGAGTTACTCCTTAACTCGGAGCTTGAAGCTTCAGCTGCAGGCTGAATCGCCCTGAACCGTCCGACTGGCTAGCTGACCACACGCAACCCCGAGGCAGCCTCCCCCTCCTTGCCCCCTATTTAATCTTATTCTACATCAAGTTTATCTCCAGCTCCGCTTCGTTATATTTACTCTCTCGCCATTGTGAGATCATCCCGAGACGTTTGTTGTATCCGACCACAGCTGCCACCGAGTGCAAAGTTATAGCCGCTGATCTTACGTCAGTCCGGTGAACCCGGAGGGGGAAAACTTCTGACCGCGATTTTTGCGTCTACGTGTGTTTGTTGTTTTTTCGAAATCGAGTTCCACGCCAACTCGTAATGGGTATGGATGCAGCAATTGCAGAGGACGATAGCCGGAAGAAACGACCGCAATTTTACCCTGAAATATGGCGCGTGCGCTGCCGCCGTTTGTTCCTATTATTAAAACAGCATTCGAGTGCTCCCGTTTTAGCACGGGAACGTCTTATGTACTTTTCGCAGACGACAGATGTTTCAGACGAGGGGCGTTTGTTGGTTGCAGCCTTTACTCGCTAAAAATTCCCACCTCGTGTGTTTCTGGGCTTTCGTGCGTGAACCGCGCGAAGCCCACGCGAATAGAAACCGTTCTATACCGTACATACATCGTAGGTGCGTCGAACAGCCGTCCAACTGTCTGCCGCACTTGCAAAAATAGGAATTCTCGCCACCTCCGTGCCCCCCTTGCCCCCCGCCGATCCTCTCGCCCTCGTTTCTCTGGTCTCTTCTCACCTCGCTGGCTATTTTCCTTTGGCTAATCTAGCACTCTTCTTTTCTAGCAATTTTCATTTCCCTTTCTCCGTGCGACTGCATATCGCGAATATCGAGTCGAGCGGATTGAATAATTTTCTTTCGCCGGGTACCTACGGAACCTGCTGGAGGCGGATTAGCTAATGGAATTGATATTCAAATCGACGAATACCGGAGGTAATGTATTCCACGATGTCGAGAGAGCCGCTCTGCGGAACCGTGCAAACAAAGCTACTGATTCAAAGAGCTGCAACACGACCTGCTGCCACCCGTTTCACGGGAGACGTTTTTTTCACTCTTTACTCAAGTTTATCTTACCTCCGGATCTTACTTCTGTCGTATTCTGATCGAGACGTCGCGCTGTGCCAACTCGTTCATTTTTAATTACTCAAGAGCCATATACACAAATAAACCCTAAAGGGGACTGTGTTTGAAGGACTAATGCGTCTGAAACGTGTTTCTTCAGCAGCAAAGTTTCATTGCAATACTTAAATAACCTTTTTATTCTTCTAGGCATTGTTCAGACAAAGTCAGGATCTTCCAGTCGTCGCCAACTCGTCAGGTAGTCACGCTATGCGCTCAAAGCAGGAGATGCTTTGCCAAAGAACATATTGTCTCTGAGGTGGTGCTGAATTACAAAACGCCTTCTTTATCGTATTTTTACCAAATGCATACAATTGCTCAATGAAACGAAACGAAACGTGACCTGTAATAGCTTGAATCCATCAGTTTTCACATCTACTCGTATTCGCATAATTTGCTTGAAATTAACAGCTGATCAGAATTCTCTGCGGGATATTTATTAAGCTACATCTAACGGGGGGGATGAAATTCGGAGCCCAGTCTTTCTTCTTCTTCTTCTTTTGTGTTGATTCCAGTAAACTAAGAAAATTGGGTGGAATAATTTGATCGATTATAGACTCGAGAGACGAGGCAAGCGTATCTGACGCGAATCGCGGTTGTAGTTCCGCTGTTGCTGCACGGTTGATTTATAAGCTCCGCTTGAATCCTGGGCCCCTTTGTCACGGTGTGGCACGAACTGTCGTCGGCCAGCAGGAGACTGTTAATTTCTCGCAATGTTTTCCGCGCCGCGTTATAACACGAGTCTGCGGTCGCCTCGACGTAATTCCAGTAGCAATTGTGGTGACTCGAGATGTATAATGTAAGCTCATGAGGTACGCGACTTGAATCGCAAACAAAATCCTGAATTATTCGCTGCGTCCTTTTTCGCTCGCCTGGTTGGAGCCGCGCGAAGTATCGCGTCTGCGGTCGACCGATATCGAGTTTTCGTAACATTTTTTTCCTCAATCGCATCAGGCATGATACGTTCACACATTCAAGCTTCCAGTAGGCGCAAATACACGCAGCAAGAATCTGAGTACGCTTTATTCCACTGAATAATAATCCGCTCTTGTGAATGCTGAAATAGTTGCAAATGGTTGAGGTATTCGACTCACGCAATTATTTCGCAACCTTGAAACTTCAATTTGTATTCTAATTATGCACGTCTGTGCAGTTAAATTCTCTTTTAGATCTGCACCGTCGTACGAAACATTTTGTAGATATCGCAATCGTGCTTAGACAGATTTAAACTAATTATAGCAAATATTAGTGTAATCTTGTGCGCAATTCAATTATCTGCAAAAATCAGATACCTCTATTATGTTAAACAGGTTGAAGAAACCTTCTCAACTTTTATAATACCCGGCTTGACAATGGCGTTCATATGAATTCTTGGTGGATTGATGCCAATTGCTGTTCACAAATCTCCACAAGATTGAACATGCATAGCGAAAATTGTTTAACACGGTGAAGTAACAATGCTCACGAAATACGTGACTGAAACGCTCCGTACCCGAGACGGAAAGCCACGAACAAAATAATTCTTCACTTCCGCATGTAAAACATGAACAAAGTTTGTCAAGACACACGTCGGCGAACCGGAAGAACGCGGGTGCGTGACCCGTCGATCCCTTTCGCAGTCTAGGGAGAGGTTCTCGAGCGGTCATCGACTCATTCTTCGGTGTCAGACACGTCCTAATCGTGTTTCTATTGTTTACAAGAAACGTACTACGCAGTTGTACCTGATCAGACGTAGGCGTGTACGTAAGCTCTGGACGACACTCGGACCGGATGATAAATAATGAAACGTTGACAATCGATACGTGTATGGTGGATATGGGACTGATGGGGAAAAAAATAAATAAGCATCACCAAAATCATAGCTTGGATGAAGTGAGTGAAGTACCTTCAAAGATTGAACGATTGATCGGAACGCTGGAAAAAGAATGAATTTATACACGTAACTTGCAACAAAATAAAAATAAATAACACATCAATCTATGCCCCACAATGTTTATTACTTGGGTTTGCAACCAAAATACTGATGAGCCGCGAAAGGCGCTGAGATATATCGATTGATTAGCTCTGACCAATGCATTCTTTATTTCTTTTGACGTTGAATTAGTACGCAGAGGGTCATTTAAATCGATTGGAAAAGAATAAATTTGCGAAGATGAAGTGAGATTGAGCCCGTTGAATTTTTTCAGTTCATTTTTAATGGATTTTGAAAAATGCTGGATACAAGTTTTCTTAACGGCCATACATGCATGGGAATTTTCAATAGTGGGGTGGGTGGAGAAAAAGAATTCACACACTTCTAGAAATCGATTGAGTTTCGGCTGATTATTTGATGTGCCTTAATTATAGTACAAGTGTTCAGGCCTCAGTATGTAGTAATTTGACAAGTTAACAAATAGTGTAAAAGTGAAAGATGAGAAGAAACGAAAAAGTATGATTAAACATTGTATATTAATTCTGATAACTATAACATGACAGAGAAATGTAATATACATGGCTATGAGCAGGATTCGAGGAATAATATATTTCATATGATCATTATCGTAGTAAGTTAGGGTAGTTAAAGTTCTGGTGTGCGTACAAATGCCATGCGCCTCTGGAACATACGCAAAATGACGTTTCATGATGTATTGTGACTATTTTATGTAACCTGAATTGCAATGAATAAATAATTGATTTCCCAAACATCATTTTTACTTTATCAGCTTATGTTTCGACAAAGATTTGAACTCCTTTCTCGTAATATTTGGGATATGATGAATCTGGAAGTATCGTATGATGATGGCCAGAGATAAAGAGTTCTGCTCGATAATCGAGCGAAAAACGGGAATAACCTACAACCATAATCCACCGTTGGATTGTAAGTGACATTTTTCGGTATTTTGGAAAGTGCTGGAATAAATTCTTCAATGCACTATTCCGACGTAATTTTGCGAGAGAAATCGATTGGGCGCAGTCCCAATACGCTGCGATCAACGCATCGAAAGTTACAGCCAAAAAACGGAAACCTGAATTTTCGACATTTTTCAGCAGGTGCTTTTTCCTTCGTCATTTCGCTTCTGTTGATCCCACGCTCTTTTCGCTGCGTTTTCTGAGTTCCTTGGGGTCCAATTGGTCGGGAAAGAGTCATACGAATCAATTCTGAGACGAAAAATTTTTTGGTGAAAAAAAAAGGAAGGTTAACCCCTTTGTTTTTTGGCGAAAATTTTCGCGATTTTGAAAAGTGCTGGAATCAAGTCTTTCTGGCACTATTCCGACGTAATTTTGCGAGAGAAATCGATTGGGCGCAGTCCCAATACGCTGCGATCAACGCATCGAAAGTTACAGCCAAAATACGAAAACCTGAATTTTCGACATTTTTCAGCAGGTGCTTTTTCCTTCGTCATTTCGCTTCTGTTGATCCCACGCTCTTTTCGCTGCGTTTTCTGAGTTCCTTGGGGTCCAATTGGTCGGGAAAGAGTCATACGAATCAATTCTGAGACGAAAAATTTTTTGGTGAAAAAAAAAGGAAGGTTAACCCCTTTGTATTTTTGGCGAAAATTTTCGCGATTTTGAAAAGTGCTGGAATCAAGTCTTTCTGGCACTATTCCGACGTAATTTTGCGAGAGAAATCGATTGGGCGCAGTCCCAATACGCTGCGATCAACGCATCGAAAGTTACAGCCAAAAAACGAAAACCTGAATTTTAGACATTTTTCAGCAGGTGCTTTTTCCTTCGTCATTTCGCTTCTGTTGATCCCACGCTCTTTTCGCTGCGTTTTCTGAGTTCCTTGGGGTCCAATTGGTCGGGAAAGAGTCATACGAATCAATTCTGAGACGAAAAATTTTTTGGTGAAAAAAAAAGGAAGGTTAACCCCTTTGTATTGTTGGCGAAAATTTTCGCGATTTTGAAAAGTGCTGGAATCAAGTCTTTCTGGCACTATTCCGACGTAATTTTGCGAGAGAAATCGATTGGGCGCAGTCCCAATACGCTGCGATCAACGCATCTAAGGTTACAGCCAAAAAACGAAAACTTGAATTTTCGACATTTTTCAGCAGGTGCTTTTTCCTTCGTCATTTCGCTTCTGTTGATCCCACGCTCTTTTCGCTGCGTTTTCTGACTTCCTTGGGGTCCAATTGGTCGGAAAAGAGTCATACGAATCAATTCTGAGACGAAAAATTTTTTGGTGAAAAAAAAAGGAAGGTTAACCCCTTTGTATTTTTGGCAAAAATTTTCGCGATTTTGAAAAGTGCTGGAATCAAGTCTTTCTGGCACTATTCCGACGTAATTTTGCGAGAGAAATCGATTGGGCGCAGTCCCAATACGCTGCGATCAACGCATCGAAAGTTACAGCCAAAAAACGAAAACCTGAATTTTCGACATTTTTCAGCAGGTGCTTTTTCCTTCGTCATTTCGCTTCTGTTGATCCCACGCTCTTTTCGCTGCGTTTTCTGAGTTCCTTGGGGTCCAATTGGTCGGGAAAGAGTCATACGAATCAATTCTGAGACGAAAAATTTTTTGGTGAAAAAAAAAGGAAGGTTAACCCCTTTGTATTTTTGGCGAAAATTTTCGCGATTTTCAAAAGTGCTGGAATAAATTAATTGTGGCACTATTCCGACGTAATTTTGCGAGAGAAATCGATTGGGCGCAGTCCCAATACGCTGCGATCAACGCATCGAAAGTTACAGCCAAAAAACGAAAACCTGAATTTTAGACATTTTTCAGCAGGTGCTTTTTCCTTCGTCATTTCGCTTCTGTTGATCCCACGCTCTTTTCGCTGCGTTTTCTGAGTTCCTTGGGGTCCAATTGGTCGGGAAAGAGTCATACGAATCAATTCTGAGACGAAAAATTTTTTGGTGAAAAAAAAAGGAAGGTTAACCCCTTTGTATTTTTGGCGAAAATTTTCGCGATTTTGAAAAGTGCTGGAATCAAGTCTTTCTGGCACTATTCCGACGTAATTTTGCGAGAGAAATCGATTGGGCGCAGTCCCAATACGCTGCGATCAACGCATCGAAAGTTACAGCCAAAAAACGAAAACCTGAATTTTCGACATTTTTCAGCAGGTGCTTTTTCCTTCGTCATTTCGCTTCTGTTGATCCCACGCTCTTTTCGCTGCGTTTTCTGAGTTCCTTGGGGTCCGATTGGTCGGGAAAGAGTCATACGAATCAATTCTGAGACGAAAAATTTTTTGGTAAAAAAAAAAGGAAGGTTAACCCCTTTGTATTTTTGGCGAAAATTTTCGCGATTTTCGAAAGTGCTGGAATAAATTAATTGTGGCACTATTCCGACGTAATTTTGCGAGAGAAATCGATTGGGCGCAGTCCCAATACGCTGCGATCAACGCATCAAAAGTTACAGCCAAAAAACGAAAACCTGAATTTTAGACATTTTTCAGCAGGTGCTTTTTCCTTCGTCATTTCGCTTCTGTTGATCCCACGCTCTTTTCGCTACGTTTTCTGAGTTCCTTGGGGTCCAATTGGTCGGGAAAGAGTCATACTAATCAATTCTGAGACGAAAAATTTTTTGGTGAAAAAAAAAGGAAGGTTAACCCCTTTGTATTTTTGGCGAAAATTTTCGCGATTTTGAAAAGTGCTGGAATCAAGTCTTTCTGGCACTATTCCGACGTAATTTTGCGAGAGAAATCGATTGGGCGCAGTCCCAATACGCTGCGATCAACGCATCGAAAGTTACAGCCAAAAAACGAAAACCTGAATTTTCGACATTTTTCAGCAGGTGCTTTTTCCTTCGTCATTTCGCTTCTGTTGATCCCACGCTCTTTTCGCTGCGTTTTCTGAGTTCCTTGGGGTCCAATTGGTCGGGAAAGAGTCATACGAATCAATTCTGAGACGAAAAATTTTTTGGTGAAAAAAAAAGGAAGGTTAACCCCTTTGTATTTTTGGCGAAAATTTTCGCGATTTTGAAAAGTGCTGGAATCAAGTCTTTCTGGCACTATTCCGACGTAATTTTGCGAGAGAAATCGATTGGGCGCAGTCCCAATACGCTGCGATCAACGCATCGAAAGTTACAGCCAAAAAACGAAAACCTGAATTTTCGACATTTTTCAGCGGGTGCTTTTTCCTTCGTCATTTCGCTTCTGTTGATCCCACGCTCTTTTCGCTGCGTTTTCTGAGTTCCTTGGGGTCCAATTGGTCGGGAAAGAGTCATACGAATCAATTCTGAGACGAAAAATTTTTTGGTGAAAAAAAAAGGAAGGTTAACCCCTTTGTATTTTTGGCGAAAATTTTCGCGATTTTCGAAAGTGCTGGAATAAATTAATTGTGGCACTATTCCGACGTAATTTTGCGAGAGAAATCGATTGGGCGCAGTCCCAATACGCTGCGATCAACGCATCAAAAGTTACAGCCAAAAAACGAAAACCTGAATTTTAGACATTTTTCAGCAGGTGCTTTTTCCTTCGTCATTTCGCTTCTGTTGATCCCACGCTCTTTTCGCTACGTTTTCTGAGTTCCTTGGGGTCCAATTGGTCGGGAAAGAGTCATACGAATCAATTCTGAGACGAAAAATTTTTTGGTAAAAAAAAAAGGAAGGTTAACCCCTTTGTATTTTTGGCGAAAATTTTCGCGATTTTGAAAAGTGCTGGAATCAAGTCTTTCTGGCACTATTCCGACGTAATTTTGCGAGAGAAATCGATTGGGCGCAGTCCCAATACGCTGCGATCAACGCATCGAAAGTTACAGCCAAAAAACGAAAACCTGAATTTTCGACATTTTTCAGCAGGTGCTTTTTCCTTCGTCATTTCGCTTCTGTTGATCCCACGCTCTTTTCGCTGCGTTTTCTGAGTTCCTTGGGGTCCAATTGGTCGGGAAAGAGTCATACGAATCAATTCTGAGACGAAAAATTTTTTGGTGAAAAAAAAAGGAAGGTTAACCCCTTTGTATTTTTGGCGAAAATTTTCGCGATTTTAAAAAGTGCTGGAATCAAGTCTTTCTGGCACTATTCCGACGTAATTTTGCGAGAGAAATCGATTGGGCGCAGTCCCAATACGCTGCGATCAACGCATCGAAAGTTACAGCCAAAAAACGAAAACCTGAATTTTCGACATTTTTCAGCGGGTGCTTTTTCCTTCGTCATTTCGCTTCTGTTGATCCCACGCTCTTTTCGCTGCGTTTTCTGAGTTCCTTGGGGTCCAATTGGTCGGGAAAGAGTCATACGAATCAATTCTGAGACGAAAAATTTTTTGGTGAAAAAAAAAGGAAGGTTAACCCCTTTGTATTTTTGGCGAAAATTTTCGCGATTTTGAAAAGTGCTGGAATCAAGTCTTTCTGGCACTATTCCGACGTAATTTTGCGAGAGAAATCGATTGGGCGCAGTCCCAATACGCTGCGATCAACGCATCGAAAGTTACAGCCAAAAAACGAAAACCTGAATTTTCGACATTTTTCAGCAGGTGCTTTTTCCTTCGTCATTTCGCTTCTGTTGATCCCACGCTCTTTTCGCTGCGTTTTCTGAGTTCCTTGGGGTCCAATTGGTCGGGAAAGAGTCATACGAATCAATTCTGAGACGAAAAATTTTTTGGTGAAAAAAAAAGGAAGGTTAACCCCTTGGTATTTTTGGCGAAAATTTTCGCGATTTTGAAAAGTGCTGGAATCAAGTCTTTCTGGCACTATTCCGACGTAATTTTGCGAGAGAAATCGATTGGGCGCAGTCCCAATACGCTGCGATCAACGCATCGAAAGTTACAGCCAAAAAACGAAAACCTGAATTTTCGACATTTTTCAGCAGGTGCTTTTTCCTTCGTCATTTCGCTTCTGTTGATCCCACGCTCTTTTCGCTGCGTTTTCTGACTTCCTTGGGGTCCAATTGGTCGGGAAAGAGTCATACGAATCAATTCTGAGACGAAAAATTTTTTGGTGAAAAAAAAAGGAAGGTTAACCCCTTTGTATTTTTGGCGAAAATTTTCGCGATTTTGAAAAGTGCTGGAATCAAGTCTTTCTGGCTCTATTCCGACGTAATTTTGCGAGAGAAATCGATTGGGCGCAGTCCCAATACGCTGCGATCAACGCATCGAAAGTTACAGCCAAAAAACGAAAACCTGAATTTTCGACATTTTTCAGCGGGTGCTTTTTCCTTCGTCATTTCGCTTCTGTTGATCCCACGCTCTTTTCGCTGCGTTTTCTGAGTTCCTTGGGGTCCAATTAGTCGGGAAAGAGTCATACGAATCAATTCTGAGACGAAAAATTTTTTGGTGAAAAAAAAAGGAAGGTTAACCCCTTTGTATTTTTGGCGAAAATTTTCGCGATTTTCAAAAGTGCTGGAATAAATTAATTGTGGCACTATTCCGACGTAATTTTGCGAGAGAAATCGATTGGGCGCAGTCCCAATACGCTGCGATCAACGCATCGAAAGTTACAGCCAAAAAACGAAAACCTGAATTTTCGACATTTTTCAGCAGGTGCTTTTTCCTTCGTCATTTCGCTTCTGTTGATCCCACGCTCTTTTCGCTGCGTTTTCTGAGTTCCTTGGGGTCCAATTGGTCGGGAAAGAGTCATACGAATCAATTCTGAGACGAAAAATTTTTTGGTGAAAAAAAAAGGAAGGTTAACCCCTTGGTATTTTTGGCGAAAATTTTCGCGATTTTGAAAAGTGCTGGAATCAAGTCTTTCTGGCACTATTCCGACGTAATTTTGCGAGAGAAATCGATTGGGCGCAGTCCCAATACGCTGCGATCAACGCATCGAAAGTTACAGCCAAAAAACGAAAACCTGAATTTTCGACATTTTTCAGCAGGTGCTTTTTCCTTCGTCATTTCGCTTCTGTTGATCCCACGCTCTTTTCGCTGCGTTTTCTGAGTTCCTTGGGGTCCAATTGGTCGGGAAAGAGTCATACGAATCAATTCTGAGACGAAAAATTTTTTGGTAAAAAAAAAAGGAAGGTTAACCCCTTTGTATTTTTGGCGAAAATTTTCGCGATTTTCGAAAGTGCTGGAATAAATTAATTGTGGCACTATTCCGACGTAATTTTGCGAGAGAAATCGATTGGGCGCAGTCCCAATACGCTGCGATCAACGCATCAAAAGTTACAGCCAAAAAACGAAAACCTGAATTTTAGACATTTTTCAGCAGGTGCTTTTTCCTTCGTCATTTCGCTTCTGTTGATCCCACGCTCTTTTCGCTGCGTTTTCTGAGTTCCTTGGGGTCCAATTGGTCGGGAAAGAGTCATACGAATCAATTCTGAGACGAAAAATTTTTTGGTGAAAAAAAAAGGAAGGTTAACCCCTTTGTATTTTTGGCGAAAATTTTCGCGATTTTGAAAAGTGCTGGAATCAAGTCTTTCTGGCACTATTCCGACGTAATTTTGCGAGAGAAATCGATTGGGCGCAGTCCCAATACGCTGCGATCAACGCATCGAAAGTTACAGCCAAAAAACGAAAACCTGAATTTTCGACATTTTTCAGCGGGTGCTTTTTCCTTCGTCATTTCGCTTCTGTTGATCCCACGCTCTTTTCGCTGCGTTTTCTGAGTTCCTTGGGGTCCAATTGGTCGGGAAAGAGTCATACGAATCAATTCTGAGACGAAAAATTTTTTGGTGAAAAAAAAAGGAAGGTTAACCCCTTTGTATTTTTGGCGAAAATTTTCGCGATTTTGAAAAGTGCTGGAATCAAGTCTTTCTGGCACTATTCCGACGTAATTTTGCGAGAGAAATCGATTGGGCGCAGTCCCAATACGCTGCGATCAACGCATCGAAAGTTACAGCCAAAAAACGAAAACCTGAATTTTCGACATTTTTCAGCGGGTGCTTTTTCCTTCGTCATTTCGCTTCTGTTGATCCCACGCTCTTTTCGCTGCGTTTTCTGAGTTCCTTGGGGTCCAATTGGTCGGGAAAGAGTCATACGAATCAATTCTGAGACGAAAAATTTTTTGGTGAAAAAAAAAGGAAGGTTAACCCCTTTGTATTTTTGGCGAAAATTTTCGCGATTTTCAAAAGTGCTGGAATAAATTAATTGTGGCACTATTCCGACATAATTTTGCGAGAGAAATCGATTGGGCGCAGTCCCAATACGCTGCGATCAACGCATCGAAAGTTACAGCCAAAAAACGAAAACCTGAATTTTAGACATTTTTCAGCAGGTGCTTTTTCCTTCGTCATTTCGCTTTTGTTGATCCCACGCTCTTTTCGCTGCGTTTTCTGAGTTCCTTGGGGTCCAATTGGTCGGGAAAGAGTCATACGAATCAATTCTGAGACGAAAAATTTTTTGGTGAAAAAAAAAGGAAGGTTAACCCCTTTGTATTTTTGGCGAAAATTTTCGCGATTTTGAAAAGTGCTGGAATCAAGTCTTTCTGGCACTATTCCGACGTAATTTTGCGAGAGAAATCGATTGGGCGCAGTCCCAATACGCTGCGATCAACGCATCGAAAGTTACAGCCAAAAAACGAAAACCTGAATTTTCGACATTTTTCAGCAGGTGCTTTTTCCTTCGTCATTTCGCTTCTGTTGATCCCACGCTCTTTTCGCTGCGTTTTCTGAGTTCCTTGGGGTCCAATTGGTCGGGAAAGAGTCATACGAATCAATTCTGAGACGAAAAATTTTTTGGTGAAAAAAAAAGGAAGGTTAACCCCTTTGTATTTTTGGCGAAAATTTTCGCGATTTTCAAAAGTGCTGGAATAAATTAATTGTGGCACTATTCCGACGTAATTTTGCGAGAGAAATCGATTGGGCGCAGTCCCAATACGCTGCGATCAACGCATCGAAAGTTACAGCCAAAAAACGAAAACCTGAATTTTAGACATTTTTCAGCAGGTGCTTTTTCCTTCGTCATTTCGCTTCTGTTGATCCCACGCTCTTTTCGCTGCGTTTTCTGAGTTCCTTGGGGTCCAATTGGTCGGGAAAGAGTCATACAAATCAATTCTGAGACGAAAAATTTTTTGGTGAAAAAAAAAGGAAGGTTAACCCCTTTGTATTTTTGGCGAAAATTTTCGCGATTTTCAAAAGTGCTGGAATAAATTAATTGTGGCACTATTCCGACGTAATTTTGCGAGAGAAATCGATTGGGCGCAGTCCCAATACGCTGCGATCAACGCATCAAAAGTTACAGCCAAAAAACGAAAACCTGAATTTTCGACATTTTTCAGCAGGTGCTTTTTCCTTCGTCATTTCGCTTCTGTTGATCCCACGCTCTTTTCGCTGCGTTTTCTGACTTCCTTGGGGTCCAATTGGTCGGGAAAGAGTCATACGAATCAATTCTGAGACGAAAAATTTTTTGGTGAAAAAAAAAGGAAGGTTAACCCCTTTGTATTTTTGGCGAAAATTTTCGCGATTTTCAAAAGTGCTGGAATAAATTAATTGTGGCACTATTCCGACGTAATTTTGCGAGAGAAATCGATTGGGCGCAGTCCCAATACGCTGCGATCAACGCATCGAAAGTTACAGCCAAAAAACGAAAACCTGAATTTTAGACATTTTTCAGCAGGTGCTTTTTCCTTCGTCATTTCGCTTCTGTTGATCCCACGCTCTTTTCGCTGCGTTTTCTGAGTTCCTTGGGGTCCAATTGGTCGGGAAAGAGTCATACGAATCAATTCTGAGACGAAAAATTTTTTGGTGAAAAAAAAAGGAAGGTTAACCCCTTGGTATTTTTGGCGAAAATTTTCGCGATTTTGAAAAGTGCTGGAATCAAGTCTTTCTGGCACTATTCCGACGTAATTTTGCGAGAGAAATCGATTGGGCGCAGTCCCAATACGCTGCGATCAACGCATCGAAAGTTACAGCCAAAAAACGAAAACCTGAATTTTAGACATTTTTCAGCGGGTGCTTTTTCCTTCGTCATTTCGCTTCTGTTGATCCCACGCTCTTTTCGCTGCGTTTTCTGAGTTCCTTGGGGTCCAATTGGTCGGGAAAGAGTCATACGAATCAATTCTGAGACGAAAAATTTTTTGGTGAAAAAAAAAGGAAGGTTAACCCCTTTGTATTTTTGGCGAAAATTTTCGCGATTTTGAAAAGTGCTGGAATCAAGTCTTTCTGGCACTATTCCGACGTAATTTTGCGAGAGAAATCGATTGGGCGCAGTCCCAATACGCTGCGATCAACGCATCGAAAGTTACAGCCAAAAAACGAAAACCTGAATTTTCGACATTTTTCAGCAGGTGCTTTTTCCTTCGTCATTTCGCTTCTGTTGATCCCACGCTCTTTTCGCTGCGTTTTCTGAGTTCCTTGGGGTCCAATTGGTCGGGAAAGAGTCATACGAATCAATTCTGAGACGAAAAATTTTTTGGTGAAAAAAAAAGGAAGGTTAACCCCTTTGTATTTTTGGCGAAAATTTTCGCGATTTTCAAAAGTGCTGGAATAAATTAATTGTGGCACTATTCCGACGTAATTTTGCGAGTGAAATCGATTGGGCGCAGTCCCAATACGCTGCGATCAACGCATCGAAAGTTACAGCCAAAAAACGAAAACCTGAATTTTAGACATTTTTCAGCAGGTGCTTTTTCCTTCGTCATTTCGCTTCTGTTGATCCCACGCTCTTTTCGCTGCGTTTTCTGAGTTCCTTGGGGTCCAATTGGTCGGGAAAGAGTCATACAAATCAATTCTGAGACGAAAAATTTTTTGGTGAAAAAAAAAGGAAGGTTAACCCCTTTGTATTTTTGGCGAAAATTTTCGCGATTTTCAAAAGTGCTGGAATAAATTAATTGTGGCACTATTCCGACGTAATTTTGCGAGAGAAATCGATTGGGCGCAGTCCCAATACGCTGCGATCAACGCATCAAAAGTTACAGCCAAAAAACGAAAACCTGAATTTTCGACATTTTTCAGCAGGTGCTTTTTCCTTCGTCATTTCGCTTCTGTTGATCCCACGCTCTTTTCGCTGCGTTTTCTGACTTCCTTGGGGTCCAATTGGTCGGGAAAGAGTCATACGAATCAATTCTGAGACGAAAAATTTTTTGGTGAAAAAAAAAGGAAGGTTAACCCCTTTGTATTTTTGGCGAAAATTTTCGCGATTTTCAAAAGTGCTGGAATAAATTAATTGTGGCACTATTCCGACGTAATTTTGCGAGAGAAATCGATTGGGCGCAGTCCCAATACGCTGCGATCAACGCATCGAAAGTTACAGCCAAAAAACGAAAACCTGAATTTTAGACATTTTTCAGCAGGTGCTTTTTCCTTCGTCATTTCGCTTCTGTTGATCCCACGCTCTTTTCGCTGCGTTTTCTGAGTTCCTTGGGGTCCAATTGGTCGGGAAAGAGTCATACGAATCAATTCTGAGACGAAAAATTTTTTGGTGAAAAAAAAAGGAAGGTTAACCCCTTGGTATTTTTGGCGAAAATTTTCGCGATTTTGAAAAGTGCTGGAATCAAGTCTTTCTGGCACTATTCCGACGTAATTTTGCGAGAGAAATCGATTGGGCGCAGTCCCAATACGCTGCGATCAACGCATCGAAAGTTACAGCCAAAAAACGAAAACCTGAATTTTAGACATTTTTCAGCAGGTGCTTTTTCCTTCGTCATTTCGCTTCTGTTGATCCCACGCTCTTTTCGCTGCGTTTTCTGAGTTCCTTGGGGTCCAATTGGTCGGGAAAGAGTCATACGAATCAATTCTGAGACGAAAAATTTTTTGGTGAAAAAAAAAGGAAGGTTAACCCCTTTGTATTTTTGGCGAAAATTTTCGCGATTTTGAAAAGTGCTGGAATCAAGTCTTTCTGGCACTATTCCGACGTAATTTTGCGAGAGAAATCGATTGGGCGCAGTCCCAATACGCTGCGATCAACGCATCGAAAGTTACAGCCAAAAAACGAAAACCTGAATTTTCGACATTTTTCAGCGGGTGCTTTTTCCTTCGTCATTTCGCTTCTGTTGATCCCACGCTCTTTTCGCTGCGTTTTCTGAGTTCCTTGGGGTCCAATTGGTCGGGAAAGAGTCATACGAATCAATTCTGAGACGAAAAATTTTTTGGTGAAAAAAAAAGGAAGGTTAACCCCTTTGTATTTTTGGCGAAAATTTTCGCGATTTTGAAAAGTGCTGGAATCAAGTCTTTCTGGCACTATTCCGACGTAATTTTGCGAGAGAAATCGATTGGGCGCAGTCCCAATACGCTGCGATCAACGCATCGAAAGTTACAGCCAAAAAACGAAAACCTGAATTTTCGACATTTTTCAGCAGGTGCTTTTTCCTTCGTCATTTCGCTTCTGTTGATCCCACGCTCTTTTCGCTGCGTTTTCTGAGTTCCTTGGGGTCCAATTGGTCGGGAAAGAGTCATACGAATCAATTCTGAGACGAAAAATTTTTTGGTGAAAAAAAAAGGAAGGTTAACCCCTTTGTATTTTTGGCGAAAATTTTCGCGATTTTGAAAAGTGCTGGAATCAAGTCTTTCTGGCACTATTCCGACGTAATTTTGCGAGAGAAATCGATTGGGCGCAGTCCCAATACGCTGCGATCAACGCATCGAAAGTTACAGCCAAAAAACGAAAACCTGAATTTTCGACATTTTTCAGCGGGTGCTTTTTCCTTCGTCATTTCGCTTCTGTTGATCCCACGCTCTTTTCGCTGCGTTTTCTGAGTTCCTTGGGGTCCAATTGGTCGGGAAAGAGTCATACGAATCAATTCTGAGACGAAAAATTTTTTGGTGAAAAAAAAAGGAAGGTTAACCCCTTTGTATTTTTGGCAAAAATTTTCGCGATTTTGAAAAGTGCTGGAATCAAGTCTTTCTGGCACTATTCCGACGTAATTTTGCGAGAGAAATCGATTGGGCGCAGTCCCAATACGCTGCGATCAACGCATCGAAAGTTACAGCCAAAAAACGAAAACCTGAATTTTCGACATTTTTCAGCAGGTGCTTTTTCCTTCGTCATTTCGCTTCTGTTGATCCCACGCTCTTTTCGCTGCGTTTTCTGAGTTCCTTGGGGTCCAATTGGTCGGGAAAGAGTCATACGAATCAATTCTGAGACGAAAAATTTTTTGGTGAAAAAAAAAGGAAGGTTAACCCCTTTGTATTTTTGGCGAAAATTTTCGCGATTTTCAAAAGTGCTGGAATAAATTAATTGTGGCACTATTCCGACGTAATTTTGCGAGAGAAATCGATTGGGCGCAGTCCCAATACGCTGCGATCAACGCATCAAAAGTTACAGCCAAAAAACGAAAACCTGAATTTTCGACATTTTTCAGCAGGTGCTTTTTCCTTCGTCATTTCGCTTCTGTTGATCCCACGCTCTTTTCGCTGCGTTTTCTGACTTCCTTGGGGTCCAATTGGTCGGGAAAGAGTCATACGAATCAATTCTGAGACGAAAAATTTTTTGGTGAAAAAAAAAGGAAGGTTAACCCCTTTGTATTTTTGGCGAAAATTTTCGCGATTTTCAAAAGTGCTGGAATAAATTAATTGTGGCACTATTCCGACGTAATTTTGCGAGAGAAATCGATTGGGCGCAGTCCCAATACGCTGCGATCAACGCATCGAAAGTTACAGCCAAAAAACGAAAACCTGAATTTTAGACATTTTTCAGCAGGTGCTTTTTCCTTCGTCATTTCGCTTCTGTTGATCCCACGCTCTTTTCGCTGCGTTTTCTGAGTTCCTTGGGGTCCAATTGGTCGGGAAAGAGTCATACGAATCAATTCTGAGACGAAAAATTTTTTGGTGAAAAAAAAAGGAAGGTTAACCCCTTGGTATTTTTGGCGAAAATTTTCGCGATTTTGAAAAGTGCTGGAATCAAGTCTTTCTGGCACTATTCCGACGTAATTTTGCGAGAGAAATCGATTGGGCGCAGTCCCAATACGCTGCGATCAACGCATCGAAAGTTACAGCCAAAAAACGAAAACCTGAATTTTAGACATTTTTCAGCAGGTGCTTTTTCCTTCGTCATTTCGCTTCTGTTGATCCCACGCTCTTTTCGCTGCGTTTTCTGAGTTCCTTGGGGTCCAATTGGTCGGGAAAGAGTCATACGAATCAATTCTGAGACGAAAAATTTTTTGGTGAAAAAAAAAGGAAGGTTAACCCCTTTGTATTTTTGGCGAAAATTTTCGCGATTTTGAAAAGTGCTGGAATCAAGTCTTTCTGGCACTATTCCGACGTAATTTTGCGAGAGAAATCGATTGGGCGCAGTCCCAATACGCTGCGATCAACGCATCGAAAGTTACAGCCAAAAAACGAAAACCTGAATTTTCGACATTTTTCAGCGGGTGCTTTTTCCTTCGTCATTTCGCTTCTGTTGATCCCACGCTCTTTTCGCTGCGTTTTCTGAGTTCCTTGGGGTCCAATTGGTCGGGAAAGAGTCATACGAATCAATTCTGAGACGAAAAATTTTTTGGTGAAAAAAAAAGGAAGGTTAACCCCTTTGTATTTTTGGCGAAAATTTTCGCGATTTTGAAAAGTGCTGGAATCAAGTCTTTCTGGCACTATTCCGACGTAATTCTGCGAGAGAAATCGATTGGGCGCAGTCCCAATACGCTGCGATCAACGCATCGAAAGTTACAGCCAAAAAACGAAAACCTGAATTTTCGACATTTTTCAGCAGGTGCTTTTTCCTTCGTCATTTCGCTTCTGTTGATCCCACGCTCTTTTCGCTGCGTTTTCTGAGTTCCTTGGGGTCCAATTGGTCGGGAAAGAGTCATACGAATCAATTCTGAGACGAAAAATTTTTTGGTGAAAAAAAAAGGAAGGTTAACCCCTTTGTATTTTTGGCAAAAATTTTCGCGATTTTGAAAAGTGCTGGAATCAAGTCTTTCTGGCACTATTCCGACGTAATTTTGCGAGAGAAATCGATTGGGCGCAGTCCCAATACGCTGCGATCAACGCATCGAAAGTTACAGCCAAAAAACGAAAACCTGAATTTTCGACATTTTTCAGCAGGTGCTTTTTCCTTCGTCATTTCGCTTCTGTTGATCCCACGCTCTTTTCGCTGCGTTTTCTGAGTTCCTTGGGGTCCAATTGGTCGGGAAAGAGTCATACGAATCAATTCTGAGACGAAAAATTTTTTGGTGAAAAAAAAAGGAAGGTTAACCCCTTTGTATTTTTGGCGAAAATTTTCGCGATTTTGAAAAGTGCTGGAATCAAGTCTTTCTGGCACTATTCCGACGTAATTTTGCGAGAGAAATCGATTGGGCGCAGTCCCAATACGCTGCGATCAACGCATCGAAAGTTACAGCCAAAAAACGAAAACCTGAATTTTAGACATTTTTCAGCAGGTGCTTTTTCCTTCGTCATTTCGCTTCTGTTGATCCCACGCTCTTTTCGCTGCGTTTTCTGAGTTCCTTGGGGTCCAATTGGTCGGGAAAGAGTCATACGAATCAATTCTGAGACGAAAAATTTTTTGGTGAAAAAAAAAGGAAGGTTAACCCCTTTGTATTTTTGGCGAAAATTTTCGCGATTTTCAAAAGTGCTGGAATAAATTAATTGTGGCACTATTCCGACATAATTTTGCGAGAGAAATCGATTGGGCGCAGTCCCAATACGCTGCGATCAACGCATCGAAAGTTACAGCCAAAAAACGAAAACCTGAATTTTAGACATTTTTCAGCAGGTGCTTTTTCCTTCGTCATTTCGCTTTTGTTGATCCCACGCTCTTTTCGCTGCGTTTTCTGAGTTCCTTGGGGTCCAATTGGTCGGGAAAGAGTCATACGAATCAATTCTGAGACGAAAAATTTTTTGGTGAAAAAAAAAGGAAGGTTAACCCCTTTGTATTTTTGGCGAAAATTTTCGCGATTTTGAAAAGTGCTGGAATCAAGTCTTTCTGGCACTATTCCGACGTAATTTTGCGAGAGAAATCGATTGGGCGCAGTCCCAATACGCTGCGATCAACGCATCGAAAGTTACAGCCAAAAAACGAAAACCTGAATTTTCGACATTTTTCAGCAGGTGCTTTTTCCTTCGTCATTTCGCTTCTGTTGATCCCACGCTCTTTTCGCTGCGTTTTCTGAGTTCCTTGGGGTCCAATTGGTCGGGAAAGAGTCATACGAATCAATTCTGAGACGAAAAATTTTTTGGTGAAAAAAAAAGGAAGGTTAACCCCTTTGTATTTTTGGCGAAAATTTTCGCGATGTTGAAAAGTGCTGGAATCAAGTCTTTCTGGCACTATTCCGACGTAATTTTGCGAGAGAAATCGATTGGGCGCAGTCCCAATACGCTGCGATCAACGCATCGAAAGTTACAGCCAAAAAACGAAAACCTGAATTTTCGACATTTTTCAGCGGGTGCTTTTTCCTTCGTCATTTCGCTTCTGTTGATCCCACGCTCTTTTCGCTGCGTTTTCTGAGTTCCTTGGGGTCCAATTGGTCGGGAAAGAGTCATACGAATCAATTCTGAGACGAAAAATTTTTTGGTGAAAAAAAAAGGAAGGTTAACCCCTTTGTATTTTTGGCAAAAATTTTCGCGATTTTGAAAAGTGCTGGAATCAAGTCTTTCTGGCACTATTCCGACGTAATTTTGCGAGAGAAATCGATTGGGCGCAGTCCCAATACGCTGCGATCAACGCATCAAAAGTTACAGCCAAAAAACGAAAACCTGAATTTTCGACATTTTTCAGCAGGTGCTTTTTCCTTCGTCATTTCGCTTCTGTTGATCCCACGCTCTTTTCGCTGCGTTTTCTGACTTCCTTGGGGTCCAATTGGTCGGGAAAGAGTCATACGAATCAATTCTGAGACGAAAAATTTTTTGGTGAAAAAAAAAGGAAGGTTAACCCCTTTGTATTTTTGGCAAAAATTTTCGCGATTTTGAAAAGTGCTGGAATCAAGTCTTTCTGGCACTATTCCGACGTAATTTTGCGAGAGAAATCGATTGGGCGCAGTCCCAATACGCTGCGATCAACGCATCGAAAGTTACAGCCAAAAAACGAAAACCTGAATTTTCGACATTTTTCAGCAGGTGCTTTTTCCTTCGTCATTTCGCTTCTGTTGATCCCACGCTCTTTTCGCTGCGTTTTCTGAGTTCCTTGGGGTCCAATTGGTCGGGAAAGAGTCATACGAATCAATTCTGAGACGAAAAATTTTTTGGTGAAAAAAAAAGGAAGGTTAACCCCTTTGTATTTTTGGCGAAAATTTTCGCGATTTTCAAAAGTGCTGGAATAAATTAATTGTGGCACTATTCCGACGTAATTTTGCGAGAGAAATCGATTGGGCGCAGTCCCAATACGCTGCGATCAACGCATCGAAAGTTACAGCCAAAAAACGAAAACCTGAATTTTCGACATTTTTCAGCAGGTGCTTTTTCCTTCGTCATTTCGCTTCTGTTGATCCCACGCTCTTTTCGCTGCGTTTTCTGAGTTCCTTGGGGTCCAATTGGTCGGGAAAGAGTCATACGAATCAATTCTGAGACGAAAAATTTTTTGGTGAAAAAAAAAGGAAGGTTAACCCCTTGGTATTTTTGGCGAAAATTTTCGCGATTTTGAAAAGTGCTGGAATCAAGTCTTTCTGGCACTATTCCGACGTAATTTTGCGAGAGAAATCGATTGGGCGCAGTCCCAATACGCTGCGATCAACGCATCGAAAGTTACAGCCAAAAAACGAAAACCTGAATTTTCGACATTTTTCAGCAGGTGCTTTTTCCTTCGTCATTTCGCTTCTGTTGATCCCACGCTCTTTTCGCTGCGTTTTCTGACTTCCTTGGGGTCCAATTGGTCGGGAAAGAGTCATACGAATCAATTCTGAGACGAAAAATTTTTTGGTGAAAAAAAAAGGAAGGTTAACCCCTTTGTATTTTTGGCAAAAATTTTCGCGATTTTGAAAAGTGCTGGAATCAAGTCTTTCTGGCACTATTCCGACGTAATTTTGCGAGAGAAATCGATTGGGCGCAGTCCCAATACGCTGCGATCAACGCATCGAAAGTTACAGCCAAAAAACGAAAACCTGAATTTTCGACATTTTTCAGCAGGTGCTTTTTCCTTCGTCATTTCGCTTCTGTTGATCCCACGCTCTTTTCGCTGCGTTTTCTGAGTTCCTTGGGGTCCAATTGGTCGGGAAAGAGTCATACGAATCAATTCTGAGACGAAAAATTTTTTGGTGAAAAAAAAAGGAAGGTTAACCCCTTTGTATTTTTGGCGAAAATTTTCGCGATTTTGAAAAGTGCTGGAATCAAGTCTTTCTGGCACTATTCCGACGTAATTTTGCGAGAGAAATCGATTGGGCGCAGTCCCAATACGCTGCGATCAACGCATCGAAAGTTACAGCCAAAAAACGAAAACCTGAATTTTCGACATTTTTCAGCAGGTGCTTTTTCCTTCGTCATTTCGCTTCTGTTGATCCCACGCTCTTTTCGCTGCGTTTTCTGAGTTCCTTGGGGTCCAATTGGTCGGGAAAGAGTCATACGAATCAATTCTGAGACGAAAAATTTTTTGGTGAAAAAAAAAGGAAGGTTAACCCCTTTGTATTTTTGGCGAAAATTTTCGCGATTTTCAAAAGTGCTGGAATAAATTAATTGTGGCACTATTCCGACGTAATTTTGCGAGAGAAATCGATTGGGCGCAGTCCCAATACGCTGCGATCAACGCATCGAAAGTTACAGCCAAAAAACGAAAACCTGAATTTTAGACATTTTTCAGCAGGTGCTTTTTCCTTCGTCATTTCGCATCTGTTGATCCCACGCTCTTTTCGCTGCGTTTTCTGAGTTCCTTGGGGTCCAATTGGTCGGGAAAGAGTCATACGAATCAATTCTGAGACGAAAAATTTTTTGGTGAAAAAAAAAGGAAGGTTAACCCCTTTGTATTTTTGGCGAAAATTTTCGCGATTTTCAAAAGTGCTGGAATAAATTAATTGTGGCACTATTCCGACGTAATTTTGCGAGAGAAATCGATTGGGCGCAGTCCCAATACGCTGCGATCAACGCATCGAAAGTTACAGCCAAAAAACGAAAACCTGAATTTTAGACATTTTTCAGCAGGTGCTTTTTCCTTCGTCATTTCGCTTCTGTTGATCCCACGCTCTTTTCGCTGCGTTTTCTGAGTTCCTTGGGGTCCAATTGGTCGGGAAAGAGTCATACGAATCAATTCTGAGACGAAAAATTTTTTGGTGAAAAAAAAAGGAAGGTTAACCCCTTTGTATTTTTGGCGAAAATTTTCGCGATTTTCAAAAGTGCTGGAATAAATTAATTGTGGCACTATTCCGACGTAATTTTGCGAGAGAAATCGATTGGGCGCAGTCCCAATACGCTGCGATCAACGCATCAAAAGTTACAGCTAAAAAACGAAAACCTGAATTTTCGACATTTTTCAGCAGGTGCTTTTTCCTTCGTCATTTCGCTTCTGTTGATCCCACGCTCTTTTCGCTGCGTTTTCTGACTTCCTTGGGGTCCAATTGGTCGGGAAAGAGTCATACGAATCAATTCTGAGACGAAAAATTTTTTGGTGAAAAAAAAAGGAAGGTTAACCCCTTTGTATTTTTGGCAAAAATTTTCGCGATTTTGAAAAGTGCTGGAATCAAGTCTTTCTGGCACTATTCCGACGTAATTTTGCGAGAGAAATCGATTGGGCGCAGTCCCAATACGCTGCGATCAACGCATCGAAAGTTACAGCCAAAAAACGAAAACCTGAATTTTCGACATTTTTCAGCAGGTGCTTTTTCCTTCGTCATTTCGCTTCTGTTGATCCCACGCTCTTTTCGCTGCGTTTTCTGAGTTCCTTGGGGTCCAATTGGTCGGGAAAGAGTCATACGAATCAATTCTGAGACGAAAAATTTTTTGGTGAAAAAAAAAGGAAGGTTAACCCCTTTGTATTTTTGGCGAAAATTTTCGCGATTTTGAAAAGTGCTGGAATCAAGTCTTTCTGGCACTATTCCGACGTAATTTTGCGAGAGAAATCGATTGGGCGCAGTCCCAATACGCTGCGATCAACGCATCGAAAGTTACAGCCAAAAAACGAAAACCTGAATTTTCGACATTTTTCAGCAGGTGCTTTTTCCTTCGTCATTTCGCTTCTGTTGATCCCACGCTCTTTTCGCTGCGTTGTCTGAGTTCCTTGGGGTCCAATTGGTCGGGAAAGAGTCATACGAATCAATTCTGAGACGAAAAATTTTTTGGTGAAAAAAAAAGGAAGGTTAACCCCTTTGTATTTTTGGCGAAAATTTTCGCGATTTTCAAAAGTGCTGGAATAAATTAATTGTGGCACTATTCCGACGTAATTTTGCGAGAGAAATCGATTGGGCGCAGTCCCAATACGCTGCGATCAACGCATCGAAAGTTACAGCCAAAAAACGAAAACCTGAATTTTAGACATTTTTCAGCAGGTGCTTTTTCCTTCGTCATTTCGCATCTGTTGATCCCACGCTCTTTTCGCTGCGTTTTCTGAGTTCCTTGGGGTCCAATTGGTCGGGAAAGAGTCATACGAATCAATTCTGAGACGAAAAATTTTTTGGTGAAAAAAAAAGGAAGGTTAACCCCTTTGTATTTTTGGCGAAAATTTTCGCGATTTTCAAAAGTGCTGGAATAAATTAATTGTGGCACTATTCCGACGTAATTTTGCGAGAGAAATCGATTGGGCGCAGTCCCAATACGCTGCGATCAACGCATCGAAAGTTACAGCCAAAAAACGAAAACCTGAATTTTAGACATTTTTCAGCAGGTGCTTTTTCCTTCGTCATTTCGCTTCTGTTGATCCCACGCTCTTTTCGCTGCGTTTTCTGAGTTCCTTGGGGTCCAATTGGTCGGGAAAGAGTCATACGAATCAATTCTGAGACGAAAAATTTTTTGGTGAAAAAAAAAGGAAGGTTAACCCCTTTGTATTTTTGGCGAAAATTTTCGCGATTTTCAAAAGTGCTGGAATAAATTAATTGTGGCACTATTCCGACGTAATTTTGCGAGAGAAATCGATTGGGCGCAGTCCCAATACGCTGCGATCAACGCATCGAAAGTTACAGCCAAAAAACGAAAACCTGAATTTTAGACATTTTTCAGCAGGTGCTTTTTCCTTCGTCATTTCGCTTCTGTTGATCCCACGCTCTTTTCGCTGCGTTTTCTGAGTTCCTTGGGGTCCAATTGGTCGGGAAAGAGTCATACGAATCAATTCTGAGACGAAAAATTTTTTGGTGAAAAAAAAAGGAAGGTTAACCCCTTGGTATTTTTGGCGAAAATTTTCGCGATTTTGAAAAGTGCTGGAATCAAGTCTTTCTGGCACTATTCCGACGTAATTTTGCGAGAGAAATCGATTGGGCGCAGTCCCAATACGCTGCGATCAACGCATCGAAAGTTACAGCCAAAAAACGAAAACCTGAATTTTAGACATTTTTCAGCAGGTGCTTTTTCCTTCGTCATTTCGCTTCTGTTGATCCCACGCTCTTTTCGCTGCGTTTTCTGAGTTCCTTGGGGTCCAATTGGTCGGGAAAGAGTCATACGAATCAATTCTGAGACGAAAAATTTTTTGGTGAAAAAAAAAGGAAGGTTAACCCCTTTGTATTTTTGGCGAAAATTTTCGCGATTTTGAAAAGTGCTGGAATCAAGTCTTTCTGGCACTATTCCGACGTAATTTTGCGAGAGAAATCGATTGGGCGCAGTCCCAATACGCTGCGATCAACGCATCGAAAGTTACAGCCAAAAAACGAAAACCTGAATTTTCGACATTTTTCAGCGGGTGCTTTTTCCTTCGTCATTTCGCTTCTGTTGATCCCACGCTCTTTTCGCTGCGTTTTCTGAGTTCCTTGGGGTCCAATTGGTCGGGAAAGAGTCATACGAATCAATTCTGAGACGAAAAATTTTTTGGTGAAAAAAAAAGGAAGGTTAACCCCTTTGTATTTTTGGCGAAAATTTTCGCGATTTTGAAAAGTGCTGGAATCAAGTCTTTCTGGCACTATTCCGACGTAATTTTGCGAGAGAAATCGATTGGGCGCAGTCCCAATACGCTGCGATCAACGCATCGAAAGTTACAGCCAAAAAACGAAAACCTGAATTTTCGACATTTTTCAGCAGGTGCTTTTTCCTTCGTCATTTCGCTTCTGTTGATCCCACGCTCTTTTCGCTGCGTTTTCTGAGTTCCTTGGGGTCCAATTGGTCGGGAAAGAGTCATACGAATCAATTCTGAGACGAAAAATTTTTTGGTGAAAAAAAAAGGAAGGTTAACCCCTTTGTATTTTTGGCGAAAATTTTCGCGATTTTGAAAAGTGCTGGAATCAAGTCTTTCTGGCACTATTCCGACGTAATTTTGCGAGAGAAATCGATTGGGCGCAGTCCCAATACGCTGCGATCAACGCATCGAAAGTTACAGCCAAAAAACGAAAACCTGAATTTTCGACATTTTTCAGCAGGTGCTTTTTCCTTCGTCATTTCGCTTCTGTTGATCCCACGCTCTTTTCGCTGCGTTTTCTGAGTTCCTTGGGGTCCAATTGGTCGGGAAAGAGTCATACGAATCAATTCTGAGACGAAAAATTTTTTGGTGAAAAAAAAAGGAAGGTTAACCCCTTTGTATTTTTGGCGAAAATTTTCGCGATTTTGAAAAGTGCTGGAATCAAGTCTTTCTGGCACTATTCCGACGTAATTTTGCGAGAGAAATCGATTGGGCGCAGTCCCAATACGCTGCGATCAACGCATCGAAAGTTACAGCCAAAAAACGAAAACCTGAATTTTCGACATTTTTCAGCGGGTGCTTTTTCCTTCGTCATTTCGCTTCTGTTGATCCCACGCTCTTTTCGCTGCGTTTTCTGAGTTCCTTGGGGTCCAATTGGTCGGGAAAGAGTCATACGAATCAATTCTGAGACGAAAAATTTTTTGGTGAAAAAAAAAAGGAAGGTTAACCCCTTTGTATTTTTAGCGAAAATTTTCGCGATTTTCAAAAGTGCTGGAATAAATTAATTGTGGCACTATTCCGACGTAATTTTGCGAGAGAAATCGATTGGGCGCAGTCCCAATACGCTGCGATCAACGCATCAAAAGTTACAGCCAAAAAACGAAAACCTGAATTTTCGACATTTTTCAGCAGGTGCTTTTTCCTTCGTCATTTCGCTTCTGTTGATCCCACGCTCTTTTCGCTGCGTTTTCTGACTTCCTTGGGGTCCAATTGGTCGGGAAAGAGTCATACGAATCAATTCTGAGACGAAAAATTTTTTGGTGAAAAAAAAAGGAAGGTTAACCCCTTTGTATTTTTGGCAAAAATTTTCGCGATTTTGAAAAGTGCTGGAATCAAGTCTTTCTGGCACTATTCCGACGTAATTTTGCGAGAGAAATCGATTGGGCGCAGTCCCAATACGCTGCGATCAACGCATCGAAAGTTACAGCCAAAAAACGAAAACCTGAATTTTCGACATTTTTCAGCAGGTGCTTTTTCCTTCGTCATTTCGCTTCTGTTGATCCCACGCTCTTTTCGCTGCGTTTTCTGAGTTCCTTGGGGTCCAATTGGTCGGGAAAGAGTCATACGAATCAATTCTGAGACGAAAAATTTTTTGGTGAAAAAAAAAGGAAGGTTAACCCCTTTGTATTTTTGGCGAAAATTTTCGCGATTTTCAAAAGTGCTGGAATAAATTAATTGTGGCACTATTCCGACGTAATTTTGCGAGAGAAATCGATTGGGCGCAGTCCCAATACGCTGCGATCAACGCATCGAAAGTTACAGCCAAAAAACGAAAACCTGAATTTTCGACATTTTTCAGCAGGTGCTTTTTCCTTCGTCATTTCGCTTCTGTTGATCCCACGCTCTTTTCGCTGCGTTTTCTGAGTTCCTTGGGGTCCAATTGGTCGGGAAAGAGTCATACGAATCAATTCTGAGACGAAAAATTTTTTGGTGAAAAAAAAAGGAAGGTTAACCCCTTGGTATTTTTGGCGAAAATTTTCGCGATTTTGAAAAGTGCTGGAATCAAGTCTTTCTGGCACTATTCCGACGTAATTTTGCGAGAGAAATCGATTGGGCGCAGTCCCAATACGCTGCGATCAACGCATCGAAAGTTACAGCCAAAAAACGAAAACCTGAATTTTCGACATTTTTCAGCAGGTGCTTTTTCCTTCGTCATTTCGCTTCTGTTGATCCCACGCTCTTTTCGCTGCGTTTTCTGACTTCCTTGGGGTCCAATTGGTCGGGAAAGAGTCATACGAATCAATTCTGAGACGAAAAATTTTTTGGTGAAAAAAAAAGGAAGGTTAACCCCTTTGTATTTTTGGCAAAAATTTTCGCGATTTTGAAAAGTGCTGGAATCAAGTCTTTCTGGCACTATTCCGACGTAATTTTGCGAGAGAAATCGATTGGGCGCAGTCCCAATACGCTGCGATCAACGCATCGAAAGTTACAGCCAAAAAACGAAAACCTGAATTTTCGACATTTTTCAGCAGGTGCTTTTTCCTTCGTCATTTCGCTTCTGTTGATCCCACGCTCTTTTCGCTGCGTTTTCTGAGTTCCTTGGGGTCCAATTGGTCGGGAAAGAGTCATACGAATCAATTCTGAGACGAAAAATTTTTTGGTGAAAAAAAAAGGAAGGTTAACCCCTTTGTATTTTTGGCGAAAATTTTCGCGATTTTGAAAAGTGCTGGAATCAAGTCTTTCTGGCACTATTCCGACGTAATTTTGCGAGAGAAATCGATTGGGCGCAGTCCCAATACGCTGCGATCAACGCATCGAAAGTTACAGCCAAAAAACGAAAACCTGAATTTTCGACATTTTTCAGCAGGTGCTTTTTCCTTCGTCATTTCGCTTCTGTTGATCCCACGCTCTTTTCGCTGCGTTTTCTGAGTTCCTTGGGGTCCAATTGGTCGGGAAAGAGTCATACGAATCAATTCTGAGACGAAAAATTTTTTGGTGAAAAAAAAAGGAAGGTTAACCCCTTTGTATTTTTGGCGAAAATTTTCGCGATTTTCAAAAGTGCTGGAATAAATTAATTGTGGCACTATTCCGACGTAATTTTGCGAGAGAAATCGATTGGGCGCAGTCCCAATACGCTGCGATCAACGCATCGAAAGTTACAGCCAAAAAACGAAAACCTGAATTTTAGACATTTTTCAGCAGGTGCTTTTTCCTTCGTCATTTCGCATCTGTTGATCCCACGCTCTTTTCGCTGCGTTTTCTGAGTTCCTTGGGGTCCAATTGGTCGGGAAAGAGTCATACGAATCAATTCTGAGACGAAAAATTTTTTGGTGAAAAAAAAAGGAAGGTTAACCCCTTTGTATTTTTGGCGAAAATTTTCGCGATTTTCAAAAGTGCTGGAATAAATTAATTGTGGCACTATTCCGACGTAATTTTGCGAGAGAAATCGATTGGGCGCAGTCCCAATACGCTGCGATCAACGCATCGAAAGTTACAGCCAAAAAACGAAAACCTGAATTTTAGACATTTTTCAGCAGGTGCTTTTTCCTTCGTCATTTCGCTTCTGTTGATCCCACGCTCTTTTCGCTGCGTTTTCTGAGTTCCTTGGGGTCCAATTGGTCGGGAAAGAGTCATACGAATCAATTCTGAGACGAAAAATTTTTTGGTGAAAAAAAAAGGAAGGTTAACCCCTTTGTATTTTTGGCGAAAATTTTCGCGATTTTCAAAAGTGCTGGAATAAATTAATTGTGGCACTATTCCGACGTAATTTTGCGAGAGAAATCGATTGGGCGCAGTCCCAATACGCTGCGATCAACGCATCAAAAGTTACAGCCAAAAAACGAAAACCTGAATTTTCGACATTTTTCAGCAGGTGCTTTTTCCTTCGTCATTTCGCTTCTGTTGATCCCACGCTCTTTTCGCTGCGTTTTCTGACTTCCTTGGGGTCCAATTGGTCGGGAAAGAGTCATACGAATCAATTCTGAGACGAAAAATTTTTTGGTGAAAAAAAAAGGAAGGTTAACCCCTTTGTATTTTTGGCAAAAATTTTCGCGATTTTGAAAAGTGCTGGAATCAAGTCTTTCTGGCACTATTCCGACGTAATTTTGCGAGAGAAATCGATTGGGCGCAGTCCCAATACGCTGCGATCAACGCATCGAAAGTTACAGCCAAAAAACGAAAACCTGAATTTTCGACATTTTTCAGCAGGTGCTTTTTCCTTCGTCATTTCGCTTCTGTTGATCCCACGCTCTTTTCGCTGCGTTTTCTGAGTTCCTTGGGGTCCAATTGGTCGGGAAAGAGTCATACGAATCAATTCTGAGACGAAAAATTTTTTGGTGAAAAAAAAAGGAAGGTTAACCCCTTTGTATTTTTGGCGAAAATTTTCGCGATTTTGAAAAGTGCTGGAATCAAGTCTTTCTGGCACTATTCCGACGTAATTTTGCGAGAGAAATCGATTGGGCGCAGTCCCAATACGCTGCGATCAACGCATCGAAAGTTACAGCCAAAAAACGAAAACCTGAATTTTCGACATTTTTCAGCAGGTGCTTTTTCCTTCGTCATTTCGCTTCTGTTGATCCCACGCTCTTTTCGCTGCGTTGTCTGAGTTCCTTGGGGTCCAATTGGTCGGGAAAGAGTCATACGAATCAATTCTGAGACGAAAAATTTTTTGGTGAAAAAAAAAGGAAGGTTAACCCCTTTGTATTTTTGGCGAAAATTTTCGCGATTTTGAAAAGTGCTGGAATCAAGTCTTTCTGGCACTATTCCGACGTAATTTTGCGAGAGAAATCGATTGGGCGCAGTCCCAATACGCTGCGATCAACGCATCGAAAGTTACAGCCAAAAAACGAAAACCTGAATTTTCGACATTTTTCAGCAGGTGCTTTTTCCTTCGTCATTTCGCTTCTGTTGATCCCACGCTCTTTTCGCTGCGTTGTCTGAGTTCCTTGGGGTCCAATTGGTCGGGAAAGAGTCATACGAATCAATTCTGAGACGAAAAATTTTTTGGTGAAAAAAAAAGGAAGGTTAACCCCTTTGTATTTTTGGCGAAAATTTTCGCGATTTTCAAAAGTGCTGGAATAAATTAATTGTGGCACTATTCCGACGTAATTTTGCGAGAGAAATCGATTGGGCGCAGTCCCAATACGCTGCGATCAACGCATCGAAAGTTACAGCCAAAAAACGAAAACCTGAATTTTAGACATTTTTCAGCAGGTGCTTTTTCCTTCGTCATTTCGCATCTGTTGATCCCACGCTCTTTTCGCTGCGTTTTCTGAGTTCCTTGGGGTCCAATTGGTCGGGAAAGAGTCATACGAATCAATTCTGAGACGAAAAATTTTTTGGTGAAAAAAAAAGGAAGGTTAACCCCTTTGTATTTTTGGCGAAAATTTTCGCGATTTTCAAAAGTGCTGGAATAAATTAATTGTGGCACTATTCCGACGTAATTTTGCGAGAGAAATCGATTGGGCGCAGTCCCAATACGCTGCGATCAACGCATCGAAAGTTACAGCCAAAAAACGAAAACCTGAATTTTAGACATTTTTCAGCAGGTGCTTTTTCCTTCGTCATTTCGCTTCTGTTGATCCCACGCTCTTTTCGCTGCGTTTTCTGAGTTCCTTGGGGTCCAATTGGTCGGGAAAGAGTCATACGAATCAATTCTGAGACGAAAAATTTTTTGGTGAAAAAAAAAGGAAGGTTAACCCCTTTGTATTTTTGGCGAAAATTTTCGCGATTTTCAAAAGTGCTGGAATAAATTAATTGTGGCACTATTCCGACGTAATTTTGCGAGAGAAATCGATTGGGCGCAGTCCCAATACGCTGCGATCAACGCATCAAAAGTTACAGCCAAAAAACGAAAACCTGAATTTTCGACATTTTTCAGCAGGTGCTTTTTCCTTCGTCATTTCGCTTCTGTTGATCCCACGCTCTTTTCGCTGCGTTTTCTGACTTCCTTGGGGTCCAATTGGTCGGGAAAGAGTCATACGAATCAATTCTGAGACGAAAAATTTTTTGGTGAAAAAAAAAGGAAGGTTAACCCCTTTGTATTTTTGGCAAAAATTTTCGCGATTTTGAAAAGTGCTGGAATCAAGTCTTTCTGGCACTATTCCGACGTAATTTTGCGAGAGAAATCGATTGGGCGCAGTCCCAATACGCTGCGATCAACGCATCGAAAGTTACAGACAAAAAACGAAAACCTGAATTTTCGACATTTTTCAGCAGGTGCTTTTTCCTTCGTCATTTCGCTTCTGTTGATCCCACGCTCTTTTCGCTGCGTTTTCTGAGTTCCTTGGGGTCCAATTGGTCGGGAAAGAGTCATACGAATCAATTCTGAGACGAAAAATTTTTTGGTGAAAAAAAAAGGAAGGTTAACCCCTTTGTATTTTTGGCGAAAATTTTCGCGATTTTCAAAAGTGCTGGAATAAATTAATTGTGGCACTATTCCGACGTAATTTTGCGAGAGAAATCGATTGGGCGCAGTCCCAATACGCTGCGATCAACGCATCGAAAGTTACAGCCAAAAAACGAAAACCTGAATTTTCGACATTTTTCAGCAGGTGCTTTTTCCTACGTCATTTCGCTTCTGTTGATCCCACGCTCTTTTCGCTGCGTTTTCTGAGTTCCTTGGGGTCCAATTGGTCGGAAAAGAGTCATACGAATCAATTCTGAGACGAAAAATTTTTTGGTGAAAAAAAAGGAAGGTTAACCCCTTGGTATTTTTGGCGAAAATTTTCGCGATTTTGAAAAGTGCTGGAATCAAGTCTTTCTGGCACTATTCCGACGTAATTTTGCGAGAGAAATCGATTGGGCGCAGTCCCAATACGCTGCGATCAACGCATCGAAAGTTACAGCCAAAAAACGAAAACCTGAATTTTAGACATTTTTCAGCAGGTGCTTTTTCCTTCGTCATTTCGCTTCTGTTGATCCCACGCTCTTTTCGCTGCGTTTTCTGAGTTCCTTGGGGTCCAATTGGTCGGGAAAGAGTCATACGAATCAATTCTGAGACGAAAAATTTTTTGGTGAAAAAAAAAGGAAGGTTAACCCCTTTGTATTTTTGGCGAAAATTTTCGCGATTTTGAAAAGTGCTGGAATCAAGCCTTTCTGGCACTATTTCGACGTAATTTTGCGAGAGAAATCGATTGGGCGCAGTCCCAATACGCTGCGATCAACGCATCGAAAGTTACAGCCAAAAAACGAAAACCTGAATTTTCGACATTTTTCAGCAGGTGCTTTTTCCTTCGTCATTTCGCTTCTGTTGATCCCACGCTCTTTTCGCTGCGTTTTCTGAGTTCCTTGGGGTCCAATTGGTCGGGAAAGAGTCATACGAATCAATTCTGAGACGAAAAATTTTTTGGTGAAAAAAAAAGGAAGGTTAACCCCTTTGTATTTTTGGCGAAAATTTTCGCGATTTTGAAAAGTGCTGGAATCAAGTCTTTCTGGCACTATTCCGACGTAATTTTGCGAGAGAAATCGATTGGGCGCAGTCCCAATACGCTGCGATCAACGCATCGAAAGTTACAGCCAAAAAACGAAAACCTGAATTTTAGACATTTTTCAGCAGGTGCTTTTTCCTTCGTCATTTCGCTTCTGTTGATCCCACGCTCTTTTCGCTGCGTTTTCTGAGTTCCTTGGGGTCCAATTGGTCGGGAAAGAGTCATACGAATCAATTCTGAGACGAAAAATTTTTTGGTGAAAAAAAAAGGAAGGTTAACCCCTTTGTATTTTTGGCGAAAATTTTCGCGATTTTCAAAAGTGCTGGAATCAAGTCTTTCTGGCACTATTCCGACGTAATTTTGCGAGAGAAATCGATTGGGCGCAGTCCCAATACGCTGCGATCAACGCATCGAAAGTTACAGCCAAAAAACGAAAACCTGAATTTTAGACATTTTTCAGCAGGTGCTTTTTCCTTCGTCATTTCGCTTCTGTTGATCCCACGCTCTTTTCGCTGCGTTTTCTGAGTTCCTTGGGGTCCAATTGGTCGGGAAAGAGTCATACGAATCAATTCTGAGACGAAAAATTTTTTGGTGAAAAAAAAAGGAAGGTTAACCCCTTTGTATTTTTGGCGAAAATTTTCGCGATTTTCAAAAGTGCTGGAATAAATTAATTGTGGCACTATTCCGACGTAATTTAGCGAGAGAAATCGATTGGGCGCAGTCCCAATACGCTGCGATCAACGCATCGAAAGTTACAGCCAAAAAACGAAAACCTGAATTTTCGACATTTTTCAGCAGGTGCTTTTTCCTTCGTCATTTCGCTTCTGTTGATCCCACGCTCTTTTCGCTGCGTTTTCTGAGTTCCTTGGGGTCCAATTGGTCGGGAAAGAGTCATACGAATCAATTCTGAGACGAAAAATTTTTTGGTGAAAAAAAAAGGAAGGTTAACCCCTTTGTATTTTTGGCGAAAATTTTCGCGATTTTGAAAAGTGCTGGAATCAAGTCTTTCTGGCACTATTCCGACGTAATTTTGCGAGAGAAATCGATTGGGCGCAGTCCCAATACGCTGCGATCAACGCATCGAAAGTTACAGCCAAAAAACGAAAACCTGAATTTTCGACATTTTTCAGCAGGTGCTTTTTCCTTCGTCATTTCGCTTCTGTTGATCCCACGCTCTTTTCGCTGCGTTTTCTGAGTTCCTTGGGGTCCAATTGGTCGGGAAAGAGTCATACGAATCAATTTTGAGACGAAAAATTTTTTGGTGAAAAAAAAAGGAAGGTTAACCCCTTTGTATTTTTGGCGAAAATTTTCGCGATTTTCAAAAGTGCTGGAATAAATTAATTGTGGCACTATTCCGACGTAATTTTGCGAGAGAAATCGATTGGGCGCAGTCCCAATACGCTGCGATCAACGCATCGAAAGTTACAGCCAAAAAACGAAAACCTGAATTTTCGACATTTTTCAGCGGGTGCTTTTTTCTTCGTCATTTCGCTTCTGTTGATCCCACGCTCTTTTCGCTGCGTTTTCTGAGTTCCTTGGGGTCCAATTGGTCGGGAAAGAGTCATACGAATCAATTCTGAGACGAAAAATTTTTTGGTGAAAAAAAAAGGAAGGTTAACCCCTTTGTATTTTTGGCGAAAATTTTCGCGATTTTGAAAAGTGCTGGAATCAAGTCTTTCTGGCACTATTCCGACGTAATTTTGCGAGAGAAATCGATTGGGCGCAGTCCCAATACGCTGCGATCAACGCATCGAAAGTTACAGCCAAAAAACGAAAACCTGAATTTTTGACATTTTTCAGCAGGTGCTTTTTCCTTCGTCATTTCGCTTCTGTTGATCCCACGCTCTTTTCGCTGCGTTTTCTGAGTTCCTTGGGGTCCAATTGGTCGGTAAAGAGTCATACGAATCAATTCTGAGACGAAAAATTTTTTGGTGAAAAAAAAAGGAAGGTTAACCCCTTTGTATTTTTGGCGAAAATTTTCGCGATTTTCAAAAGTGCTGGAATAAATTAATTGTGGCACTATTCCGACGTAATTTTGCGAGAGAAATCGATTGGGCGCAGTCCCAATACGCTGCGATCAACGCATCGAAAGTTACAGCCAAAAAACGAAAACCTGAATTTTCGACATTTTTCAGCAGGTGCTTTTTCCTACGTCATTTCGCTTCTGTTGATCCCACGCTCTTTTCGCTGCGTTTTCTGAGTTCCTTGGGGTCCAATTGGTCGGAAAAGAGTCATACGAATCAATTCTGAGACGAAAAATTTTTTGGTGAAAAAAAAGGAAGGTTAACCCCTTTGTATTTTTGGCGAAAATTTTCGCGATTTTGAAAAGTGCTGGAATCAAGTCTTTCTGGCACTATTCCGACGTAATTTTGCGAGAGAAATCGATCGGGCGCAGTCCCAATACGCTTCGATCAACGCATCGAAAGTTACAGCCAAAAAACGAAAACCTGAATTTTCGACATTTTTCAGCAGGTGCTTTTTCCTTCGTCATTTCGCTTCTGTTGATCCCACGCTCTTTTCGCTGCGTTTTCTGAGTTCCTTGGGGTCCAATTGGTCGGGAAAGAGTCATACGAATGAATTCTGAGACGAAAAATTTTTTGGTGAAAAAAAAAGGAAGGTTAACCCCTTTGTATTTTTGGCGAAAATTTTCGCGATTTTGAAAAGTGCTGGAATCAAGTCTTTCTGGCACTATTCCGACGTAATTTTGCGAGAGAAATCGATTGGGCGCAGTCCCAATACGCTGCGATCAACGCATCGAAAGTTACAGCCAAAAAACGAAAACCTGAATTTTCGACATTTTTCAGCGGGTGCTTTTTCCTTCGTCATTTCGCTTCTGTTGATCCCACGCTCTTTTCGCTGCGTTTTCTGAGTTCCTTGGGGTCCAATTGGTCGGGAAAGAGTCATACGAATCAATTCTGAGACGAAAAATTTTTTGGTGAAAAAAAAAGGAAGGTTAACTTTGTATTTTTGGCGAAAATTTTCGCGATTTTGAAAAGTGCTGGAATCAAGTCTTTCTGGCACTATTCCGACGTAATTTTGCGAGAGAAATCGATTGGGCGCAGTCCCAATACGCTGCGATCAACGCATCGAAAGTTACAGCCAAAAAACGAAAACCTGAATTTTCGACATTTTTCAGCAGGTGCTTTTTCCTTCGTCATTTCGCTTCTGTTGATCCCACGCTCTTTTCGCTGCGTTTTCTGAGTTCCTTGGGGTCCAACTGGTCGGGAAAGAGTCATACGAATCAATTCTGAGACGAAAAATTTTTTGGTAAAAAAAAAAGGAAGGTTAACCCCTTTGTATTTTTGTCGAAAATTTTCGCGATTTTGAAAAGTGCTGGAATCAAGTCTTTCTGGCACTATTCCGACGTAATTTTGCGAGAGAAATCGATTGGGCGCAGTCCCAATACGCTGCGATCAACGCATCGAAAGTTACAGCCAAAAAACGAAAACCTGAATTTTCGACATTTTTCAGCAGGTGCTTTTTCCTTCGTCATTTCGCTTCTGTTGATCCCACGCTCTTTTCGCTGCGTTTTCTGAGTTCCTTGGGGTCCAATTGGTCGGGAAAGAGTCATACGAATCAATTCTGAGACGAAAAATTTTTTGGTGAAAAAAAAAGGAAGGTTAACCCCTTTGTATTTTTGGCGAAAATTTTCGCGACTTTCAAAAGTGCTGGAATAAATTAATTGTGGCACTATTCCGACGTAATTATGCGAGAGAAATCGATTGGGCGCAGTCCCAATACGCTGCGATCAACGCATCGAAAGTTACAGCCAAAAAACGAAAACCTGAATTTTCGACATTTTTCAGCAGGTGCTTTTTCCTTCGTCATTTCGCTTCTGTTGATCCCACGCTCTTTTCGCTGCGTTTTCTGAGTTCCTTGGGGTCCAATTGGTCGGGAAAGAGTCATACGAATCAATTCTGAGACGAAAAATTTTTGGTGAAAAAAAAAGGAAGGTTAACCCCTTTGTATTTTTGGCGAAAATTTTCGCGATTTTGAAAAGTGCTGGAATCAAGTCTTTCTGGCACTATTCCGACGTAATTTTGCGAGAGAAATCGATTGGGCGCAGTCCCAATACGCTTCGATCAACGCATCGAAAGTTACAGCCAAAAAACGAAAACCTGAATTTTCGACATTTTTCAGCAGGTGCTTTTTCCTTCGTCATTTCGCTTCTGTTGATCCCACGCTCTTTTCGCTGCGTTTTCTGAGTTCCTTGGGGTTCAATTGGTCGGGAAAGAGTCATACGAATCAATTCTGAGACGAAAAATTTTTTGGTGAAAAAAAAGGAAGGTTAACCCCTTTGTATTTTTGGCGAAAATTTTCGCGATTTTGAAAAGTGCTGGAATCAAGTCTTTCTGGCACTATTCCGACGTAATTTTGCGAGAGAAATCGATTGGGCGCAGTCCCAATACGCTTCGATCAACGCATCGAAAGTTACAGCCAAAAAACGAAAACCTGAATTTTCGACATTTTTCAGCAGGTGCTTTTTCCTTCGTAATCTCTCTCCTGTTGATCCCACGCTCGCTCTGCTGCGATATCTGAGTTCCTGGGGGTCCAATTGGTCAGAAAAGGGTCATACAAATCGAATCTGAGACCAAAAATTTCGGCTCCAAAATTGAAAAAAAAGTAAGGCTAACCCCTTTGCATTTTCGTCAAAAATTTTCGCGATTTTGAAAAGTGCTGGAATAAATTCTTCAATGCGCTATTCCTACGCTATTTTGCGTGAGAAATCGATTGGGCGCAGTCCCAATACGCTGCGATCAACGGATCAAAAGGTGGAGTCAAGAAACGAAAATATTTTCCCTCTAATTCTGTCGCTGCTGATGCTCTTGTTTCTTCTAAGTTTCTCTTGCTCCTCTTAGAGTCGAATCAGTAGCCCAAGAGACGTACACAACGATTCTAGACGGAAAAATTTCTGAAATCTACGATTTCAAAAAACCAGGGCTAACCACCTCTGAACAGTTGATCAAAAAATACCGCCGAACACATGAGGTTTGCATCTGATTTCTAAAAGGTGGGCAAGGTGATAAAGACAAATCACAAGTGTACAGTGACCAAATTTTATCTGTTTATTCAACATGCCTTAATTCTGCTAGCAGTGTTCGAGTGCCAATGTGTTGTAATTTCACAAGTTACGAGACAGTGCAAAGTCGAATACAAAGTGACTTGAATAAGTGTTAGTAAAAATTGTATAATTATTCTGATCGTTATATGAGGGTAAAATAGTCCAATATGCAATATCCTAAGCAGAATATGAACAATATTATCATTTAGGTAGTCAATGTCATAGGTAATAAGCATTGTCCTAGTTTTGGCTTGCGTACAAGTGCAACGTACCTCTCCTGCATACGATATATATTAAATATGATATTTTATTGTCACTATTTTATGTAACCTTGCCTCAAATGAATAAATAATTGGTTTTTCACATATTTATTACGTATTTTTTGAGCTAGTCGACGAACCGATTCAGCTGACTCGCGGATGTCGGTTCTTCACAATAACAAATACACAAGACCAAAGTACACTTACTCCTGGGAAATTATGCACATAAATGTTTCCAAATGCAAACGGTACCCTCCATGACTTCTGGGTCATCACTTCTAAGTCGTTCAGATCCCTGCAGTGTTGGAAACTCGGCCCTCACATAGGACACTTAGCAAGAATCAGACTCCATCTCACATGATATGGTGCAGCTATCTTCTTAAAAGTGTCTGAATTTTCCGAAATAATGATATTTACGTGAATGATTGCACTTATTTAATGACACTTGCAATATTTTCCAGTCTGAACTATTACATTAATTATACACTATTATCGCGGATTGTTATCGCCTGGGAATCATATTAATTTTATTCTTTGCCTCATTAAAGTTCCCAGTCTACAATTCCATAGGAGATACGTTCCATGTGCCTGCGGACGTTAGGAAGATGACAGCAGACTTTCATATCGTAGAGCGACGTCAAGCCCAGAATAGCGTGCCACAAGTCCGAGTCTGTTGAACGAAAACATTTTATCATTATTAGATGGCAGGAGTCAAGGATATAATGAAAATCAATCGATGGAATTGACTTCGATTTTGGGGTTTCTAGTCTGACATTAAAATGTACCGTTTTTAGACAGTCCGAGCTCGAAAAAATTGCACGATGACGCGAGGAAGACGATTTAAATATGGTTCAATTAGAAACAGTCCCCCGAGTCTCGGCACCTGTCACCCTCGCCGCGGAGGCGTTAGAGACACGCGAGGGCCAGCCGAATAACCGCTGCTGTATACCGGCCAGAAATAGCCCAGGTCTGGTAGATTTTTGCAGGCGAATAGTCCCGCTGGTCCGCACGCGCAAAACGTCTTGGCAAAACGATGATGGACCGTAATTAAATGCGAGCGATGAGAGCTGACATTACTCAAGACTAGGGATACGTGCACGCGTCTCTGGGCCAAATCCTGCCCCTGCACCATTCTGAAGCAAAAAAAAAAGTTCGGCCCATAGGCCTCATTAAAATCATGTAAATAACACAGCTGCACTCGGTGCGGGATCAGTCAAACCCACCATTTTTATCATTTCATCCCACAGGCTGCTCGGATCATCACCCCTAGTCGTTTAACTGAGAAAATGCGTTCTTCATGGCGAGGTCAACTTTATCCAGGAGTACAGTTTATACTGACGTTGCATCTTTCATGTTACATTTCCTGTAAGGTATATGGAACCGTTCTCGTTGCATAGAGACGTGAGAAGTGATCGGTATTTTATGAGGACGACGTTTGTCACCGGGGCGGAAAATAGAAGCAAGGATATTATAGGAGATAGCCGAACCACCTTACGTGTACCGTAATTAATTGTCGTCAGTGTTCGGTGTATCTGGATATGATATGCGTGAACCTGGCACAGCGAAGGATACGACGAAAGCGGAGATGGGGATATCGATTATGAATGAACCCCAGAGTCCATTCAGGTTGAACGTGACCCACCCAGACGTAGCCTTGGTCCATCTTCAACTCTTTGGTCAAAACCCATTCTGCGAGACAGACTGGTGACAAGGTGCGACCAAAGCTCTCTCCGAATTCCGACAGAGTCCCCTTATGAATGGTGGCCTGTGAGATCGGGGAGTCTCGACCGCGCATTAACTCGCTGTCAACTTAATTTTAATCTCACTGCTCGCCGGAGCGTTATACATGCAGTCACGAGGACCGGATTAACATCGCTTGGATCTGGTTGGCCGTGCCCGACGCCCGGTCGAGGATCTTCACTCTCGCTATTTTCAGCGGGTTTAATTAATCTCCGACCAAAAAACATCGGGGGGGAATGGCGACCGCATGATGGCCGGTTGCCGCGAAGTGCCACCTGGCATAAATAGAAACATTGAGACTACCGCGGTTCAAGAGGCAATAAGAGAACACGAAGTCCTAAGCAAATCTACATCTTCTGCGGGCACCTGCTTTTCGCATGATGCGTTGGCGGTGCGGTAACTTCAGTTTCCGGTCGCTAATTCAACGCAAGTTTTCCTTCATGGTACGCATTGAATGACCAACCGTTTAATAGAACCGCCTATGTGTACATCTAAGCACGTTTCTGATACCAGTAACCGTGGAATTATCGATGGGCAAAATATTGACGAACGTGCGTAGTATCAGGGTGGAAAAGAGTCGTATCGGGTATTTCAGTTCGGTTTAGCCCAGCTAGACGGTATTGCCATCCGGCCCGCGACCAGAGAACTATTATTAAGTCATGTCGGAACGTTAGTTGCTCAGGGTACGAATTAATCACGGTGAAAAAATGGACCGGAAACTCGCCTCGAAATACACCCCCGGACTGCGGAAATATTAAACGGATGTTGGCTTGACGGCAGTACCGCGACTCTAAGATCTCGAAAACGATTACGTCAAAATCACCCTGAAACGCCCACTGTACATATAATAATTCGGAAATAAACTTTTGATTTAGAGTGACGATGGTCCGCTTCTCAACGTCCGGTTGACCGGCACCGTCGTGTATCGGCCAATTTGCGGGAGCATCGATCAAGTCGTTACTTCCGGTTCACTTTTACGTTACCGCTGGAGTTCCAATTAATGCACCGAGATTCTTCTAGCACGAATTAATTTGTAACATGTGCACCATCAATCGTGTTGTAATATTTCTTTTTCTCACAAATGAGACAAACTGTGACAAAATTCAGAAAGAACAACTTGGAAAATGACGATAAAGACTAAAATCCGTTATTATATACATATCTCGGCGAGGAGAAACGATCACATCTGGTCACACCGCGGTGTCAGCTGTTTGCTGTTTATTCTTTCAGCTTTTTCCGAGCCGCCAGAAGGGGTCAGGAGTAGAGAACAGCAAGTTGACAACTTCACACGTCGAGGGAATGATTTTGGCAGTAAATTTGAAAGATTAACCGCGCCGAGCCGCATGCGTGGTGATAAATTCTCGGTATAAGCAAGAACTGAGAAACAGAAGCTGCGGAAAATCGTCTCTCGGCTAAACAATGATATCTGCAGTTTGGCGAACTTGATGTCCAACATCGAGGAGGAGCAGGAGCTGCTGGATCAAAATGACACGGATCACGCGGCGAGCTGCATAGGTTAGCAATGACAATCCGTCCTTAATAACATCACCCCATCGCTTACCTTCGCCCTTCGAAATCCCTTCCACAGCAGAGAAAACCATCAGCTGCAGTGATCCTCGGCAGAGTGAGAAGAGTAGAAAGGTCCACCCGCAGCTAGTCTCGACACCGGTGCAGAGGGAGGAGTTTTTATGGAGGTCGAACGAGGAAGGGCGGCAATCGAAGACCAGGCAGAAATCATTCGACCAGAAGCAAGAGGATGGTGGGTGGTGAATTACGGCGTTAATTTGTCTAATGGAAATTGGTCTTGCACTACGCGGACTCGCCGAGAGGCGCAGGATTTATGCTGATATATTTTCTTACCTATACAGACGCGTCGGGCAGCTCGCTGCAGGGTGACATATGCAGAATATGCCACATGGGGGGCTTTCCTCAGCTGGCCCATACCCAGCCGATGTGGGAGTGGCAGAACCAGGGCGTTCGTCGGGTTTCCAGCCAGATATCCACCTTGTCGTCGTACGCCTACTTGGGGCCGCTGATCGCAGCTTGCAAGTGAGCGATAACCTCGATGATCGGAGGATGGCGATCGGTGAAACTAGAATAATTAAAGCGCGTAAGGGACGAGTGTGTGTGTGTGTGTGCGTGTGTAAATACATCGTGTAGGTACGTACGTGAGTACGTACGCGAGTCGATTCCTCGAGAACTGGTTCTCCGAGAGATGCGAGGATAAGAGTCTCTGGAGCAAGGCAATCACTGTCACGAAGCATCCGTCAGCCGGAGGTTAACGTCGCCTTTGTATCGATGGTCGGCAAAAGGAAAGCTGTAGAAAAAAAAAAAAAAAAGAAACTGGGGAAAAAATCTAAGAGTAAAAAAAGGGGAGAGAAAAAAACGCTTAACCACTTAGCGTGCCCCGTGCCGTGTGCGCAGGGTTTCAGGAACCTCGAGTTAGGTAACTAAAAATACGTAGACAGAGCGGAGTTTTTGATGGGTTGCAAAGATAAGGTGTCAAAGATCGGTAACACGTGTAGCGGGGTCTGTGACGTATCGGTACAATACTCATACCCATAAGCCCCTCCGTACCGAGGACCGCATCACCGCGTCTCCGCTTATTTTAGGATTAAAAACTCACCCCTTCACAACGCGACTGCAGATGCCGCGGTACCGTGGGTCTCGTCCATGCCGAATGCCTCGAACGATGGTTGACAGAATCGGGGCACATGAGGTGTGAACTTTGCGGTCACAAGTACGTCATCAAGCGAGTTCCTCGCCACGGGATTCTCGCCAGTGTTGGAATATGGCTGAAAACAGTGGTAGCTACTCAGCAGGTAAGGGCTGCACTCGGGGGCCGATCGCTATCCGCTTTGTGCAAAGTGAATATAGCGATCGACACGAGCGCGCAGCCTTAATAAACTTCATTGGCCTGATCGCTACTGGGTTCTTTTTTATTACGTAGTGTATATAACGCGCTGTTTCAACGACTGCTAGATGTTCCTGGACATAATGTACCTTCTGGTAACAACGCCCCTTGCCCTGTTTTCCTGCTACGTCTGCGCGCTTGCGTTGAGGGTGTTGGTAGAGGGTGGATTTTACGAGATACCATGGATGATAATAGCGATGCTGCCGACATGCTCACTGACGCTGATCGCCTACTGGGGCTGGCTGATAACTCTGGGCAGGTACACGAGCAGGTAGCATAATGTGCAATAATTGACACCAGCCGAAACTCACACGGTTGCAAAATTCTCTGAGAAAACTGCTTCGGAGATGTTTACTTCATGCTAAACACTAACGTATTGGGTTCATTGACGATCCAGACTCCACTCCCGACGCTGGCGACGCTTTTGGCGAAACAACTTCGTCGTTCGTCTGCTGCCCGATAACGCTCTTTCGCGGTTGAACCACGCCGACAACTATCCATCGGCTGGACCACCCATCCCCATAGTCGTGAACGTCGTGGAGGAACCCGCGACCGCTGGAATCCCTGAAGATAACGACGAGGTCGAAGAATACAACGCGAGCGACGATCAGGCTTGAGGGTATTCTGGAGGAATGAGGCGATCGCCGATATTCTGTCGGGGATAATCCGACCGTGCACATTAAAAAGAAAGCGAATGAAAACGAATCTTTTTACGCGCGTAACAGGTAGGGAGTTATTTACGACCTGTAGAGGCGCCGAAATCAAGATCCACGGTCGAGTTGCACGGAGTTTCGAAACGGGACGACTGCAGGTGGAGGGAAAGTTGCTACGAATTCAGGCTATAACCAGTTCACTGGGTGAACCACCTCGCCTCGACCTCCTTGGCGCAGAAATTCACTCTTACTTTCGGTCTCTGCCTCGGTAGATGGTAGATCAGGATTTCACGGGTAGTTGGGCTGTTATTGAAACGCGGAGAGAAAGAGGTTTGAATAGCGGTTCTTCCCGGTCACAGCGCGTTCGTCTTTCTCTCGATTTAAAAGCGATCCAAATTGGATATCCAGTCTAACTTTGATACCTATACTCGTCACCGGATGCAGAGAAGCGAGAAGTCAAAGACTATCGTGACAAGTATTTGGGATTACGGGATAGGAATTCGTTAATTATAAATCGTGGAAGTGCGAGCGATCTGACGAGTTCTCAGCCCCCGTCCGCTTCACCTTTTTCTAATAATTTATGCGCCTACGCGATACTCGATCTCGGTCGTACCGAGAGTTCTGAATCATCCTGTATAACGTAGAGGCGTGTAAGTATCTGTCAACGATCCTTGGATTTATTATCCGCTAAGAAAACACACGCGATTTAAGAGTGAGAGTCCCAGGAATAAACTGCCATCCGCCGTGCTCTTCGCTCCCTGCAGCTAGCTTTGCAATTGTACGAAAGCTGCAGGCGGGGGATGCAATCGCGTGCATTCAGACCTCTTCGCAGCGATTCCGCGCCGCGCTGATATCGTGGGCGATCTTTCCCGATCGGATATCATCCCAGGCTACCGACGATGCGGTTTACCGATCCTGAATCGATATGGTCGATCTACGAGATAAATGGCCCCCAAGTTCAATTTAATTTATCCTGAGATTTATATCATCGAGCCGCAGGTTTACTCTTCTAGCTGCTGACAAGACGGTTAAGCTCACACAAATATTCTTCGAGACATTTATTCGCATAAAATAAAATTTGGTATTAATACGCTATACGATAATCAAGAAAATCCTTCAGGTTAGTTCACTAGAATTCTGAACAGTTTTTCAGGTAGTTGAATTTCTTCCACGGATGCAGTAGTACGATATGTACTTGCCGCACTTTGAACACAAAAGCTAAGCCGAGGACGTCGTATCCAGAAGAGAAACGTTCAATCTCAAAGCATCATACCTAATCCCATGACAATCGACGTCGATATTCGTGGCCCAAATACGTTTTCGATCGTAAATATGTACTTTTTATAGCAAGCGAGTTATATCGACGTGGCGTATAGGTATTTGGATGTATGGCGTTTGTACGCAGCGGGGAAAAAAGGTTGATCATATTTCCAAACATCTCAAGAGACAGGTATAAACCGATTAAGTTTGGGATTACACCAAACGATTTTCTGAGAGGTCGATAATCCGTGATAAATAAATCCTTCGCATTCTTTAGAACGAACTCTTTCTTCTGCGAACAACAATGAGACGCGAGCTTACAGAAACTCTGAGTAGAATAATAGAAGTAGAAGGTAAGTGCACGGTGTCGAGTCGTAAATTAGCATAGATCAGACGAGCCATCAGATTCAAAAGCTTGAACCTGACTGCCGCCGCGTCTGTCCGGCATCGGGACGGGTGCTAACTCGTCTATAATAACGTAGCTGTAGTACCTACTTATAGTAGAAAGGAAAATAAGAATAGAAAATAAATGAAGAGAAAAAGATCGAAAATTCTTACCACCGGCCAAGATAGCTGTGAGGTGTTTTTCTAAGTGGACGCTAATTTGAAACAAGAAGAAAACTCGTGTCAGAGATCACGGCGAGTGAAATGTGAAATGAAAGCAGAGAGAAAAACAATTTTTAAAAATAAAGTGAAAAACAACATCAGCCTCGGAGAGCCTGAAGTGTTGTTGTTCGCTAAATAAAATTAACAGCGAGTCCATCGTACAGCGAACCCCGCAGGATAGCTGCTCTCTTGGATAGTCGGTTTGAGCAGGATAACGGTTTACGGTCTTTGGTTGAATGGACTTGATCACGAAAAACACCCTTGAATCATTTTTGTCGTCGTTTCGAGGGTTGAAGGAAAAGGCGCAAGGGTGGTCCAGCTGTAATGAGCCGGCAGCTCGAAGAATCCCTAAATCAAATTGTTATGGGGAAATTGTTATCATACTCGGCAGTGTCGCGTGCAGTAGGTTCCGGATTTACGAGCTGACATTCGAAAATCCCCATCGCGGCGTAAAAATAATAATTGGTTGATTTATCGGGTATGCGTTGGTTCGCCGCTTTTGTAAATATAAAGACACTTATTACACTGCGGACTGGATCCAATGGGGTTATTTCCGTTGGTGGAAGAGGGACACCGCGCGATAGACGGGAGAGCGAGAGAGAAAGAGAGAGAGAAAGAGAGAGAGGGTTACCGCATTTCCTATAGAAAAACTGTCTATTTTTGAGAACGTTCACATCTTCTCATCGTCTCCATCGCGTCTCATCGCGTGTCGCCCGCCCTGCGACGAGTATAAGAATCGTCTAAGAGCCGTATACCGGTGGCGTTTCCGCTTCTGTCTATACTCGCATGGTGTTATTTTTAATTGCGTTGGAAAATGTCCTCTCTCTCTCTCTCTGTGAAAAAAAATAAAAATAACGTACAAAATGAAAAAAGAAACTGAAACTTAGAAAAGTAAGGGTAAAAAGGACAAGAGGTCTCTTGTATTCATCGCCGCTTATATTACTAACTTCCGTAAAACGTCTTCTTGAATTCACCCTCGCCCTTTAATCTGCTCAGCGATCACTGGACCAAGACTTTCACAGGGAATTCATCTGCGTGGTTTTATATTCGTTACACGGGCAACGAAAATGCGCTACATATGTATCAAGCGATGCGCGTGAAATACTGCGATTCGTGTGTTGGTATAGGAAACTCGCCATAGACGAGACGAAGGAACTAAACAGAGTTTGGAGGAAGGAATGAATCTTTTACGCGCCATCTACACAAATGTATCCGGTTCGTGCCAGAGAGGAGGATGCGAGTTTGTTTCGGTGTAGGTTCGGCGAGCTATTTAAAAATATTGGCATTCCGTGGTCGCTGACTCCCTTCCGAGAGGAAATGATACAGTGCGGAGCCTTTGATTGGAAGAAAACAGTGTTTACTCATTTTTTCTATCATTCGTCGTCGGGGTTGAAGTATCGACCAGCCAATTAAAATTACACATCTCACTTACCGTGAGCTGCGCCGCACTGCATTGGATGAGAAAAAGTGTGGGGAAAAAACGAACTCTGCACCCTCCGAACATAATCGAGTTGTCATTCTGGAAGCTGCAATCGGGGTTGAGACTTTTTCACCGTGAACTACAGACGTTGCACTCGTTCACGAGGTGCGTAATTTAGAAAAGTAATCTCCTCTCTTCGCCGCACGGTAAATCGTACAATCGCTCGGAGGCTGAGAATATTCGTTATAAAATCTGTCTGCGAGGATATTACCACGTGTTACCGGTTTCATTAGTATAGTGTGTTTGAAATATATGCGAAAGCTCGAGCATGTTAACGAGTCGTTTGCCCGAGGCGTCGATGCAGTCCATTATTGGTATAAGTCGAGTACTGATAAAAGTCCCAGGACCCCGAGGGGACGCCTCTTGTGTCCCGCATAAATAATTATTGATTTATCCGATTTTTATTCCCGGCGAGGACTCGGTTTCAGATTGGAATTTATCGACCGCGTGTACATATACCTATACGTATACATATATTACGAGGATAGGGTTCCAAGTCGAGGGTAAGGCGAAAATCATCCATTCGCTCAAAATATCGACGGTGAGTTGCTTCGTTTTCTTCTTTTCTCTTGCATTTACTATCCCTTCGAAACATTTCCGAGAATGTAGTTTTGATTTATGCGCGCACTGAAGCGGTGAAAGATCGGCTCGTGATATATGCGTCGAACGCGAACGGAGTGTGCAAAGTATCGGTTGGCCGAGGTTAGGGTAAGACAACGTTTTTTTAAGCTCGCGTAAAATATTGCCAATTATATTATGCTTGCCGGGTCTATCCAACAAGTTGCCAAAATTTATTGTAGATGATAAAGGTATCTCGGCGCTGCACATATTATACCTACACTGCACACTTCGCATCGCCAATGCGGCTTAACAAGCCACGGCGTATCTCGAACACGCAACCCAATAAATTGGCGATTCTGGTTCGGCGCCAATCCCGAAATTCCCGCTTTAAAATCCCCAATTTACTATTCAAGGCTTAAGTCATGGAATCGGCAATCAGGAGCATTTCGATTCTCAGGCATCGTCGTCGCGGTACGTCGCCAATTTGTGGCGCTGCCTTTTTCCTTCCATTCTTCACGCTCCCCGACTCGCTTTCATCCCCCCCCCCCCCCAAAAAAAAAGGGACAGAAGCTAAAGACGGGGTGATTTTTGAGAAAAGTGTGTACGGTGCCGAGAAATATACCGGTACCACCGAGATACATCAGTAGAGCGATAAGTACTTCAAAAATAAGTATCAAAGCACGCTGGGTTTAACCCTTGCCCAACCGAGCGGGGCTAATTTATATGTTTTTCGTCAGGTTAGACAGTTTAAACATTCGAGGAAGAGGCTGTAGGACTCCCGGGGATATAACACTCGGTGCAGTGATAGCTTCTCCCGAAATACGGTTAAAAATATCCCTCCACTGTGGAGGCCTTACGATTTAAAGGTAAAGATATAAGAAAAATGACACCTACTATTCTATAGCGTTCAGTCGTTTTTGTCTTCCCCGTTTAAATAATTAATTACACGTATGTATGATTATACGGTGAAGCGTGGCATCGTGCCACGTATCTTTCTTGCGATAAAAGAAAAAATCACCGCGATTTATCCGATTTATTATCAAACAAATGCCACCCGTGAGACGGTATCCGTTGAAAATCGAACTTCCAGACGTGTTGCATCTGAAAACTGTGGACAGAATTTTATTTTTTTTTCAGAAGAATATCAGACAATGTTATTCAGGTAAATTGTTTTGATCTTTCATCCTTGGCCTAAAACTTGGAAGCCTTTTTCATCCTTTACTTTATGATTTCGTCTAAAGCCTTCCGAGCGATTCTCAATTTTCTCTCGATTTTCGTTTGCTCCTCAAACTTTTACACTTTACAATTGAAAATATTAACAAATTTGTTTAATAATACTCCATTGTACACGCATTTTCGTACGAACTTTTTTACTTTTCCGAGTATTTTGAAAACAGATCGCATTAGTCTCCCATCATGTTCTTCTCCCTCACCGAAGTGTTTTTGTTCTTTTTGCGTAGATGTTGTCCTTCAATTCTTATCTCCAGAATTTGAAACATTCAGCCGCACGAGAAGTCAGGCTATTTTGCCTGTTCCCCAATTCCTGAGTACTTTTTCCGGGACATTCAGATCCTGCAAGGCAATACGGTATTCTTTTAATACCATTTCACTCGCACGGGCTGTAACGAATAAGTACAAACGTTAATTCCCCCGCTTAGCGTCGCGACGCCCGACGTAAATCAGCCGCGGTGTGAGAAGGACGCCGGGAAGCGCACCGTATCCAGGGAATGTCGGGATATTAGTCCCGAGGGAGGCCGTCGCACGGATGCCGAACATTCTACAGCGGAGGCAATCGGACGCGATAGAGCCGCGAGGACCGAAAAATCGAAAGACCGAAGGAGCAGTTTTCCTCCTAATGAATTTATGCGCTTCTTGCCTTATCTACGAGCCGGGTAATAGTCAATTTGTTGTTACCCTTCTCGTCCCATCCCGGAATCCAAGAATATTTCGACGGCTTTGAATTCTTCTCGCGCTTCTTTACAACAAATACTGGCCTTAACCGATATTTATATCTTCCTTCCCCAGCCCGCAGGTAGATCTGAACAGGTGCACAGAAATACGAAGTTAGATCTAATTTTGGATTTTATTTCACTTCCGTTTCCACCGTACGCTTCAATTTTTTTCATCATATAATTAGCATGCGTCATTCGCTCTCTCGTCATGAAATGGGAGTCTACGTTTATCTGAAATTAAATTTAGTGGGACACTACGAGACGAATTGTCACATTTAATCTCATTTATCGAAATAAATTTTTACACCAAACATAAAGATTTTACTACACGAGGATCGGTATTCAGGAAACACGCGCGTTTCGGTTGGACAAGGTTGTATTAATAGTATACCTTCGGTGAAGTTTTGTCGCATAAATTATGTAAATACTTGCATGGATCTGAACTTGTAGAAATTGAATGAGAACAAAAATAAATAAATAAAAAATCTGGACACACGATCTCTATTTCAAGTTTGTATTAGGTACGTAAATACCTTCCTCGTTACACGTCTTATAAACAAGTTTCGAACGATTCTTAACTTACTTTGTTACCGTCAGTCGATTCTGAAGGTTGATTGCCGCTAATGACCGGCCCGAATTCACAGAGTGAAGGGTATATAAAATGGGAAATAAATTATCGCGAAACCTCGCATTCGCGTTATTTCAAGAATAATACTACGTCTTGGCTAGAATCCGTCGAACGTGTAAGCAGCTGGTATATAATCCCTGCCAAATCGTAATTACAGCGCGTTAGTTTTATCCCACAGCAGTTCCTTTAATTGCGTATTTATACGTACGAAAATACGCGCAACAGAATTTCCCGTCGGGATTAACCAGAAACACGAAGTAAACTGAGGCCAGAAGAGTACGAATTGCCAGAAGCCCGCCGACAGATGTTGAAACGAATCAATCAAAGACGGGCGGTATGCAAATTCGCAACAGTTAACAAAAGCTCGAAAGCATTAAGTTCATTTTGTACATGAAAGACGGTTTAAAATGCGAGTATTACTTATTCTTTCTCGCTTGCGCAGCATCCGTGCTATATAATTATTCTCTCGTTCCGGACGGCGCGGCGGCGGTTAAGAAATTTTCAAAACATTGATTAAGAGAAGTTTCAACAAAAAAATGGTAAAAATCAAAAAATAAACCTCTGCCGTGACAATGTGCCAATGGACATTGCCGTGACCAGGATTCGAACCTGGGTTACTACGGCCACAACGTAGGGTCCTAACCTCTAGACGATCACGGCTATCAGAGGACTTGGTATATTTGCTTTCATTTCCACAGATTGATCTAGATGGCGGCCGAATTGCTCACTGAGGCGTAACGCCCGTTTTTACTATCGACGTTTGTGTAGAGCTCGTGATATTGGGCGAAAGGAGATGTGGATCTAAGTGTTGGTGTCTTAGAGCCGGTACAGAGCGGCAAAGAGTGGGGGTCGTTTCCTCGACAATACTCAATTTGGTAATGCCCTTGTATCTTGATCATCTGCGCAAGAAATTGTTGACAAGTATTGGAAAAAAACGGTCATCGTATTTTGAATGGGTTTTTTTTTTTTTTTTTTTTGCAACCAACGTACAAGCGCCCGAACTAACGAGATCAGAGAAATATTCAGTGTCCAGTTAATACAAACACGTGAAATGAGGTAAATCTTGAAAGTCTTCGTATGATGGATAAACTACTTCCATTTTTTTATCAAAACACAAATTTTTCTGCCAAATCGAATTGTTCATACAGTTGTAACTTACAAATATCGTCTACTTGGCTATAAAAAGTATAACTCTTATCACGTTTTTATCACACCTAAATTTATTCAGTTTTTTTTTTGGATATTTGTTCGTTACAAAACGAGAAAGAAACGGACGAAAGCCGGGGTGAAAAGAAGCGAGACCATAAATCCGTGATCTGGCCGAGCTAGCTGGATAGAGGTACTCGTTACTCATATTTTCCCACTAATTTACACGGGCGTTTCGTTTTCTTAATATTTTTTTTATATTTATTTTTACCTTTTTTCCAACGAACGGGGGATGAAACGAGCACGCCGCAGATTGCAGGGTGGGAAGACTTGTTTCCCGAAAGAAAAAAAGAGATATGGAACAGGGCCAAAGCCAATATCCCATCCTGTGAGACACTGAATTAACTAACGGGCATATCATTGTTAAGAAAACATGTTTTTGTTGGCAGCTGAAGCGGTAAAAATAATTCGAAAGACGACTCGGTTGGATGCAGCCCGTTGTGATAATCCGCACGGGACGGGCAAGACTCGCCCCCGCGACAACGGATCGATGGCTCTATCGCCTCCTCGCCGAAAGCAGGAAAAGAAACGAAAAGGAGTAAGAAAGAAAGAAAGAAAGAAAGAAGAAAAAAAAAAGAAAAAAAGTAGAGAAGTTCGAAAAATGAGAAAGAAAGAACGGCGAACCGGCTGTCAAGTTATCCGACAAAGTTGGCGCTCTCGTTTCGAAAGCTTTTTATCACCGGGGATCGCTGGCGAAACGAAACACGGAAATCGAGGCTGACAGCCCGTTGTAGTTTGTATTGTTTACTTTGGACAGCAGTCCGTTTCCAAGTTTGAATACTTTACAGCAAAACAATTAATTATGCCACCGGGCGGAAAGATGGATGTGCGATTAATCGACGGTGATGTTATTATTCCTGCCGTGCAGTGCAGAAAAATCTGTCCAACAGACGAGGCTTAACGGCATCTGTAAATTACTTGGAGTTGATTATTTCTTCCTGTATATTTGAAAAGTCGCTAAGATTCTTCCGTCTTTGGACCGTTTCACCGAAAGTCACTCAGGTTTGGTGAAACTGACGACTCTCTCTACACCGCATGTATGTAAAGAACTGACAAACGCATAACCAACAACTGATAGTAAAATATTCGGAGATAATTTGGCACTGTCGCAAAGTTCACGCTACAGCAGCGGTGTGCTTCTCTAATCTGCAAATATTTATCTCACAGCTTGTGTCCGTTGAGATAGCGATTGTGAGGTCGTTTCGGGTCTAACTTAAACGAAGACAAACACGCAGTGAGATATGCGTAGATATAGACGTGTCTATCTTTGTCGGAAACGTATCCGAATATCCGCGTTGAAACATAAGTATTCGTCTTTAAAAAAGAATTTTTCGTCGATTTTCGCGTTGCAGTTGAGCTTCGACGTTATCTTAGCGCGTTGATCGGCACCCCGGAGCGTTGACAAGGGTAGACTGATTGGTAGGCATGCCGTTAAGCCTGGGCGGTGTTGCAAATACTGAAAGGCGAAAGGCATTTAGAAAATAACGAATTCCGTCCGCCGCCGTCTTGTAGCAACAGCTGAAATATTGATCTTGTCTCACGTTTTACTCCATTTTTCCATTATCCTGAAGGGAGATTCGATGTAGTTTCGCGCTTTCGAACGTTGCTGATATTAGCTACGGCGACATGTTTAACCAGTGCAAAAAAAAAAAAAAAAAAGAAAAGTAAAACGGAATAGAGAGGATGGAACAAGACGAAGGAATTAACCGGAATCGTAAAAATAAATCGAAGATTCCACGCCGCTTGTTGAAACCTGTAGCTGCGAACGATGGTGACTATTTATTGGTCGCACTAAAAAAGAAATAAATTTTATACGATCTCTGATATTTTCACACACGTCACTCAGGTTTTTATATAATTTCCACGCGCTAATATCGGTTTACTATATTTATATATACGCCCGCGTATTAATTATAGCTTGAAACACGTGGCAGATGGCCCATGTTGGTGGATTTCAATGATTTACTAAATGCGTATTAGATCGGCATCATAATTCTCTCCGTTAAAATTGGAACGGATGTATAATATACATATATAAACTATATGTTTTTCGAATTTCTTTCTTTCCACCTCGCTTCATTTTCATTCGCTACTCGGTGTATGCTAAGCAAGCGATTCGAATGAAATAACGAAGAATGGTAACACGCGTCATGCCCGCATCAAAATTCAGCACGAAGTAGGTAAGCTATAAAAAAGTTTGCCGTACGCAATGGTGAGCGAATAACATCGCCTGTTAAAAATTTATAACTCGCTTGCGAGTACGTATAAGGACCAGCAAATATTCATTGCAAGATTATCAAAGTAATCACCTGTACGGCTGTCAGTTTCCAGTGTCATTTGTCGGCAATAAAGGTATAACTATTGAACAAGTATTTGCGCTCGGAACGTATTCATTTACGTGGTTTTCAAACCAAGTAGAAGTAAACGTCGACAGTCGCTGCAGCACGCGGTTTCCGTTTCGCATCGTTCGTATTTCCGCTTAACAGCGATAATAGCATTGGAAGCTGAAGGGTTGTTCTCTTTTCCCATTTTTTTCATCACCGTTTTTGCCACTTTCGGAAACTTCCGCGTGCGCCGCAACTCCCTGAGAGGAAGAAAAACTTCCTAAAGGACTTCCGTAGACTCGACAAGCAATTAGCAGTAACAAGAGCTCGTTTACGACTCGGGCTAACATTAGATCGTTACTTTGGCCATTTGATTGTCGGTTATTCGTAACTCCAGAGTAATAACCTGGTCCCATTCGTTAGTGAAACTCTCGTCTGCGGGCTCGACTTCCGGTATAATTCGGGTGGAACAATCGGGGGTTCGAAGGCCTGATGGAAACGAGCAAATACGCGAGGTTTCAATTAATCGCCGGTGAACCGGCGGAGCTTTGACGGCTAATTTCAAACCCGAGAATGAACGAAATTCAGTTCTAATTGGGCGGACGTTGGACTGGTTTTTGTGCTCGTTATGTTACCTTGCACCACGAAATAAGTCCAGGATTTTCTGCTCCACAGTTTGTAAGGAAAAGCGAGCTCACCTCGCACGACAATTATGTATTTAACAATCTAGGATCAATCGACGTGCGGCGAATGGAAAGAGCTAGAACCAACTATTTCCACGCATTCATCATTAAAGGTATTAAACTTCGCATTAATATTGTATCTGGGCGGTAATATATTAGAGGGTACTCGAAACAAGTTACGGCACTTTTATAACGATGGCAAAAAACTAATCTCTTACCTTCGTATATAACCGCGGCTTCTCGAAGAGAACTGGCCTCGTTAAAAACCACTCTGTTAATCTATCCACCTGAGAACCGCGTCGGAATTCGACATGTTAGATATCTTCGTAAAAAGATCTCTTTTTGCAAAAACCACCCAGGGCGGTTCGCCATCAGGCAAGCGTGTTTCTCAGACCCAGAATCCAGACTCAGACAATTTACGCGCTTTCCAATACGACCTCTTTCATATAATACTTTTTGCCCTTCGCCTTCTGCAACGGCTACGTGAATCCCTGCAAGAACGTTGCAGAAAAGTTTCGAGTCCTAGGAATAAGGTATTTGTAAACGTCGTTACAGAAAATATTGACTCCACACTTTTCGGGCAGAAAGCATACCGTTTTTCGGTTCAACGTACTTTGCGCTTCCTCAAGATTGAAAGGCACCAAGTCGACGTTGCAAATATTTTGTCGAATTAAATTCGAGACGACAGGTTGGAACATTAAGAGACTAAAATGTTTTTCTCGCGATTTTGAATATGAAATAAGAATAAACTGTGTTTTTGCACAAGGATTCGATCTAACTCTTGAACGCATGGTCTTCGAGGATGGCAGATTTTTTATCTTCCACCGAGTGAACCTAGTCAATAGATGTTCTTCGACCCTAGAGACGCGCAAGAACATATATTATACACTGGATGAAGATGACGAAGGGAAAACAAGCGAGCGATGTATCAAAAGCGAAATATACATTATGCACGGGTTGCAGGAAATTCTAAAACCGTCTAATATCAATAAAATACGACTACAAACTAGAAGCGAGCTACGGGGCTGTCATATCTTGAGAAACGATCTCGACGAAAACGGAAACAAACTTGTCAAATATTTGAACGTTATAATCCAAAGACCGTAATTGTTTTCCAATCCCAATCTTATCCGTTCACAAGTGAAATACAATTTTGGCGACGGTAAAGAAAAATGTAGAACAGTTACCAATAATTGCAGAAAATAATGATTTCCCTTGTTTACCCGACACTTTCTCGATTTCATTTCCATTACTGTAAAAAATATCCACCCGACCAATATTCCGCAGGGACAAAATTTTTCCACGAGAGTTGGTAGAAGCGAGCGAGATTTACACGTTATAGCTTAAAGGTATAAATCACGTGGCGGGATGTAATCTGGTGCTCGGGATTGTACACGGAGAGAAAAATCTGAGAAAACTTACCCTGCTGTTACTAATCGTGATGTAAAAGACACCTAATGCAGTTTTTATTGATGCATGTTGAAAAAATTATGGGTCTTTATGAAAAAAATGACTACCTTGCTTAGAAACTATGTATTTCGGCAGCACAAAATTTAAAATTTGATAACTGGTGAAAACTGCATTAGGTGTCTTTTACATCACGATTATAGTAACAGCAGGGTAATTTTTGCTCAGATTTTTTTCTCCGTGTACGGGTAGGTATAACGCACATGGATACCTACTTGTATATCTTGACGCCGCACCCTTCCTCGTCGACATCACCCATAAATGTTCCCTCCCGGAGGCCGGCCGGCAGTCGGCGATGAGATGCCGAACTGTGGCAATAAGCCCTGACGATGAGCCACCGCGTTGTAGGAAAGCGAAGCCGACCTCGAGGACGGCAACACTCGGCAGTCGACACCTCGGCGCTAATTACATTCTCCGTTTTATCGGCCATTTCGACGCGCCTTATCTGCACAGCGATGAATGCTTTTCAGAAATTTATACGTCTTCAAATTGATACGCTTAGGTATAATAATTATTTCATTCAGGTGTTAATACTCCAGGTTAAGTTCGCACGGAGTGTCAGGGTATATATATATATTATTTTCATGAATTTTCACGAAAATCAACGGTACTTTTATTTTACCTTCATCGCGCGCAAATATTTTGATTATCTAAAAACCGTAGGAACGATCGCGCCTTCCGAAGATTAACTTGGCTGTTTCAAAACCGCAAATCACTGTCAAACAAAGTGGAACAAGACCTCGTTCCAAAACGGTCATCCATTATCGACACAGGCTGTGACCCAACAGAGCTGAAGCCGGCTAAAATATGAAAATCTAGAGGAGTGCGGTATTATAAGAAGGGGCTGCACGCCGAGATCACCGTACGTACTTAGTGTTTATCGGAGTAAGCCGATTACTCCGCTCGTTAACGTTATCCAGCATCAAGTTTCACGTTTCCATCTCCGATTTCCATCAATAATTATTCAACTAGAATGAAACTTTTACGATGTCATTTCCTAATGCCTTCCATCGACTTTATTACCCACTCATCGTTTGAATATATTGTATATATATGTACATATATATATATAACTGAACACTTTATTCTTCGACCGATTGAGCGATTATTGGGACCGTCGAGTCGGTACAGAGTTTTATACCTGTCTGCGATATTCGGTGTGAACGGCTCTTAAAGAAAGAGAGACGTGAGCGTGTCGCGGTTGCTGGGACCAAGTTATGACAAGGGTTGCCCAGAAATAGCCGGTTTACAGGAATACGCCAGGGCGTAGGTAGGCGTGTTAAAGGCCGGCATTAACTCCTGCGTGGGATACGTATACGTATATACACGGGACGCGTGCACATAGGTGCGTCTCTCTGTATATCGAATGTATATCAGGCGTTAGAAAACGACCGTCGAATGTGTATAATAATGCTTTAATGCGCATACACCGCGAGAGCTCCAGTTTTAAGTGACGCTTAAATCTCAATCTCATAATCCTACGTTTGCAAAATTATACACTTATACATATACGTACACACACAATACGTATATTTAATAGTTGAAAACATCCGGAAACCATTCCGAGATTTACATGGGCGGTTGTTCCCATTTCGGTAACTTCGTGCAACGGCCCGAATTCCGATCGGTTGGAATAACATTTCGAATTGCAAATCACTTCTCTCCAACTTCGTGAAACATGATACTCTTTACAACATTTCGAAGAACATTCCACCGGGAGAAATCCGAAAATATAAAGTTGGTTGTTTTTTGCGGCCCGTTTGAACCGTTATGACAACCATTCAAATCCCCGCGGCATGAATTTTTCGCGAGTGTAATTGAAAAGGAAGGAGGCTGGAAATTGAAAGCAAAAATGTGAACAAGAAGGCAGTGACTCCGTGGCGCACACGTGGAAGCAATTTATTCGTGTTTGACGCATTCAGCCCCCAGAATCACGACGTGAGGAGGACGAGGGTGAGGGTGAGGGTGAGTCGTCATCTTCTGGGTCGATGAAATATTTACAATATTGCTTGGGTAAAATTTTTGGTGCCGAAACAACTCCGTGTAACAACTTTATGAGAGCTAGTTTGTTTTTCTGATTTAGGGGATCGCCGGGGCTTGTATTACATTTGTTCAGGCTTGTTACGAGGTGACGGGTTCCGCGAGATACGGCCAGTCAAAGACGTTTATTAGTTTCCCAAGTTCACACGGCTCGAATCTATGACCACTTTGTCTTACAACCCCCGAGCTGCATTTTCCCCGTCGGCCTTAAGCCCTAGGATACTAGTTGACTTTGATAAATGGGTGAAAATACAGATCCGTTCGCGTTGTGATAAGTTGCTGAAAAAAATTTCACATTTCATGAACCGTACAAGAGTGTTAAATAGGCCAATTCACACGGCACAGTATATCAAACACTGCGGTGTTGACATGTTGGTTCCAAAAAAAAAAGAAACGGGTGATAAAAAAAAAAATTGGATGGAACAGGAACATCCAGAAAATAAAAGAACACAGAAAGACATTTAGGGAAGATTAATGGGCAGGTAAATTTTAATCAACGGTCAGAAAGGACCATAAATTCCGACGATGTATTGCCTGAGACAATTATTATTACATATTTTAACGATAAGTATTAGTACTATTTTTCTCGTGATTATTCTTATTTTTAATTTTTCCTTCTTCCTTTTATTCGGGCTCATCGTATTACGCCTTCTGAACTTCGGAGTAGTAAATTTACAACCGCGTTGCGTGCCTGCGGTCGGCCGAGTGCCATCGGCACTGCATGTACGTATGTATTGGTATATCATGCCCTGCATCTTGTGCGTATAGGTGTACAGGTTACAACGAGATGCTTAACACGCGACGCGACCGGGTTGTAAATTGAGCAATTTACAGGTCATTTTGCGAAATTACCACTCTGCGGTGGAATTAATTGTACTGGACACGGACCGTGAGTCGAGGTAAACGGGCTGATGATATTAATTGTTTATTTGTGTACCGCGAGACAACTCGTGTCGTACGTGCGAATAATCTACGTCTAAATTGTCTCCATGGGCCCATGAGGTTTCATTTTGCGGCTTACATTAAAACCGCGTCGTAAATCTTCCTGCAATTTCCCCTCACGTACCGCAAGGATCAAGCATCGTCGGTGCGAGCGGTGGTGAAATTAAATTCTTGGCAAGGCGTAAGCTCGGGATCATTTTTGATCGATAGAATTTTCGCGAAAAATATCTAAACCGCGAAGTTTTTAGCAAATTTCGAATTTCCACTATCGGAAGTCGGAGAAGTTTCGGGAGAAAAGGTGGAGTCTAAGAAACGAAGAAGTGCGATGCACTCTGGTGCGTCGTGACTGCGCGCACCACTCTTTGAGAATTCGTCGTTAAGAAACGCATTAGCGGACAGGTGCCGTGTGGAAAAATACAGTAACTCAAAAGTCTCGCGTACAACGCGGGCCGGACGCGTTGCATGGTTAAAAATGGAAGGAGTCGAGAGGATCTTTGTGGGCACGCCGTGGGGGTCCGACTCACCAATCTCACTCCAGGACCAGGTGGAATGGCGCGGAAGGTCGCCTTAAAGGCGTCAAAGCATCCCCTGAACATTACAAAATTACACGTCCACAGCCCATCCAATTATCCCTCCCTTCTTCCAACAATACGAATGGCTGAACCGCGGCTCTTCTGTCTATTTTATTACCAACTATTTCACTTCCTGTTGAAATCTCGCCAGTGCAGCGCCTCGAGTTGATGGGGTACCAGTGATTCATGGGGAGTATAGGTACGATAGGCGGAGCTGAGCTGAAGAAACGGGGAAAAACGGTTCATTGAAAGAGAGAAGGATAGAAAGAAAGAGGGGAAAAAAGAAATAAAATATCGTAACTGCACCTATAAACTTGGAGCAATTATCGACGATAGACCGTTGATATACGGAGGTATTGCACGTATAATGTGTGTAAACGCATGATCGACGACGCGGACTTAAATTACATTCCGAGACCTTTTTATTCCCCTTCCTCTCCTTTTTTCACTCGATAACGCGTGCCTGGTGGGGTATACCGCGTAATCTGGTTCGCTAACCGGTTAACAACGCGTTCAATTTGTCGGTCAATTAATACTTGTATACCGAGTACATACACAGCAATTAAGGTATTAATCTACGTGCAAGCACGTCTCTCTTATTAAGCTAATTAACTTCCTCGGTTCCCCGTTAAGTACGACAGCGAAAGAGTTCCGGCTCTTTCTGCACTCGTCGTTTTTCTCCCCCTCGTGTACGGAGGTTTGAACATGGAAATTAACATGGAAGCCTTGCTTCGCGGGGCCGATAAAAGGGTCTTCGATATTCGTTCCGTCGAGCTTTCGTCATTCCCGTGGAATTGGTCTTACAAAATCGTTCGAACGAAAAATGAGAGCGGGTTCCGGTTATCCTTTCGAGAATCAAGCAGTGCATCCGCGCGTTTCGAGAGTTGCGTAGAGCGGTTTCTACAAATACTTTAGAGGGGCGATTTTAATCTGTAAAGCGAGCAGTGCAGGTACCTCGGACGCTTCTCCGAGGCCCCGCGAGCTGTATACCCTGCAGGGTAACAGTATACATGATACATGTAGCCGAGACTTCCAAAAATACAACTCATAAGCGTCGGAATATGAGACCAGAAGTAACATAAAGGTAGAGGCATCTGGCGCTCACCAGAATATAATAACAGTTAGCCAGAAAACGCGCTGCCTTGCCTTGCGTTACGTTACGTTTCGTTGCGCTGCCTTGCGTCGGGATACCGAAACGGAGCGCTTCCATCGACCGACCGAGACCAGCCATCGGCGTAGACCAATAAACGGTGGTTATTACATAAAGCAGGCACCCAAGGAGAAATAACTAAAAAATTTGAAAAAAAAGAAGTGGAAAAGGAAGCAGAAGAAGAAGAAGAAGAAGAAGAAAAAGAAGATGAAGATGAAGAAGAAAACGTGCTTCGGTTTCAAGACGAGGATATTTCCAACCTCGTCAGAGTGTCTACTGAAATGTGAAATCGCAGGTTTATCTCCCGAGGTAAAAAAAATTCCCGGATAATTTCAGGGTTGACGCAAAATTGATAATTTCCTTATTTCCGGATTAAATCCTTACTTCCAAGCTTCCGACGTCGTCTTTTATCAGCCCAGCTTCGCCCTCCGCGTGTGTTTGGATATGGTAAAACACGTTGAACAGTGCAGGCCACGTGCGCGGCGTTGACACGTGCACCGTAAACAATGAACGGAGCTTAGAGTGCTCGAGTACACGGGGCACGCGTGACCCCCGACCCCAAACCGGAGCTTGCACACGTGTCTAACACGCGTGACCCTCTCTCGCTTTCTCTCCCTTCCGTGCAGGGGAAAGGATTTACTCCGACGACCCAATTACGAACCGCAGCTCAGTCAACCTTTGCTTTTGATCCTGTTTATCATAAATTCACGAAACCGGAGGTAGGCATTGACGCCCTTTGCACCGACAAAATGATGCCGCGGGCCTCGGAGCCGAGGATCTAACGGCAGTGAAGAAAATTTTTACTCTTAGTGATATGATAAAAAAAAAATATAAAGCGAAAAGTATATTCATCACGATCGTGCTTCTAAACACATTTTTCCTCGTTTTTTATACCACAGATCGATGCAGGAAACGAGTATCTGTGAAGAGATTTCGAACATCGACCCCGGGAAGAAAAGTCTAATTTCTTCTATAATAAAAAGTATTTGGAATGCTTCTACATTTTTTGTAAAATATTTTAATCGCAATCGTGCAATGTGTGCGAATTCCAATTGAAAACTAACAATATAAAGTTTCGACGGAGCGAAACAGATGGAGAAAAAGCCCGCATGTACGAGGTCCGAAAATTCACTTATCTCATTCGTTAATCTCTGGAGGAGGCGGGGGTCACTTTGTTACAGCAGGCACTTAATTCAATGCCGAGACTGGCGTGGTCGGAACGATTCGAGGGGTCGACGATCAACGACTAAAAGAAATTGGCATCGACGAGGATCGTAGCTTTGAAGAATAATTTTTTACGAAACGAAAGCCGCATTCCTCATATTCATCTTCACTTTGTGCGATTTGATATTAATAAAGGACCCTAACCGTGCGGTGAATTCTTCAACGGCGTCAAAGGTGGATGTCGCTGTTAATTTTGTGAATTCTAAAATCCTTGTTAAATTTAATCGGTGTGCGACCAATTAGAGGAATGTAGCGTGGTAAATTAATACAGGCGGAGTTTACAAGCTTTGAGGTACAGCGTGGGCCAGTTGTTCGTATAAATCAATGAAGCACGTGCCCACACGCCGCAGAATGTCGGCGTACGGTGTTGCGCAATATTGCGTCGTCGATAATTTAGATCAAAAGTATCGCGAACAAATGAATAGAAATTTTTCGAATACACGACTGAAATGACGTTGGTAATTCTCGTTTCTAACCATTTTACCATTTTATTATTATTTTTATTTTATCTCTTTTGAAATATGTCTTACAGCATTCCGTTTACCAGAGAGACTCGTGTCCGCTCCGTGGTATAAAATAAGACGTATGTTTTGTGCGATGCAATATATGATACGAAATTCCTCTCGAGAAAACGTGATGCAGTTCTCCGATGAGGAGAATCCGCGTTCTCGTAAGCTCGCGTTTAACTTATTACACTTTCCGTCCCGCAACCGCGATTCATTTTATGTCTAGACGGAATTCAGGATTAATCACTTTCTTGAATCGTCCTAAAAGTAACTCGAAATAAATCACTTCCGGCTGATAGAGAACCTCGCGTTCCGTGTCACCCAGCTTTCAACGGTGCCTAGAAAAGATTTTTCAATCTCCCCCCTCTCTTATGGAAGAAGACGAGAAAAATATTGGGGGGGGTGAAAAAAAAACAACCACGTCGTTGTAAAAAATCAAACGCCGTTACCCTTGAAGTTTCACCCATTTTTCGTCAAACGTTTGTCGGTTCTAATGCCACTATTTGTCCAAATTCTACATAGAAAATGTCAAAGCACGACCGCCTTGCGAATATTTTCAAATTCAGGACGCATCGCGGTGCACATTGCACAAAACTCGGTTAAGAATTTAATGATGCCAAGAAAAAGAAAGTTCGTGTCAACCGACTTTGCCAGTTCTTCACATCTCGTATGCGATCAAGTGTTTCGATTTTGACAGGAGTATCACGGATCACGTAACGATCAGAGTTCCCTTTAAACAAGTGTATTAAATTTTCTAAACGAGGCTGCACGAACAAGTTTCTCTTGGGTAGAATCGGAGTAAAAAGAAGTTGCACAGCAGGCATGAATTAAAAGGGTTAAAAATAAATTGCAAGATGAAAAATTCGCTCGTTACAACCGAATCAACGATCTCCCCGGCAATTACGATGCGACGCTTCGTGTTTGCACGGGTCAACGACCCCTCGGTTCCCGCAAAGCACGTACAGCTTGCGTATAACGCGGCGAATATGCGTCTAGGAGGTATATTATACGGATCAGTATACGGTGACAGCCGGCTTTGTACTCTAACTGGCAATCAGGGATGTAATGCATTTGTCGGATACCTCCGTCCAGTTGTCACATCATTATACCCACGGACGTAACTAGTCTTAATGCACCAATCTCGAGCATTGGCCCAGTTCCGATTGATTCCGCGTGTACGTCCAACCGACAATTACTGCCGCGACGTATCGGCGACGAACGAAAATTCGAAAGTTTTCTCTTCCTTAATCGAAACGTAATTACATTGATTCGCACTTTCCCAACCATCGCATCGTCTGAAAATTTCTTCAAGCCTGGGGTATTTAAATGAGTCCCGACTCACGAAGTGCCGCGACCGGGTGGCTGTGTGATTTTTAATACATAATTGAGCTGATGGATACGTGCGTAGAAAATGGTAACAAGCTTCGAGGGCGCGTGGTTCGTCGCGTCGTTATAAGCCCCACGACACGGAAATAGATCAACCGACCATGACAACGGTGCGGTTCGGGTTCCGTTTTAAGAAATAGGATAGATGGACACATTGGGCACGTCACAGCCGTCCGTCCTCTAGTTTCCGCTACTTTATACGCTTCACCTTTGGGTCGTGCTCACTTATTAACTGTTCATTAACCATCGGCGTGGCACTGTTGCGTACTGTTAGGTTGTTAGTATTTCTCGGACAGTTTGGTTCAGGCCTCCGATTGTGGACGGAATTTAAAACCGATCGATCGACACTGTCGACCTGCAAGGCGTTCAAGAAGGCCGCGAATTCGCGATACAAGTTTAAGGACACACAAGCGTGTCGGTTGAAATCGTGCCAGGTCAATCAACGTTAAACAAATTGTTCTCACTTTTATTTCAAACATTTTTGTAAAATTTGAAAACGACTCTTCGAACCGTACCGGACTTATTTTACTTTAAGTTTTTTGTGATTATACATTGATTTTTACGGGAAAATGTCAGGCTCATTGGACAATGACAAAAATTTTAAATAAATCAACTCCGGCATGGTTCGGACGATCGCCTTCAAGTTTTACACAGGTGTTTAAAATAAGAGTAAAAACCATTTGTATGATTTACATTGACATGGCATAATTTCGATCTACGAACCTGTATATACTTGAGGAATTCGTCAGGATGAAAAAAAGTTTTTTAAAATACATACGAACTGGTACAACGCAAAGATCGGAGACAGGCGAGCGAGTGGAGTAAAATATTGATATTCCAATTTGGTAAGCCTGGATGACGCGTAATATCACAAGCAGTATTAGGTACTACAGCAGCCGACACATGCACCGGGCTGGTATAATAACACATAAGCAAGCGGTGCACGCTGCAGTTTCGATTATAAATATATGAACGTCGCTTCCGGTAATGAGACGGATCATGCAGCCTTCACATCCGGGTGGCTTCGCCTCGCCTCGACGTTGCCCCTTCGTCGATCCGTCTCGAAAGGTGCCTGTAGTGCCTGTATACCTATAGTCCTGTACAACCCAGAAAGACCGGAGATACCCAACCACCAGGATATCTGCTGGAAGCCTTCCTGTCACAACAGCCGCGCATTCCGCGGTGCACTTTTTACAGAGAACCTAGAAGAAAATCCATCATCATTAAAAGATGGCGCGTGACGCCCCGCTAGCGTTCCGTCTTAGCTTGCGACAATAGCGATGGAAGCGATCCGTCGCATTTCGGAGTTACAACTCTCGTCGAGTTCCCGGGGTTAGCGAATAACCGCGAAATTGGAACGCAGGTCCGGGGCGCAGGGCTGCCACGACTAGCACTGCCGAATGGGTATTTTTCACCCTCGTCGTCCTGCAGCTGGCTCGAATTTGTTCGCGCCTTAACCGTTCTCGCTCACTTCACTACTTCGAGCCGTATTCCATGCCCGAGGAAATTTTGGGGTGGCTTATTTGCCCGATGATTAATTGCAATCAACAGGACCTGACGTAACGAATGTTCGGGATTAATGAAGCGGCGGCGTCACGTTATACTACTCGCGTTAAACTCCCCAGGAAATGATACCTTACACCAAAAGTCGCGGTGACAAATACAAGCGCTCCAACTTCGACAAAGCTCGGCGGGCCGCGCCGCTCAAGAACTGAAATAATAACTCTAATCCCCGTCACTCGGTACGCCGATCCTCCCAAAGTCCTTCTCTTCCTGCGAAGAAAAATACACCGCGTCTACCGGTTATCTCTGCTCACTCTAAGCGGCTGCTCTCCCTTCGGTCGATCCGAAGTCGGTAAAATATTGTCAAGGCTCGGAACGATTGCTGGCGGGTCACCGAGGGTCAATCATGCCGGAATCACGACCGTGCGGAGAGACAGAAATAATTTCACAGTGATACCAGGGCCTGGTCCGTGTCATTAATTCCGGGCTGTAATTTGATTCGATAAAGGTGTCGTGAGCCATGTCGGCGTGCAGCGATAACAAGACGGATCGCCCGATGCCAAACGATGAAGATTTCGGCTTTGATACGTCACTCAGAGCACCAGAAATATCACTGCCGAGTCTCTCGTGCTCGCGTTCACCTCTCCTTATTCTTCTAGGTCGCCGAGGTCGTTGGTACAAACGAGATACGCCGGACGGTATAACTTATATCCCGTATTGCATTACGCTCGAGATGAAAATCTTTCGTTCATCCGTTGCTGCAGGTGCGATCCGTGACTAATTGACAAATCGAGTGTCCGAAGGTCGGGATGATCTCGCAAATTATCAATCGAAAGAAGAACAACAGCGTGTAGTAAAGTTGACGTACCTACCTACCGGATATCATCGGCAAAAAGAGTCCTAGAAGAATGAAAGGTTGTAATCATTTATAATTCAAGTCTTTTCGCGAACAGAGCATTACAGTACGTATATAATACGATATTTCATAATTGCACCGGGAGTTGATGCTGCAAATAAAAAACGCCGCAGTTGTTGAAGGAGGGAATTCACCGAGCAACGACCTCGAGCAGACGTTAAAGATTGATGAACCAGTAACCGGACGAGCGTCGTTCTTTTTCGCCTGGCACGAAAATTCTGTGATGAATTCGTGCAACGAAAACGCAAATGAACCAATCGTCGAGCAATCGAGGCGTCAAAGTGCGCGTGCAACTGCATTTCACACGGCATTAAACGATCGAACGGTAAACTTGGATGCCATCCGAAGAAGAAGAGGGTCAAGTTAGCATTGAAATTGCGCTCGCGTCTCGATAAGCAGAAGCAGCACCAGCAGCGGCTTCGCGTAGCAGGGCAGGGTGCAAGGGCAGAATGTTGAATAGCGTTTTTCCAGATAGTCACAACGATTGTAGCGCCACGCCTAGATCAATTCCTAGGACGAACGGGCGAAGTCCTCCGGCTGAATAGTAAACAAACTTTTGCGAACCCTTCAACGATCAGATAAGCAACGGCATCGGCCCGAGACGTAATGGACGCGGTGCCCGTCTCTCGACGATGACGCGTGATTCGAGTACCAAACGAAGGCCAGGATGAATGGAGTGTAAGGAGACTCCTCGGGAGGCCGGTTTCCCTTATTCTAAAATACCCGACGATTATTGTCCGAGCTACGCGGGGTGGCTCGACTCCTTTTTATATGTATATTCAAATTCACTCGTTTCCAGGAGCTGGTCGAAGCCAACCGGATGTCTCTCCGTACTCACACAGGTGTCCATATTCGTATAATCAGTTCTTCGGGAATGATTCAAGACTTCCGAATAATACCAAGAATATCCTTATGCGTGCATGGTATTATATTTGTTCATGCTGGAAGTTCCATGCCTGAACAAAAAGCCAAGCTTCGGTTGTAACTACGTGACTGAAAATTTCAGTAAAACCACTCATGAGTCGATCCATTTCTCTTTGAAAATAAGTAGAAAAGAAAATATGATTGAACCTTGTCGAAACGAGTTTTTGAGAATTCGGAAGTTTTTTTTTTTTTTTGAAATATTCTCAAGTTTTCTAAATCTTCGAAAAGCATAATCAAAGTTTATAAAATTCGTTGAAATGAAAACTGAACGTAGAAACGATGCGTAGAAACAGGAGGAACAGCTGAAAGAAAAATTGAACCGAAGTCGTAAGCTGTTAAATAAAACGGGAGATGCGAATCATAAAACGTGGCTGTAGGTGGTTTAGGCGAACGTATAACGGCCGTACGCGTATATGTATATACAGGGTAGCGAAAATATTAAATATAACTTTTTATGAAGATGCACATCCACGCAGAGGGGCTTATAATGGCGCTGGCTTGGGACGGCCACGAGAAAAAACTCACCGCTAGAAGGTATATTTTTAAGATTTCGCATTAATGGTGCAGCCAAGAGCCGCGATTCTGAACGCAGGTACGCAGCAAGTATCGCGAATAAGGAAAACAATGGGACGAGGTGAGTGAAATGGCGACCGGTTGCAAGGAAACTAACGGTTCGCTGTGCAGGATAAATTATACATCATCGGCTTTTGAGGGAAGGGGGCCGCGCGGTAAAAATTTTGCGCGATGCAAGGTCGTTTCGCATTGCAGCGCATTTCGCGGATATGCGGCAAGGAATTCAGCGCCATTTCGCTAACCGGCTCGCAGTGCACGCTGCAGGCATTCGTCCCTGGAACTGCATTGTAATCAGCGCCTCTTCTCTCGACGATGTTCCACCACGGAGAGGAGAGTCCTTTGTCTCTCACCGCCAGAGGCATCGCCCGCAGGACTGCTAACGACATCCGGAAAAATAACTTCAAGGTCGCAAAAGAAGCCAACCGCGTTTCCGGCTGTTTTGCTTGCAGCTAAGCGCGCGTGCGATAGAGGCTGTGTTTTTATAAATTCAAAGCGTGCCAACTCGTTTGTTAACGGCATCGTGGAAAAAGGCGTCGTCTGTCAAACGCCTTGCTCTTATTTTTCCCCTGAATGTTATCTTTTTTCAATTAGGAATCGTGATTCGATACGCTCACTTCCTCCCTTTGTCATTCCACACTCGTTGCATTGACAATCGGCTCAATGAAATCCCCCGAGCAAACTTTCTACCAGTTTTATTTCGCCAAAAACCATCGATCCGAGGTCACCAGTCGTGGAATTCGCCGGTGAACTTTATCGACGCATCGCGGATTCGGAATTTCTAGGTGCGCGGACCGCGGATAAATTAATCGTATTCAAAGCCGAGACGCGCCAAGTCTGGCCCACTTCTTGAAAAAAGAGAAGAAAGAAGGAAGAATCGAGTGTGACCGGGTGCCAAGACTTCGGAGCTTTGTTAATGGCGTCAATGGTTCTTTCCCTCGAGCGATATTCTTCGTCCGAAACTTGAATGTGAATTCCTTGAGGAAGATGAAGTCGGTCGTTACTCGCGCCGCGAGCCTGGGAAATTTCAACACTATTTTGACTCGGGGGCATCGGCTTGTCTAGTGGTCATCGGCTGAACGGAACTCGGGCTCTTGACCTATCCCCATCGCATAGGCGAGATCTGTTATTATACCTGACCGTCTGCAGTAGGAAACGGCGTGTTCACGATTCGGTCCAACCGGCATGAAAGCGGCCGATTGTTGGCGGGGAAAATTGTGGCTCAACCGCACCCTGAGCGTGGTAATTTATATCCACGTTTCCACGCGGAAGGAATCGAGAAGAGTTTTTCGATCTTTGAACTCCGCCACGTCGCCTACGCGATATAAAAATGAATGAATTGAATTGAAAAATAGGCTCGTCAAGTTCATCTCTGAGAAAGTAGCGGGAAAACGAAAAATAAGTTTGAAAGAAAATTGTTACTTACGATGATAGAAGGTCCGCGGGTCGTTCAAACAGCGCCCAAAGCTCACGATCAGATATCCTAGAGTCGTCTTCACGAATGGACGCTGATTGTAAGTCTGTATTAAGTTGTTGCAGTAAATAACACGTTGCTGCCATGCGCGTGGGCGATGCACAACCACTACGAGTGAATGTGCTTCGGACGATGCGAGGATGACTTTTACTTGGCTATGAAAGTGCGTTCGGATCACTTGAATGAATTAATGGTCAAAGGGCAACGGCGGTTGAATCGGTGTTTAAATCCTTTCTCAAGAATTTTACCGTTTCGCGTATTATGCAGTTTATACAATTAGTCTTTCCTCAGGATTTGCGGAGGCAGCTTCGAGCCGGTAAATGTGATTCCGACTACCGCAAGGGGTCGTGTGTAACTTAATTCATACGCGATACGAGCTGAGGTGGAGGTTCCGAAGGTAGAAAACAAAGAACGGAAGTTGGGAGATGCATGCTCAGCGAGTCTATCGGCGTTGTCCTTACCAAATTAATCCCGCTTCGGCCACCTGACTGATGTGTCCTTTATCTCTGAACCGAGGGAACCCGACGTACAACCGAAAATCTCCTGCTGCAGGGGTACGAGGCCTTGTCAGGAATTCTAAGCGTAGCCGAAGTCAGAGAGGCCATTTTTTTTTCTTCCTACACGCTGTACACACGTGCTTATGTATACATAATACTTCCATAGATCTTTGAAGGACGTTAATAAATTACGTAAATTTTCATCCACCGTGACTCGAACGCCCAAGATTTTCTCTTTCACTTTCCGCTTGGCTTATATTTATTTGACATTATACACCGAGAGCAATTATTAGCTGCGGTTAGTACACAGTGCTTAAATATATTCATATTTTTGCAAACAGCTGAAAAATATAGTTCTGGCTACAAAATAAACATGAATTTTTTTGTTGTAACTGAAAAATCTATAACGGCATCTGTTACTGTTATTTTTAATTTGATTGAAAATTTAATGTTGGCGCAACGGTGAATCAATGTCAAGGATTTGTTGTACTAAAAAAGTACAACGAATCAAACGAACTAATTTTTAATTGCATTTACCAGAAAATGTAGTATTGATAGCTATAATAGCACAAAACAGTTAATTGTATCAAGTTCTCTTGTAATTTCAATAATATTCAAACAGTTGTTGTAATGATACCAACTTTAATAAAATATTCTAATAACCCTAAAAGAAATGATATTTTTCTCGCTTCGTTCTTCTGTTGACGAGGAGGGGAAAACAGCTCAACTTTCTCCTCGGAAAGTGTCCAAACTGCACAAAAACGTTGACGAATAGTCGCGTTCAACTACATAGTCATAGATAGTAATTAATGACCACCCACATTGTTCGTGAATTGGAATCCAGTGAATTATGACGAAGTATTAGTAGTATAGATATTGTAATAACAGGTATACCTTACGCGTTTGTCTTGCGCGTAATTCTAGTTACAGGCCTTTCAATATCAAACATTCGACGCGTTTTGTATGATTTGTGACCATCGACCCATCCGTTTTTTCCTTTCTCCTTCAACCGTTCTCGATGAAGGATGAAATCTATCGACTTGTTCGTCCCAATTGACGTAACCGCTGATTAATTATTTCCGCGATGTGGTTGTAATGTAACTATTAGAATACTCAATAACCTCTACCGGATCGGTAATTGCCGACCGATTCTGACAGTCGATAAATAATGCCCCCGAGGTAATATCTAAATTCTAATCCTTGAAAAAGATGTTTGTTCGTAAGATTCATACGAATCCGATTGCGCAATACCGAATCAGTAGAACCGGCACCTGGCGGACCGTCCGAACTTCCGGTTATGCCAAATTTGGCACTAGGGAAGGTATCAAATGTCCATAAGCGAAATGTTAAGGTGAAAACGATCCCCGAATGAATGGAGCGTAGTTTCGCCATGCAACGCGTCCCACAATGGCACGAATGCGATAAGCAATAAATGCTCGCCGTTCAGGGTCTTACGACAGCGTGCGGAGTACGTAATACGAGATGCCAGTTTGCTTCCTGTTTTTTCAAACGACCGAACGGTGCCCGGGATTTAGCCGCAAGCTACAATGAATGTAGGAAGGCTAATTCGACACGGGGGGCGGGGATTCCTTTCCTTTTTTCGCACGAAGGGAAGAAAAATTGGGAGAAATCGTTCTTCTCTCGAAAACTACCTCGAGGGCAGGCTTCGCTGTGGAACTAGCTCAAGAATCGTCGCGTCACGCTGATCGGATAGACCACAATAGCGATAATGGTCTGTTGTCACTGCGCGTTACGTTATTTGTGTCTGCAGATTTTAAGAGGAGCCAAACAGACCGGGGACAAAATAGAGCCGGCAATAGCGTGGACAGGAAGTTGTCGTACATAAAATACCGCCGGTTTATAGTAAACACGTGGCGTTCTATGAACCAATAAAATATCAGGCTCGTTGTTTTCGGGTCGCTTCTCTCGCCGCCGTCTCTAATTGGTCTCCATGGTCCCTGGTCCACCGTCCAGGCGATAAAAAGCAATCAGCATCCAGTAGCCGGGCCGAAACCCGTCGCAGGATAATTTTTGCTCGCCCAAACGTTGGCGGTCACGAGAGGGAGGATGATTCGAAGAAAGTAAGCGGCCGGGGGTTCGTTTCGACCCTTTAAGGGCGCGACGAGTGACTACAGATAAGAATTGGAGAGCCGGAGAGAGCGGCTTTGGTGAATAAGTAAATGCCAAGGCGGCGGTTGCGGAGGATGAAAATCAAGATGTCCTGTGGAGAGTGGCTACTTTGGATGCGTAACGGGTCGGGCCGGGGTCCTGGGCGGATACGCCACCATATTGTTTTCGATTGCCGAAACGAATGCCGCGCGGTACTCTCCGATTAATTATTCCAACCGTGAAGTGCGCCTTAAGAGACGTGATGCACCTCTGTCTGAAACCCGCGGCTGTTTGACCCGCCGTTTCTTTCGATTCGTCCTTCTTTCACCCCGCGATTGTTGCAGACACGGGTGATTATTGCGTCGCGACACCCGCTCGAAAAACGCTTTCGAAACAAATCGAGCACGGAACATCTACCACTATTTTAGCTTCGTTGCGACGGTCGTAATTCAAAACGTTTGAACAATGCGGTGCATGTGCATAATAATACGCTCGCGAATGCACGGTTGCGTAGACGCGTGCGCAAGTTGTTATACCGAATAGAGTATCGAGTGATATCATATGGTAATGCCTGTGGGGAAATTTATTTTAAAAACAATTCTCAGAATAAGAACGTCAGGCTTTTTGCATCTCGTTGATGCAGCGATTCGCTGAAATTCAGACGTCATCCGGCGTCATTTCGCCATGTCAGCGAATCACGGACCGTCACTAAATCAATCACCTTCAGGTTAAATGGGATCCGATATGCCGAGTCTGAGCAACACGAAACAGAACCTCCCTGTGTCCAATAAGTGGGATTTTTATTTAACGAAGACCCACGAGAACGCCGGCGCAATTTTTCTACACCATCTGCTCTGCGTCTAGGTTCCTAATGTGAAAGAAGCATAATTAAAGGACGAAAGGTTTCCCCTTGAGATTAAGAAGGCTAAATTCTTCGTTTCCAGGAATGAAGACGAACCCTCGAACCCTGCATGGTTCTTCCACTTTCACGGAGGAGTGTGTAAATTTGTCCCTGTCGCATTTACCCCTGCAATCCGCGGTACGTTGAACAGACAACCTCGTAAGAGATCCGTTAACAATGCGACGATGAGAATTGGATCACGCGGCTTGTCCGCTGTTAGATCGAACGAGCGTCCATGAGTTGCGAGGAAAGGTGATGATTGAGTTGGTTATTGATGAGCGGGAAATGAAATGTGGGGAATAAAAACGCGAGCGCAGTCTCGCCGCTCGAGGCCTGAGTAGGTAAGTACATGTAATATGTAACGTGCATCGTGACATAAATGGGTGGTGAAATTCTTCGTTTAAACACAAGCACGCTCATGGATGCGCAGAGATATGGGTACGCGGATTATTTATAGTAACGAAAGTCAAGTGCACCGGCAGCACCGGCACACGTACACGAAGCCGCAGTAACCAGACGTGATTTACACAATTACACATACCTACCCTACACGCACTGCTCGAGCCAAAACAAATGCTCAGGGCGTAAATACATCTGCCTGCCATATTTGCAATGTTCTCGCACGTTTATGCGTTGCACCCGCTAAATCCGCCGATTACTGTTATTCTCAAATGTTAGCGCTCTTGCCTGTTAGACTTTACACGTTGCCACTCGTACATATGCGAACACCAACGTCCGTCGATCTCGCTCGGAGCACTGCTTGCGGATACCATTGAACGGTTTCAATTCGTCCGATGGGAAAACTGAGGGGAAAGAAATATTTTTAGACGGGTGATGAGAAACAAGTGGGTTAAAATAAGGCCCTATCCCTTTGGAAGTATAAGAAAAATGATATTTCTTCTCTACAATCCTCTTCCACCGTTATGTTCAATCCCTGGATCATCTTCAGCCGAACGTCTTTTCTCTGCCTTTCCCAAATTCGTATTTTATCCACCTGCCATTCCCGTTTCGCTTTTCTTTTTTTGCCTCATTTTTTTCGTTTCTTTTCTTTTTTGCATCCTGACGGACACGTATTAGGGAGGGCACAGGATTGGTTGTCCATTATAGCGATCGCTTTGTGAAATTGTAGGATCGAATTTTATTAGAAAAGGATGAATCCGAGGGGGTCGGCTCCGTTTCCCTTTTTGCTGCTATACTTTTTTTTCACACCGCATGACAGATGCACTCTCACGATTGGAACACTCGCTATAAAATACTAGCTGCCGATCTTTTGCACTGCACTGGATCCTGGCAATTCCGTGTAAGAAATTCAGCCGAAATTTTCTTTTTGAGGAAGGGTTTCTTCTTTCCCTAAAACTTTTTCGAATACCGAAGAGAAATACGAAATGAAAAAAGACCGACAATAGCGGATATTAAGGAACGGGTTTCGAAGAGGATCAATTTTGAACAAACTATTCGGTTCTGGAGACTTGAAAACTGGATCGATCATGGACTCCTGGAAGCTATAAATCGGCTCAATGCGTTCGGTAAAACGAGTTCACCGTTCACGTTTACGTTAGCAGCACCGATGCGTGCATACTTGTATCAAATAAAAACACCCGTGCGCAAGATCATTGCAATAACAAAAAAAAAATCGTCGATTTTGCAAGCCGCGAATATAGACTTCGTCCGAGGATGTACAGGTATAATAAATATAATGCATCGCATACACGTTCATACGAGTAACTAATATTCTTGGTCCCATTTCCAGGAATACACCCGCCTGCAGTAATTTTCTCCCCACAGCTATTTTCGTTCATCGAATACCAATGCGTAAAATAATTCAGTGCAGAAATATATCTATATAATATACCTAGATACAGAAGCGATGAGCCAACAACGTTGCCCGTTGGAAAATATTCAAATACCGACAAGTATCGCGAATGACGTATCGTTTGTATTACCAAGGGGGAATTTGTTCTTATTTATCGTCGCTCTATCTTCTTCTTCTTTTTTTTTTTTTGTCTTCCACCATCGCGAATCGAAAGCTCTTAGTTCATCTACCTCGGCTTCGTAATGGGATGAAAATTCTCGCCGCGGGCGCGTAAATTTTACTTTATTAACAATATACCAATTTTTTCCACTTACCTCGTTCTTCGCCTCGAATATCTGCCGGATGATGCAGCCCCCAGAATAGAGAAGCGATATTCTCTTCATCGACGGGGCAAGACCAGCAGCCCCGTTTTCCTTGCCGTTCGGTCCAGTCGCGCAGTCTGGCTTCCGCAACGTGATATTTATGACTGACCCTTTCCCGGTACCGAAAAGTCGCAAGTGTATATGCTAACTTTAGATCGTATCAAGCATCCACCCCGCCCTTCCTTGCCCCCTCCCTCTTCCCTGTATTACTCTACTTGCACCGCATTTTCGTTACGTACGCTCCACGGCATCTCAGCATACACACATCTTCTGAACAAAGTTAAATAAACACTTCAGTTCTGCTCCACTTCCGATATGCGCGATACCTCCTATTCTATCTATCGGTACTGAATTTTCCCTCATTTTTAGGTACAAATACAACAGGTTTTATTTTCAATCGCACAAGATTACGTTACTCTGAAATATTTGATTGTTTGTGAGCGGAAATATTTGACGTGCAAGTACAGCGAATCGATATCAAAGAGTTCGATGAAGTTCAATTTTTATTCCAAACCAAAGGCTCCTGCGTCATCGACGTGGCTGGAGTCGGGACGTATTTTTTCATCCTAAAAGTTGGTGTAGGATGTATGAACGCGCACTGCTTTAGGCACGCACATACTTATCTATTATACGTACGTACCAGCATGCAGAGCTCACCATCTACCGGCCAGTTATTATTAACTCTTTTGAATTTAAATATTTTCGTTTGAAGATGAAGCTGCTGCTTCATAGAGCCCGATCTTTGCCGAGTAACAGACTAAACAGCGGAGCTTCCAGGTATCGAAATGGAAGCTGAAACTATCGTCTGAAAAATTGACGTGCAGGAGAAGAATTTACACATTTGCACCACCGTTTTTGGCATGCCTAAGTCTCGTAGTTTATACATAATATAACGCAGTATCACACGTGCAGAAATAATTTCCAACCTTACGAAAAAAGAAAAGCAACGAAATAGAATGATACAAAGATAGAAAGGCTTGCGTAAAAAATTCGCTGCCTTTGCAAGATTTCGCAAGAATCTTACATCGGCCAAAGCTTCTCGAGTTTCGAGAAGAGCTTTCCTTCGACCGTTTGAACTATGAATTTTACAGAGTCGTAACCACCGCGGATAAACAAACCAGCTGCCTAGATTTGTTGACGAATAGGAATAGTTTATAAAATTTCAGTATCTACTATGCTACTTCGTTCTATAACTATATTACATACAGTAAAGAAATTCAAGGTATTATACATCAGACATCTGTTCCGAAAATAGTTTTCGTCCTTCGATCAATGAGCCGCAAATGAAGATGAAAAGCGAACAGCACCAAGGAATGCAAAAGTATCCCCACTAATTCACGCGCACGTGACGTTTGTTAAAGGCATAATCAAGACCGTTATTTTCGGCGGTGCGTAAAATTGCTTCCGGTAGTTGGGGTCAAATATTTTCTGAGATTGTATCGTTGCGCGGTGCTGTGAGGAAATCGCGGTTGCTGCTCTCTTAAAAAAATGTGAAAACTGGAAGAAGAAGAAAGAAAGAAAGAAAGAAAGAAAGAAAAAAAAGATGTGAAAGAGAGAAGGAAACCTTTTTCACAAAGTATCCCAAGGACCGAAACCCATACGCGGAGTAGGAAGCCGTTTCCCATGCTCGCATGTGCGATCCACCTGCCAAGATGGCGACGAACCGTTGCGATGATCGGGGGGCGAGGAGCATCGCCGATGGAAGGAAGTGCTCGCTGACCGGAAACCACGCACAGAGATGTGACTGCCGCCCTCCAACTCCCGGCGAGGGGGTCACCGACCCTGGAGTGCGGTATGGATGCAGGTACGTGACGCGGTAATCACAAGGGGAGGGAGGCGGTCGGAGAAGAGATATCGATTGCCGTTCGGAAATCGCGGACCCCGATCGAGAGGGATTCGTAAGGTGACAAAGTCGGCGGTCCCGTGATCTTCGCCGCAAGATGATCCGTGCCATCGGTTGTTACGTCAGCTTGTCGAGAGCCAAAGTGCCGACGGTTTGAGATGTTATAATCCGATATTGCTTGCCTCGAATCCTACGTCAACAGAGGAGACTTCAACACGTTTCGCGTGAAATTTTTAACTACATCGACGTTCCGAGCGTGGGCGACGACGGGAGCGCCAGGAAGGAGGAGGAGGATGGATCGGAACAGTTTCCTCCTCCCACGGGAAAAATTTTCCCACAAAATGGCGAACACCGACCACCGGACAACCAACTGTTGCCTCGGCCACCGGGCCGGAAGAAATCGCCACCGAGCTTTTGCGACACACGCTTTTTCAAAGTCCAAATTAACGAGTCAAGTATACGAGTATATGCGTACGAATACCGTGTGAAAGAAACGGGATGAAAAAAAAAGCAATAATTCTCCCAGCGTGACGACGGTATTCGTTAATTTAATTATACGTGTAAAAATGATCAAGGAAAGCTTGGAAAATTGCGAATGACGAAATTACCTACGGGAGGAGGAGGAGGGAGAAAGAAAAAATTGCGCAGAAGTTTGATTTATCGAACCAATAACACGGTTCGGTGGCTTCTGCAGGCGGCTTTTGAAGTCCGTCCAAAGTTATTATTTTAATTTTATTGTTCCTTCGAGTTTCTCGCGCGAGCGCCTTCCTTTCGACTCACATGTCACAACACGGAGGGGGGAGGAGAGAGGATGATGCGGCGGGAGAGGTCTTCTTCCTTTGGCGCGTCTCATCTTTATTTATTTCCTCCGCACTGCCACCTCCACACAACTCCACCTCTCAAGTATAAGCGTCCGTGTGCGTGGCCTCGTCCTCGGAGGGTCGAACAAAAGGACGAAGAGAGTGGCCCACCGGTCCGGACTGACCTGTATCCCGGATCGGGATCGAGTTACTTTGACGCCTCTGGACTTCGCCTTCCTACCGAAAAGGAACCTTTTACACATCGTTTTCAGAGTATCGCGTCGACCTTCCACGTAATGACTTTCATCTTGCTTTGCAATTCCTTTCGACAAGCGACACGCGCTTAATGTTCCAGTGATCCGCAACCAGAAACATGGAAAAAAAAAGATTTGCCGGATTAACGTAATGAAGCAGCTTCGTCGAATATTATGTTCTATAATAATGGGATCGTTTGTAAGCTTATTTTTTGGAACGTTTATTTTTGACAAACAGCGGCGGAATGTTTTTCCGTGTGAAAAACCACGCGAAGCGAGAATCAGAGGGTGACGAGTCGGCGTGCTTTCTGAAGTAGAAACATACGTAGGTATGTTTCTTCATTTCCATTTTCTCTACTTTTTCTTCTTCTTCTTCGGCCTTATGTCGCCACTGAGTAAACCAGACTTTCACGGTCAGATAGCATTTATTGGCTCTGCAGCTTCGAGATAAGCTCGTATCACGCGGACGACTTAACCTAGTCTAATACTTGAGCCTAATCTAATCAATCCTCCAACAACCCCTAATCTTTCAAGATTCTCACCGCTTACGTAATGCGGCGCCTCTACGCGCACACTCAACATACATTCCGTCTTGCGAGTTATCCTCTTTCATTTCTCCTTCTTCTTCATCCGATGCTCCTCTTCTATTTGAGTGCGCAGAAATTCAACAAAACGTTTTTTTTTCTTCAAATCGTGCGCTTATACGAGTGCCCAAAACTGTTTAGCGCAAATTGAACAACATATTTCAAGGTATCAATAAAAGTTGAAAATTTTCCGAAAATTTCTATATCAAACAAGGAAATTGAATGTTAGACGTAAGAACACTGCAGTGAAATTAAGTTTCACGTTTTTGTAAGAATCTGGAAACCCAAGGACATGTTTTGAATGCCGTTCAATAGACTGTGCAAAAAAGAAATAAATCTCGTTTATCAGAATGAAAAATTGCAAGTAAGTTTGTTCTGCGAAAGCTTAACGCAGACGTATTTATAACAGCTGTAAACGGAGAAGCAGAGCTCGAAGCGCGGTGTTTCATTGTCTTCAGGGTGGTAAGCCTGGAAGCAATCAAACGAAACTCTATTGGGTAATAACTTTGAAACGCTCGAGCATAGACGGGGTCGGAGTTAACGTATGCGCGGCGCAGTGATAGTACGACGTCTATATCTATACAACGCGCGTCCACAATCGGAAGGTCCTGTCCTATTCCTGACCTGATCTCAGCGGTTCCTGAGTCGGAAGGCCAAGGAAACGAGAGACGCGCAGCGTTGTCTGGAGAGACGCGTAGACGTCGTCGGGAAAACGAGGAAACGTGGATGACATAAATATGGAACATTGTGTTCCGGTTGAACCGCTGGCTCTGAATGATCGCTTCCTGTTCCTGAGACGCTAATTTTTCCTCGATACGCGCCTAAAATTATCAAGGAATAATATCCCGATCCAAGAATACTCGAAACGAGCGACATCCACGCTCCATTTCGCCACCGGCGAATAATTGGACGCTCCTCGAAATCTCGTTTTCTATTTCTATTTTTCTTTTTTCTTTCTTTTTGTTTTTGTTTTCAACAAATTCACAGAAGAGTTTTAAATGGATTGAAACATCTTTGCGAACCTTCTTCTTTCACATCCACCTTACCATTACAGATGATTCTAAGCGCGTCATGAAATTGATGGCGTTCCATTGCCGACAGAAATTTCCTCGATTAACTCGTCCGGTTTTCTAAGGAAAAAATACATGCTCATACATAGCCGCGCTTCCTTTTTAAAAGTTTCTCTTTTCTTTGTAAGTGACTTGAATTTTTCTTTCTATTTTACGTTCTGTTTCGCTAAAATTTTATCACACGGTTATCCGCTTATCACGGGAAGAAACAACTTCATCCACATCTAGTCGGTACTTTGGAGAGCAAGAACAATGAAGATTCCAAGTCCGTAAACGTGGTCAAAATCGATTTGAACTGGGAATAAACTAGCAATTTGCGAAAACTTAAAGGGTGGTGGACGTTTCAAATCGATGGTGATATTTTTTATCACCGGAAGAAATTGCCCTATCCCGGATGCTGAAAATATTGCGTCGCCTCTCCGTCTTTCGAAATTGAGCACTCTACGGTTAAGAAAACTTTGAAAAGTCATTGGGACAAGCCCGTTTTGTCGAGCGATAGAAATGTAGGAGGAGCAACGAGGGCGGTATAAGATGGAAAAAGGTGCGTATATCTAAGAGAAAAGAAGCAATATTACGGTGACGAAGAAGAAACACAAAAAGTCGTAGTTCAGTCATCGTATACGTAGTAAATTAGACGAAGCAAAACAAACAGTAAAAGTGTACGGAGACACTTCCGGAATCTAGCTGCTTGTAGTTTCTCTAACCGTTGAGTATTCTCTCGGCCTGCCTTCTCATTCTTCTTGGGGCAGCTTTTTTCGTTTCCCCGGGTTATATCGCCCGGGGCCATAATAATATAACCCCGAGGAAACACAAACGTGGAACTCGACTATAGCCGCTTCGTTATTTCAATCAAACTTAAGTTACGAGTTCCTCAGCTCCCTCCGCCTTCGCCCTTGGGATGACGGAGTTATGACGACTGTTTCCTGACTCTGGAAGAACTCGCGAGGCTGAAGTCGCAGCGAGTCCCACAGGAAAACCGCCTCCCAGTGTCGCTGTACACGTCTTGCTTAATTGTCTATAAATTATCCACGATACGGATCGTGGATCTCGTTCATACCGCGGCTTTATTTATCTGCAAATCACAGCTCGTCCACCACGACTCTGTTAACAATACTCGAACACTTCGAGTATCTGATATCAATTAGGTATAGTCTGACAAGCGTATAAGTTTATAGCACTCGTCGTCGGTCGTACATTGTAATTATTTTCCGAATAACGTAAGTTTTTCATCACAATCATGATTACGAACAGTAAAGATTAACTAAAAACGAGAAGATATATAAATTTATCTTCCAATGCCCACGTGATTAACAATACGAAGTCAACACCGTAAGGTCATTGAAATAAAATACCATGTCAATTTATTATCCTTACGATAGTCATAAAAAATTGAAATTAAAGAAAAAGATAAAACAAAAACAATCACCGCCAATGAAGAAAAGAAAGAAATACATCCAACCGCGCTGCGTTCGCAACAAAATATGGTAAGTCGACGACAGTAAATGCGATGAACGGAGGATATGAATGAAGGAGGAGAATCTCGGACCACACGCGGCGATAGTCACCAAACGTGTGCACACACGTATGTCTGTATATGTCACATGTTTCACGTGTAGTCGTTTACACATACAGACTCGGTTTTATACGCACGTACCGGCGTGTATCATTTACACGTCCCGTAGCAGCACATGGACACTAATTGCAGAGTACAGGTTTGGTTAAAGCGGAGTCGAACGCACGGCGAAGTGAAGGCACAACACGAGTGTAACGCGAAACGTGCCCGAACCCTGAATTCGCACCAGGACCAGACTTCGAGAAGCCACGGCCTCCGCATGGCGTGGTTTGATGGTGTGCTCAAGGTGACGGTGGAGGAGAGTTATTTATACATGCTAATTTGCACGGAGACGACGAACTGAATGAGATAAGAAATAAGAAGAATCGAGACAGAGAGAGAGAGAGAGAGAGAGAGAGAACAGAAAGAGAGAATTCAGGAGAAGCGGACCTTCGGGAACTGATTAAACTCGGGGATTAATTTAATTACCTAATAGGATTTGCGGTGTTCCAACACCTTCATAAGCGATTTCAACTACGAGCCCGTTGACTTCTCATGATCACGTTCAGTAGCAGCTTGAATAGCTATTTGAGTAAATCGGTAAGTTTACAAGTAATTGTTACTTCTCGTAATGAGTTTATATGCAGAGAGATGGGTGCAGAGCAGCGAGGGTGAATCAGAAAGCCGTTTCGGGACATTCGAGTCCTTTGAGAATGCCGGCTGTGGTTATCCCTTTCCCCGAATGGAAGGACGTGAGTAATAGACGGGGGCACGAGTACAAAAAAAAAAGCTTCTCGAATTCTGAGATCGCAAAAGCGAGGATCCTCGCTCTGACGCTGCACAGTCTGGAGCGGAGTTTTTGACCGATGGCATTTTTTCGTCAAGCTATTAGCAGCTGTGTCTTGTACATTTGGTAAAACAATACTTTGCCATGCTGCGGAGCTTGGTTTCGGATAACATCTCGAGGCAGGAGCTTATCCCTCGCGGACAGTTTCTTTGTATGCGGTGGAGAGAGAGAGAGAGAGAGAGGAGGACGGAGAGAAGATGAGAAAGAGAGAAAAAGCCTCTTGCCTAACTTATGTTTCCTTCTGTGTACTTCCTGTTGTATTATAGAATTACGCCACCGTAGGCAGACCGAGTTTCAAAAGTCAAATTTTTCTCTCATTTTTTACCTCCTCTCTCAAGACACTCGCGTATTAAAATCATCGTGCCGGACCTCGATGCTAAAAGTTCAAACGATTCCGCGGAGAGAAATTCTTTGACAATTTTTTTTACGTTTACTACGATTGAAAATGTTATTTTTTATTTTTCTTCAGTTTTACTTTTGATTTTAATACGCCGCTGAAAATATAAGTATATATGCAACCACCGATGCTGCGCGGATATGTGTATATAATACGATGCCCAATAAAGTTTACCTTGTGCGTATGTGTGATTTTTTTTCTTCAAACATCTTACAGCAAGGCTGGCGGTCGAGCTTTTTGAAGTCTTGAAATTCTCGTGTCTTTTTTCTCACATGCGCGCAATGCCAACGACCGCATGCATGTACGACTTCGTCTAAAATATAATTTGAGTTATTGATGTGCCTGCGGTAAGACAGAGGGCAACGAGGCCCGAAGCGCGCGGGCCATTCGTTAAAATTCAAATTTTATTATCGGTGTGATCAGAACACGGGTAAAACTCAATTCTTTCTACAGTCACCGGCGCATGTGCATTCGTGCTCGAGATTATATCGTGTACACTTATATACACACGATAATACGAAGGTACGCGAGATGAGCAGCGGAGAAATTGCCTTCCAATCGTAAAGATCCGAGGAACAATCGCCTCCCACGAGACCAACAACGACGACGGATGAATCTCCGTTGTTCAAACTTTTGTAAAAAGTAGAAGCGACTGTTCTTCGATAAGAGAAAAGGAAGTGAGACGAAGGAACGAAAAAAGTACATCCCGATCCAGCTCGCGTGTCGCGTCCAGTCATAAAGGTTTTATAGGATTCGACCGTCGAGTGCGGCGGCGTGCGCGCTGGTTTAATACGTCTGTATCCACGCCGGAAATTTCAGAGGTGAGAAGCAATTTGGGGTAAATTTGACTCCCGGCTTTCGGACGTGAGACGGCATAAAAGACGCGTCGCGTATGGTGTTAACGACCGGCATTCCATAAACGTGAAATACACACGGTGCTTGGTTAAAACGTGAAAAATTCGACGCCTTGTAAATCAGAATTTACTGACCAGTTGAAAAGCTGTAACAAGAATAAATATAACCGTATAGGAACCCAGCCGGCTGGTCGAAGTAACTTCGAGTGTTTATTAGTCGGTTAAGGATTAATAATTCGATCAAATTTCAACCGACCGTTTGGCCAACTCGTGTGTCTATGGAAAAAAATCATTCGCACGCACTTCCGCCAAATTAGAATCAATCATTTTTACCTTTTGGGTATGTGGTTCAGAATTTTCATCTCGTATCAATTTTTTTTTTTTATCATTTTTTATTCACAGATGTTTATCTCGAATGGTTCAATGAAACAACGTCTCGACGACTGAAATATACAAGCTCGTCAGCGATTACAACCGAGTCGAGACTCTGTATTTTATTATACACAATAACAGGCCAATTAAGAATTATTAACCCTTTCTTATTACGGACATTACATCTCGTTAGGATTGCTTCGAAGAAGTATACGTACCTCAACCGTTGTACGTATATTGCAGAGGTTCTAGTCTCTTTACTCTGCATACGGGAACACGTGCAGCGGCAATTGTTAACCGATTGGAATTGTTAATTAACCAACCAACGAGGCTATTGCTGTTCTGATCGTGAGTCTCCACTGATTCATACGTGTATCCTTGAAATCCACATCTGTAACAGGTTCAAGTGAATTCTTAACGCCCACGAAATGCTGTTGTAGATTTTGTGCAAGTCAGCTTTAATGAAAATAAGTAAAGAATAACAAACTTGAAGTGAATTTGATCTTCGTATTTGGAATTAACTTTATACGAAGCATCTTGTGTTAAGTTTCATCGATTTTAGGAATGTACATGAAAAAACTTGTTCGATTAGAATTTCACTACAATTATTTGACCAACACCAAGTTGAAAAGAGTAAAACTAACGCCATTTAATGAGAGTGAAAGGAAATCGCGCGACGATCCTTACGAGCATTGGAAAAGGGTAATTAGAGATCTCTAAAGGCATCACTTTTTCACCACGACTCGGAATCGTGTACATCTTATCGTTACACACGAGTGTCGCATGGATAAAGAAATAACAAGTTTCCATGTAACGCTCGCGCCCATATCATGCGCGTACACCAGTCCTACGACAGTGCGTATATGTCATGGGAATAGACGAGCATGCTGCAGCATGGTTCTATAAATATGGATCAGCCTAGGAGTACCTGCTACGAATTTATTTCCATACGTGTATACATACATATATACACACGTACGCGATTGCTATTATTATTACATATTGTATATTTATAATCACGGAAGAAACAGCCCCCGATCACAAGGCATGCAACAGAGTATTGAGTGTCGCGATGAGGGTGAGGAGGTTGAGGAGGGCGAAGAGGAAAAGAAGGGGAGAGGGTGCACTGCGGTGGTTGCTGATCCCACTGCCGCGCCAAATGCCGGAGTAACACATGTCCCAAACGTGTCACGGCTAAGAGAGAGACCGATGTATGTCCGTAGAAAAGAAGAGAGAGAAATAAGGGTGGCTGGGCTTTCCCCAAAACTGCAGGGTCGTTTTGCTACCTGCTAGCTTCCATTCGTCGTTTCGAGAAATGATTCTCGATGCTTCGGCTCGTCCACCGATACTATACGTGTATGTGAAAAACTCGGAAACGTCTATTTGACTTTCGGTATTATTCCTTTTTTCTTTTATAAATATTAGGAATTTAAAGATTTAGAGTCTGAACGAACATTCATTCGTTTATAACGTGTATATTTGTGTACGGTGATTCTTGTGTTCCCGCGCCTTTTCGCAGTTAACGATCTCTGGGATTGGCTCGAGTCGAATGACGTCACGTCAAGTTGGAGGTTAAGTTTAGTTGTTCGATTGTCAACCTCGATCATCGTAACGATCACGTTTGGATGGACCGATTTAAGAATTTCGAAGACTGGTGATTAGGTGGGGGATGAATGGTCAGAGGGTGAATAACCGCGGTGAACTTTGTTCCATGAATTAAACTGTTCCGTTCAGTTTTTAAATTGATTCTCTTTAACGAAGCTTCGAGAAAATCCCTAATTTCCACACGTGTGACTCTATAATACTTAAAAAATGGACGAGTCACAAGAAATAATTCCTACCATTTCCACAATAAATTAACAAATGAGAATCAAAGCAGCATTTGTGTATTCAAGCCGCCCGACCAGCCGCAGACGGCAAAACAGTGGCCGCTATTACCGATGTATGGTTCCTGCTTTTTCCGAACCGATATACATACATCAAGAAATCAATGATATACACGAGTGCGTTAAATTGCTTCATCAATCACGAGTAGGGTTTCAGATTGGCTGGTATCGACTAGACGCGCAAAAAGTGATTTCATACAGTAAGTATCCAGTAGGGTCGAGTACTGCACTTTTTCCGGCACATCGCATGTGGTGTTTCGCATTGCACCGACTGTGGTGTGGGAATAATTAGAGGTGCAATCTGGCGGAGCGTATCTGCAGAGGCGATTGCATCTCAACCCTCCAAAAGACGTAGCAGCGTCTCGGAGGCGAATTAGAATGGCTTGGTTGCTGATTAAGATTAAAGTATAGAAAACGTCGCCGAGGATAGGCGTTCCGCAGATGCTCGCAGCATTGGTGCAGCAGTTGCACATGCACGCGTGCAGGGAATAACTCGATGCACACAAGACGTGCACAAGACGAGGAGTCCCTAACCTCTCTATATTTACTCGGTTGCAGCAGTGGCCTGCAAGTGTACCATAAGTCAAACCGCGTGCGCGCCTAGACGCGAGGGGGGGAGAAAAAAAGAAAAAGAAACACGAGAAACAAAAAAAAAAAAATAGAAAGATGAAAAAGGGAAAAAAAGATTTGGGGAAAAAGAAAAAAGGGCGGGAAGGGGAACTGCGTGGACGAATCCACGCGTATACGCATCCACGCATCCATCCGCACGCACGTGTGTCGCGACTCCGAGAGTTTTTGGTTGGGGTGGGAGCGGAGGGGGTGGAGGGCTCGGAGGGGTGGGGTGGGGGGAGGCGGCGATTTTGACGGCGTCTATCGAGGGGTGGGGGACTGCCGGAGGCAGGGCAGGGGGCCGGGGGTTGTGGGCGAGCGGTTATTTCAAGCATTGGTCCGGCACTTAGCCCCGAGCCGAGCCTTCGAGCGCATCCCAGGCATCCTCCTTAGGCTAGTTCATCGCGCGCGCGCGAGTGCTGCGACAGTATTAAACGACGTGGAGGAGGATAAGGTCGACGGTCTTGACGTTCCTTGCGAATAACTGAACAAGTCTGAGAAAAGGATTCAAACGTAGAAAAACTTGAAAAAAAAACGCATATTTTGACAAGTACTCTTTTTGGCAAGAAGCAGTCAACCGTATTAATTTCAATTCTACCGCAGGGGTTGAAATTTGTTTTCTATAAAATTCGTCTGTCAATAATTGTTGTTTGCTTTCTGTTCTTATGGCATTGAAACGTACCAACACATGACTCATGCGCGCTGTATTCTGGATTCGTATCAAGCCATGTCGTCATGATGTATTATACACGTGATACGGTGTGTTAAAACCAATGGTGATTTGTATATTTCCGTCGTAAGATCGATCAGTGATTTACCTTGATCTGTGAAAAGTGCATGTACATCAATTAATGCAGGATATTATGTATCGTATGGAATGAAAAATAATTAACGAAGAACTGATAATAATAAAAGTGTTTTGGTAAAACAAAATAACGTTCATCAGTATCCCCGAGTTTCTGTATATTCCATATACCTACAGTCTATACATGCAATAAATTTAAAACACACCGAATGCGGAACGGAAGAGGAAGAGGGTAAAAATTTAAGAACATAAAACCACATCGACCAAACATCTTATACGTACTTTCAGTATAATACGAATAATTTTACAACGTTGTAAGATATTCGTCTGACGTGTGAAATGTGAAATCGAGTAGTGCGTGGATAGAAATATTGGCAAAGTCTGTGTATTTGCAAAGACATATATTTTTGTGTGTATACGTGCAACGGGTCAAAATTTCTGTGAGAAGAAACAAAATTAAGAAAAAAAATATATAAGAATAAAGAAAACAAAATTTAAATTTATAAAAAAAAAGAACGGACGAGCATTGGATTTATAGCCGCGAAGCAAGCCTGAAATAACAGAAGATCCAACGGCGCTGAATCAGCCCCGCAAGAGGGGACCGGAGAACAGTTTCTGACAGCAGCCACGCGCGCTCAATCCCAACTGCAAGGAAAAGGGAAAGAACGAAAAATCCCCGCCAACTAGCAGTTGGCGGAAGATCGCGGTTAATTCCGTTATCGCAACCGCGACCCGCAATAGTTGCATATTAATGAGAGAACTCGATTTGTTGAAATTAAGAGAAAGTTAAGTTGAATCGCTAACTTTGTCGCGGAAGATAAAATTTGAGACTTTGTTTTTTACGCCGGAGGGATTACAGTGACGGAAATCTGAGCCGACTTTAACCAAATCAAAATTTTCAACGGTGAGTAATTCGCGTCGTAATTATATTGATTGTACAAAATGGTATTATACTTAAAATACATGGTGTAAGTAGGCAGCGATTATTTTTTTATTCTCTTCAGAATGGACGAAAAATGTTTGTACCGATGATAATCAAAGTTTCTATACATATAATGGTATTCGTTTTGAGTTTATTTCGGATTTGTTTATTCATCGTTCGTTTAATTTCAACCGTTACGAGTCTTCGATCGTTCGTATAATGAACTTCCGTCGTATGAACGAACGAAATTCCGATGAAACGTTTGTTGGCATCGTCAATTGGCGATGATCAATAACTAAAATAATAGAAGAGCTGCTATAGTCTGCACTGATTCACGGAACCGTCATCTTCTCACTAATCCAAGAAGCTAAATTTCACCCGAAACGCAGTAACAAACACGATTATCATCGCTGTTTTCGTTTTCGCCATCACTCGTGTCGAATATGACTAGCAAATTATATATACTGGTTCCCTTAAATACGAGAATGACATCAGCAGGCGGATTGACTTTGTAAAAGAAGTCGAGAGCCGAGCCGATACTTTGAAACGTTCTGTTTCTATAATAATTCAACAACGTACTCGAGTACCGGTATCCTATAAATATATTATACAAGTATACGTATGCATACGTGTATGTATATGCGCGAATGAAGTCGAGTAGGAATTTCATAACGAGCAAAACGCCTGGGCATCAATTACATTAAATACGTTTCATGTACACGCACACGTCGTTAAGGTTTCGTTTTGTATCGGCGTACTGCGTACATATCGTTGGAATTGAGTGTAGCTGAAAGGTACCTTTGTCCGTTTGAATACGATAAGTGTCATCGTGCAGACGAGCTTTCGAGTCAGACGAAAACTGCGAACCACTCTCGCGTTACACTCGGTCTTGATGTAAAAAAATACCACTTTGTACCAACAATTTGCCCCTGCGCGTTTTACAGTCTATAAAAAATCACTCCATAGTCTTCTCTTAACCTTCGTGACGCATCGCGAGATCGAGGACCGTGTGCCATGTGCGTGGGTCCGCATACCTCGTACGATCTCTCATCTTTGCACGCGTGCAAAGTTAATTTTTCTTTTCACAACCGCCCCCGATAAGCCCCTTAACGGAAGTCCCAAATTTTTTACGGCACCATTTACATCCAAATTGGCCGAATTACCCAATTCAGCTGGTTAATCTGACAACGCGGTGTTCCATATAAATCCGATCCGTACAACACCGACTCAGCGACGGTACATATATTTATTTTTTTTTTGCTTTCTGTCTTTGCAAAACTTTCTCGCTTTTCGCATCTCTTTCTCTCTCTATATTTTACGCAAACGTTTAATATACGTACATGTGGATGAGAAATTGGAATCGGTCCAGAGAATAAGAAGTTAGTCAGACTGTCGGTACACGTATACCGGGAATATTCACGTACGCTTGTAACACTGGTTTATCGCCGATATAGTTTATTTGTAAAAAGCGGTTATTATACACTCCCGCGTACTGCACGTATTTCGGCAGACGTTTTCCGAACTTCTTCACGAATATCTGAATCATGGATTACAACCGGGTTGCCCTGACTCATTTGTTTAATTTAATGTGTAAACTTTGAAGACTGGGCCGACCGATTTGACGGCACAGATACCGATTTTACTCTTGGAATGTCCGTTCTGCGGGTAAAAAAATACAGTGCGTACCGCGTTAGGCTGTCTCGACCACTTGGAGACGATCAACGGATCACCTCGAATTGAATTGGTCAGAAATATTGAGGCCCGGGTTTGCAAGCACTGGAGGTGATCGGGCATTTCACGCATCGCGTTACGCGGTATGCGCGTCGAGTACGATCATCGAGGTCATTTATTCTATTCTGGCAAAGTAGCCGAAGCCAATCTGCTTTGCAAATGGAAGAACGACACTTCACCGTTAGTGAGTGAAGTTGATTGCAACTTGATTCCGTCCGGCAGGATATATTTCCACCGATCGGTAGCTTGCAAGCACATAATATCGTACTTATGGGTGCGCGGAGAATACGGTACCCACCGATCCCACATCATAAATCCCATGTCTTGTCGAGCACACTTATCGCCGTTTATCCGAGCAGCACACAGGCGATAAATGCATGTGCAGTTGAAGCCGACGTACCTACAAGAGAAACAACGTCTCGGCTATGAAACTAGAAAACCCACGCCCGACTACCAACGTCTGACTCACGTCCTCAGACTTGAGACGATAAGCGAGGTGGTGACGGAACACCAAGAAGAATAACGAGAAGGAAAGTGATAGAAAATGACAAAGTCGAATCGCACACCTACGACGTAAGCAAAGAACCCGTCGAGGACCTCGTGGTAAAGGACTCGAGACAGAGAGAGATAGAGAGAGAGAGAGAGAGAGAGAGAGAGTCTGGTACCCGATTTCCAACAAGTCACACTCCTGTCACCGACAATTAGTCTGTAGGTGGAACGAAAAACTATACAAGCGGTGTAAATCCGACTGAACCAGCCACGCGTCACTCTGAGGTCCTGAAAAGCACGTGGGTAACGAGACGTCGTCGAGAGTCGGCGTAATCGCGCTGCCCACCTGTTGGCCTCCTTCCTTCCACTCGTACACACTCCTGTGTACAATCCGGCATGCATAAAACCCCGAGACTCGTTCGACGACTTTTCTTCGTTGTCTACTGTAACGCGTCCGCAATAGAGAGGTCAATAGAACTACGGTGATGCCCGTTTCACACCCACCGTCTCTCGCCTATCTCATAACCCACGTCGTCGGTGTGAACGGCTAGGACAGAGACTGGCAGGTCGATCAAGAGTTGAAATTTATTTTTTATTTTCTTCCCTTCTTTTATTCTCGCTTCACGATAATGAAATCTCGGTCGAGTAGAGATAATCAATTTTCACCTATTTATACACTTTATACATAGTTAGATACTAATTCAATTTTGTTTCTTTAACAACGTTGCAAAATAATTTCTTCCAGTATGAAAAAACTTGCTGGGGACTACTTTGATTTCACAATCCATTAAAACTACCTCGTTGACGCCAGAAGAAACGTTTTTTCGTCAAATATTTTTGATTGTTTGTCTAGCCTCGCGTCAATCGGATTGCAAAAGAGATAACCTCCGGTCAGTGAGAATGGGCAAACATTTCAGATGCGATGGAGAAATAGACGATACGCGAGAAGACAAGGAGAATGTTTGAAAATAATTGAATATTATAAATAGAACAGAGCAAGATCCGATCTATGATGATCGGTGATAGTGATAACTGCAAAGGCGAGAAAATAAGGTGAATAAAAGGAAGGAAGAAAACATAAATAAACGCATGTATGTATATATTACTCCCCCAAGAAAATCTCGCAACCCCGTTACATTAGCCAAATAAAAATAGACCGTATAGTTTCAAGTAAAATATACCGGGAGATCAGGTCCGCGGAGTAAGTTCACTTCACCCGGCTAAAGAAAGATGAGTTCGAAAACTGCTTGGGCGTTTCTACCGCGGTGGGCGACAGATTTGTTAAATACACCTACGTATACACGTACACGTATGTAACTAACCATCGGACGTATAAATATATCGGTGTTATTAATAAGATATACATATATATACATACGTAGGATATAATACACCGGGAATGAAAATAGATATAGAGTTTCTTACGGGGATTCCAGAGCCCCGAATCAATACCAACGTACTCGCGTATAAAATCGTATCCGCGTGTGTTTAACACACGAGCTGCACGGTGCAGGCCAAGACGTAAAATGTACTTATTTACGATTAACCAGGCGAGGTCGAGGAGAGGAGTTCGTTGAAGAGGGAGGAATAAAAAATGTAAGAAAATTTAACGATAAGAAAGAAGGGAAAAAAATACAACTCAACGTATACGGGGAAAAAAGGAGACTTTTACACTCCTCGAGGCATCGGGGCGTCAGGGTGGTCTGACGACGCTAACGTCGAATCGTTTAAAGTAACGAATCTCAAGTTTGAAACAGTACCTCGTATAATATATAAGTTGTCCTCGTCGTGTCATGCGGCCGACGAGATATATTTAAACTCGATTTAATATCTACGTTAAGAATGCTGAATTCCTTGAAAAGTGCATACATGCGGATAAATCGTGCGCAATAGCGAGTAAATTATTTATAAATTTATGCTAATCGTTACGGATTTTGTGAGTTGATCGAAGGAAGAATTTAAAATATTCTGTAATCGAACCTCCGGGAATAACTGTTATTATCATTCTTAGTATTATTGTGATAAATGTAGAGAGCGTCGAATGGACCTGACCGAAAGGCGAATAATCAATCAAGCATAATAAAAACGTGCCAATTTAACGAGCTCCGATTAAGAAGATTGTCCGCAGCTCGAGTTCTCGTCCAGTTGTGTCACAGATTTGCGATAAAAAACCAGTCGCCTCTTCTCGCCCTCGGAGTTTTTTTTATTGAGCGAACTTAGAAGGTTCTCCCTGTTCAGCGAGGACTGCGCAATTACAGAGTTAGATGGGTGTAAGTAATTGATTGATAAAAGAGTCACGGAGAACTGCAAGACGACGTTCGTCCGATCGCGAAACGAATCTAAAAATTAATTCAACTCGGCATTCGACTGCGAAGAATGTTTCCTAATCATTTACGCGGCTATTTTTTCACCGCTCAATAAGCTTCCGGCGCCGATCCCGGTTTACGCGCAAGAAAACTAACCGCATACACAGGCAGCAGGACGCTGTTCCGACACGCGAAGCGAATAGCAATATCGTATTTGCAATCGCGACAGGGTAAATCTCTCCTTTCCCATCGTAAACGCCGGTGGACTTTTCATATTCTTCTCGCAGCGTTTGAAGCGCAGCGATTTATCGTCCGTGGAGATCCACCCTCTCGGCTTAACTGTTCAGCTTCCGTTTCCGATCGTTGAAAAGTCACGTTAACGAACTCGAATCGCAAAGTCGCATTTTCCGATGTGACTGTAAACGATTGGGTGTATAAATATCTGTAAAACGGTGAAAAATATTGTTCGCGTAACTCTGCACGCCCTGCAGCAGGTTGAGAAAGAAAAAATTAATTGAGTCGATCGGCACAAGATGGTCTGAAACGATGTTGCACCGGACCGTCATCTGTCTTTACTTACGCGGCGTCCAACTGGATGTTACTACTGCACGTTGCATAAACACATAATCGTAAGTCGAGCGAGAGATTGGCTTAATGTTCTTAAACTCGTTATTAGTGCAATAGTATCACTATTACCATCATCATCGTCATCATCATCATCATCATTATCATCATCATTATCATTATCATTATCGTTTCTTATTAAGTCGCGCTAGATATTCCACACGGAAAGTATTTTCCCGCTGCAGTAAATACGGTGCGAGATTTCACGCGCAAGTGTTACAACAACAGATGACTGGAAGAACGAAAGAAAAAAAAAATTATAAACTAATTCGCGAAAACAATTAGGCGAGAAAGAACAAGACAGAGAAGGAGGAGGAGGAGGAGAAATCTGACGAGATTAGTTTATTTACTCGTAACGTAGCGTACATGTAACTTGAGCTTCTCCGCGTACCTACCGTACGACTTACGGACCCCTCGAGGATCTTGATTTGTTCTCGGAAGCTCCACGGTCAATTCGAATCTCGTTTTGTTTCTGCATATGCTCTGCATGGCGTTTAATCGAGCCAACGAGCTCTGATGAGTGATGAAAACACGGCTTGACTGCTCGCCGTTATACACGTATACAGTGCGATTCAGAATTAATCGATAGAGACACCGAGTGTAAATGCCTTGCGAAAATCCGATACCAAAGCTCCTTTTCAAAAACTTTCAAAGTCCAGTAGCTTCGGATTTAGAAGACTTTCGAAATTTACAGGTCAGACAGCAGCGTATGATTCGTCGATATGAAAACTCTCTAGGTACTAAAATTTCCAAACTGTCCGTCCCTCGAAATTTTTCCGAAGAATTCACCCCGATCCGTTAAATCTTGTGAACAATTCCAGTCATACCTAAATCTGTAACGTTCACTAAACAAAAGTAGCTCTCGTTCCCTTATTTATCATTGTTTAAATTGAGCGTTCTTATCGGCGTTGTTGTGTCGTTGTTATTAGAACTAATTCCTATAATAACAGTCGGCCGGTGGGATGGTGGAAGGAGAAGAGACGAAAGCCCGAAAGACGAGGAACGGACCCGTCTCTCAACCACCCGTCGTACGTACTCGAAACTTACACGCTTGCACGCACGTCCCATTGGCGGTCGTCGGTTGCAGCTGTGCGATGGATTATTATGCAATCAAACCATTAGTAAGTTTATTGTGTCTGCCACGGTGCAGTCCTCGTAGAGCATCGACTGCGCGACGTTCCGAAGAAGGAACGGAGGATGAACGCGCGTCGTCGCCGTGGCCAAAGGCCAAGCGTCGCGTCGTTGCGAGAAGGTTTGTACGACGTGTTCGTCTTCTGCGCATCGGTATTTTTACACTTTGTAATGTCGCCGGTTTTTCTTTTACGGCCAAAGCGCCGTCAGGTCGCGTGGCAAAACGGGGGCATAAAACTCGATATCGCTACAAGCTCGCCAGCCGGCGCATAAACGAACCTTGAAGAGCAAAGAGAGCGACGACGCCTCCGGGACAAGATCCACCTGGAAGAGGCGGGTAAGAACGTTTATTGAGTCCAACGCTGGAATGGCGCGACGTTGTACCGCGTAAGAGATCCTCCTCGTAGAATCTCGTCTCTCGGCTAAGCAAATAACCTGTTGCCGTTGCCCCGTTGCGGCCTGTTCATTCATGGGATGGACACGCATCTGTCTTGTTAGCTACCGCAAAGCGAACTCTTTGTGTGTTTTTTCAAAGAGTTTCAACTCATCGTACGTACCTCGCTCTTCTTCTTCTTCTTGTTCTTCTTATCCGCGATCCTCTTTGCGGCAAGTAAGAAGAAGCCCGAGTGGGACTGCACGAAGAGAGCTTCCAGACACCGAGTGATTGGCAATTTCACTGATGGGAACTGGTTAGGTGCGTTCGTCTTTGATTCTCGTCATTTTCCGTCTCTTCTCAGAATCTGATTCACTTGAAACTCCACTTGTCACACACTGCAAAGACACTAACGCGTTTGAGCGACGTCGTTTCTTCAATTTGTAGACTTTTCCGGATTTTTCGAGAACAACCGTCTGCCGCCTCTTTGCAAGACAAAATCTACGACGAATGGAACACCTGTCCGTACTCCGGACCAGCCTCTTCTCTTCCTCTCTTTTCTTCCGCCGCTTCGGATCTCCGTTCCTTTTCGTTTAAGTGACGGTAGTTTCCTGCCAATTAACAGCACAAGTATTCCAGCCTCTGATACCAAAGCTTCCTGAAGAATTCCGAGGATTTCCGAGTTAGAATTTTACTATTGCAAAGTCTTGGAGTACAGGTTTTTCTCGTTGTCGTCGTTTACGCAGTCTACAAACCCGTCTTACACGGTGTTCCGTTCAGTAACTCGATATCGCGGATCTTCCGGTCCGTGTATATATATTATATTATAAACCTACGCTCGGCCATTTCTTGGATAGTTTATTTAGTAAAATTCCAGTCAAAATTTCGACGAAAATAACGTAAATTTCTGGTACCCGTCGAGAGAACAAGTAATAACAAACATTCGGTATTTCGAAACGTGCCGCAAGGGCAATTCTTTGATATAAACCGAGTTGAGTTCTGGATTCTGCCAAGTGTCTATTTGGTTTATACCGACGATTTTATCCCCATTTTCCACACGCCAATCGCAAATGAACGCGCGTCAGAGAACTTGTAAAATAAATTAAGAAAATAAACATAAAAATCGTCACTTCCTTACTTCGCAAATTCGAATATATTTCACGGTACCTTTATGCGATACATAAAAAATAACCGATAGTTACAAATCGTCTAACAATGAAAGACCAAAGTTATTTACGAGCGGCACTAACAATAAGCCGATGAAAATCCACGCAGTATATAAGATATCCGGAAGTCGGATGTACGTTCAAAAGCCAGGCATAAAATCACCGAGTAACGATCTCGACGGTAGAACCGAAGCTGAGTTACCTTGGCTTAAATCGAGTCTAGGATCAATTTCAATACCATTTTAGTACCCTCGTATGACGTTAGTGCCGGCCCGTGATTAGACGACCGATGTGCCTCGTGTACGAATGCGAACCGCGTATACGAAAAGGTCTACATAGCTATTCCTAGTGTCAGCACGATCTATAAGATCAGCGATCGCGATAAGAACGAGACTTCATTCACAACGATCGGCACAGTAGGTACCTACATACACGCTGTTCAAGTCTTCGGTTAATCTCTTCACGTCACGTTACGGGCAACCATGAGGAATGTAGAATGAGAATTAAGTTGCACATCAAATTCATGGGTCCAAGCGTAGAAGTGTCTAAAATTCTACGACGCCACGAAGGCGGGACAAAATATTATTTGCCATGTTTATTTATTTATTTATTTATTTATTTATTTATTTACTATCGCGAGTCGAAAACCAACGCCAACAAATCCTTAGAGTAATAGTCCAGGGGTCGCAACCAGAAGAATAAAACCATCGAAAATAGTAAAGTAAACCAGACGGAAAGACACCAAAGAGGAGGCTATTATTACACATCGTGAAATTGACTCGAGCCGTTGCGATTCCTGACACGAAAGCGCAATCGGAAGGTTTCGCTGCGGGTTGCACGTACACGGCCAAGGATCGATTCCTTCGTAATTATCGCTCCTTGGGTGGTAGAATCGTCCGATAAGACGTCGAATCTTGCGTTCGGCATAACGCGGGAGCCCGTACCTGGGGGGTGAGTGCATTCCAGGATGATGTTGATTACCGCGAGACCCTCGGCGTCCACCTGAGCGGCTTCGCGTCAGTCCGAGTACCCACCTACCTACCTACCTACCTACTTCCGAGGCAGCGTGGCGTTGAAACACGCCATTAGCGTCACACTCGACCTGCGCACGCATTAACATATCGGCTTACAGTAGTTACAACTCGCACCGACCAAACGAGATAATTAAAAAGATTAGTTTACTACCTCGAGCGGCTCCTCCTCTGCTTCTCGTTCCTATATTGTACTATTACACACGGCTGTAATCAACGTCGAATCAACGCGATTACGAACACTGTCATGGCTTTGCACGCTTGTTACAGATCCAGGCGAACGCCTCTCGGTTTCTTCGTGCACTATTTAACCGATTTTGTAAATCACATTTTCGCGACGGGTAATTAAAAAATCCCAGTTGCTTTATTCCTCTCGTCTATACCGTGTGTGGTGGACTAATATACCGATGCATGATTTAATCACGTAATTTTAGTTATGTAATATCGAGTTGATGCGTAAAAATGTCGAAGTAGCGGGCGAGAATGGTCGGCGGACATAATGCGAGTGACTTAATAAACCTTGAAAGATGTTACACGAAACGGAAGTATACAGTATAAGTGGTGTGTTGTTAAATGTTCAGTTATAAGATATTTTAAGAACATGACCACACGAGAAAAATGAATATTCGTATAAATAAAAACGGAAACCAACCGTCTTTATTGCTGTTGTTGTTTTTTTTTCCCTCGCCAATAAAATACGCATTGATTTAAAAGTCACAGGTGAATTTTTTCAATCAAAATCTGGGTCATGGAAGTAATATCATAATTATCTAAATCTTTTCAATACGAACCGAACAGCGTGTGTCACGATTTCTTTGATCAAACCCCGGCCCTCTGGGAATTTTCGTCGTCTGATAAATTGTTGCGTTGCCAAATAATTTCTTAACTCGCGATTATTAGACCCGTGGGTCGACGATCCCCTGCGGACGCCCCCTGATCTGACGTTAATTATCCGACTCTCCAACTGTACCAGAAGAAGAAGACGAAGATGAAGAAGAAGTGCTGCTGCCGATACGCGGCTGAAGTTTAATTGAATACGTTGGCGAAGCGAAAAACGTTCCTCGGCTGGCTCTCTCATCGAAAAATTTACAGAGAAACCTGACAGGATCAATTTGCGTGACCCGCGTGTCACCGAGCGGCGTGACGACAGGCAATATTCTCTCGTGTCGAATAGCGTCCGTGGAGACGTGAGATGGAAACGTATTTAGGTCGGGTTCTCCGTGTATTTACGTCCCGTGTTCACGCAGACACAGAATGAGACCACGATGCACGCTGCACTACGTATGCATAAACATTTGGGCGTTCGCGCATTACGATATTTATGTGTCGTCCGTTGAAAAGACGCGGACTGCAACGGCTCGCCGGATGACAATGAACGAGTCGAGACATTCTCTTCGCGAACGGCAAATTGGTCCGTATGGGATGGCTGGGTATGCCGAGATTATACGTCGCGACGCGTCGGCGGATTTCTCGCGATCACGCTGGATCACGATTTTTTTCGTCGAATGGGAACCGCGTTGCGCTCTATGAAAGTTATTTATCGCCGGCGCGATGAGTCAGGGCGGACTTCGGGACCCCGACAAGAAGCTCGACTTGTACTCCGATGCCGCCTTAAAGCGGTGAGCTTTTTAGAAGAAAATAACGTTTGAAAAAACTAGGAAGAAGACTAATTCTTCTCAGAACCTGACCTCGCGACGACGACGATCAAGAGATTTATCGAACCACGTGGTACGAAACGGGTGACGTATTTAAACGCGACAACTCGACCTCACTCCCCAGAACAAAATAAACGGAAATTAATAAATAATAGAATACTATTCCTACATATTTGTATTGTATAAATGAAACCAACGAAAAAACGATTCGCGTTTAGATTGCGGAAAAATCAACCTTATGTACGAATGTATAATTACACAAACAAGCCGAAAGATACGAATGTAAATGAATGCATTTCGAACGTGCGAACCGTTCGTCCGTTATATACGTGCACCCGTAAACACTTTTTTCTTCTTCAAACATGCGTGCAGCAGCAGCAGCGACGGCAGCGTCGATCCCGTGGGCGTTATGCAAATTCTTGTAAAACGCGAACGGGAAGCAACCGCGAGGAAGTCGTCGCCTGTAACACGTATGCCGTGTACTTTCACCAGCCTCGAAAGGCGAAGCCCACACGCGGAAAAAGATTACATATTGACGAGGAGCCAAAATCCTTACATTTCCATGCATTGTCCGCAGGTAGCTGCATGAGTGACGATATGCGAACCGCATATTTTTGTGTAGAATCTTCACAGCGCGATAACGCGGAAGACGCTTTGGAAACTTATGCAACGAGTGAAATTATAGACATTCCAAATAATTACTTTGACACGCGTACAATTTTTTGGATACTGCTATTTTTCATTTTTAACCGTTGAATCGCATGAGAGATGTCAGCGATTTTTACAATGTACATTAATAAATGTGATTTTTTTAAAATCTACACTTACAGTGAGTGAAAAAAGGAAAACCGACAAAACGGAACTTATGAATATTAAAATGAGAAAAATGCTTTTATATGACTGTAAAAACGAATTTCAACTGCAACGGCTGTAATAAACTGGCAGATCGCGCATACGGGAAATTAGCACGAAGGTAGGATGCACACGTTACGTTTACAACCGGTTTTTTCGACAAAGAAAAAACAACACTCCGTTACGGTGTAGTTTTATTATTCCGTACAAATGTCAGTAGAATATACCCACATGTATATCGTCGTTGTTCAGAGTCTATGGTAGGTATAATGTCGTTAGGTACTCACTACAAAGCTAGAATAACCTAACATAATGCACAATGACCGGATTCATAGGCGTATAATACTGCTGCACATACAATACACATATAGCTATATAGCCGAGTGACAAAAGTCAGCTTGTTCGTTTCACAACGAACAAATGGCTATAAAAATCTTACCCCACACACACACACAGATATATATATATACACGTAGGTACAATACGTAGAAGACAGAGTCTTTAACTTGAGTCGAGTCACGCGTCAAATTATTGCGACAAAAAAATAGAGACAAAACGAAAGAAACATTAAAACATTCTTCCGTTCTCTCTTTCGTCAAGTCAAACAATTGTAAATATTGAAGACGATTGCTCACTATATTCTCAGTAAATAAAATGAATATCGAGATGTATCCGAAATCGTATGAAACTGGTGATTAAAAATGATTTCCACAGTTCGAAATATGTGCTGCCATTATGAAATCTACGTCTGATTGTAGCATTGAATGAAATAAAAATCATCTGACATCGATAAATTTTTTAAGCAACAATCAGCTTCTTGTTTATTAATCCTCGAAAAATAAACGATCCCCTGTGCAACGGAGTAAGAAATGTACGTACATTTTACGTGCAGGGGTGGTTTTTTAGTCGCCCTGTGACGCCTGCGCCGAAGAACGGACGATGTGTAAAAGATACACACAGCGCGCTATAAACGGTAAAAGACGTGGTTAAAGAAGAAGAAGAAGAAGAAGAAGAAGAAGAAGAAGAAGAAGAAGAAGAAAGAAAAGAGGAGGAGGAGAGAAGGCACGCAGGGGGATGCAGGGGTGCGTACAAGCCGGCGTTGTCGACGTCACACGTGCACTGTTTCCGGTGTCAAAACAAATCACGATGGACTTCCGCTGAGCGGCGAACACCATCAGGGTTACCTTATACAAGTCCAAATAGCTAGACTGACTCGCGTTGGCATCGTGCGTCAACCTATCCGGGCGGTAGAGTTTCGTCCAACGATTACGTGAACGGTTTTGTAATTGTTTAAACAGATTCGAAACTGGAGATAGCGAGGAGTCTCGTCTTCATCCCGCGAAGAAGAGCGTCGAGGACTTTTGGACCGGGTAATGTTATTCCAGAGCAAACTTGAAGGGAACTAGAAGTCGAAGCGCGTGTCTGGAATAATTGCCAGAGGTGACGCGAAATTGATATCGCGCGTGAAACGTCTGCGGTTATTGGGGAGGATGACGTCCTGCGACTAGGTGAAGGGAATTCCGGGAAGAAGGGTTCGCGTCGCGACGCCGTCGTCGCCGTCACGGCTCGATTCACCTTCTCGTCGTTGTAGTCACCGGAAAATCATCGTACATCCGCAGGATTTTGTCCGGGTGGGTGTAAGGAAATAAAGAAGAGGGGGCGAAGAGGAACCAGAAATTTACGCAGAAGAAGAGAGAGGAAGTTCTCTAATGAGCCGCGCGCCGAAGTAATTCGGCGCAGATGCCCCGGCATGAAGGCTGGCACGACTTCGAGGGTCGATTTCGTGCCGACTCGAATGCCACGCCAGAAACGGCAGATCCCTTCGGGAATCAGGGGCACGTGGTTTCCTCCCTGAACAAAAAGGAACAATGCCCTCTCTGTGAAGTTGGTAACAAAACAAAGCCCAGAGTCCAGGTATCGCCGACTCGTTGGAAAATTTAGCAAATTTTCATGCCGATTGGAGGCATCTTCTCGACTTTAGACTTTACAGACGATTGCGGCGTGGGCGGTTATCGTGTAACCGGAGAAGAAGGACGTGAACTTGGTGAACCGCGTTAGCAGCTACTCTTTCACCCACACGCTAGTGGGGCGGCTAATATTTCGGGCTTAAAGACGGGTGCGCTGCCTTATCATTCGTAAGTCGTGGTGAGCCTCGAATTAGCGTAATGCTGACGAGTTGTAAGTAGCCGTTTCCTGACCAGACAACAACGGTCGTCGCAACCGTGCAGCGGTACGTTGGGTCCTAATTCCCGGTCGAGTGACTCCGGTCCTCTCGACGTCTCCTTCAAGTTCGCAAGATACGAAGGTCTTGGAAATTGTCGAAACACCCACTCTTACCGAGAAGATATCGTCGAATCAAAAAGCGTTCGAGCGTATATCCGGCGATATTCTTACATCTTATTGTGCGAAATCGATTCAACTCCTTCTTTTTCATTTTCTTATTTTTCGCTTTGAAAAAATAGTCGTGACCGAGTCAGAGTTAGATTTTTTGCGGGATAAAGATAGCGGTGAACTCGTGTTAGGGAGAGGAGGCTTGTCAGCAGGGTCGTTTAGGCGTCTTTCGATAGGACGTAAACTGTCCCTCTTGTACCACCGACTGCACTGCACTCGCATCGGCGTCTGTATGTAATGTATATATGTATATATCGAGATAGATGCGTGAAGAAGATAAAGATGTTTAGATTCGAGGCGCGGACGTTGAAAAGGAGACAAGGCCGCCCCTCAACCCGCCAAGGGTCCGATACACATCTCTTTCTTTGCTCGGATGGCTGCGGGATGGTGGACGATGCAGGATGGATGGATGGACGGATGGGTGCAATGGATGGACGAGGTTGAAACCGAATGAATTATGCATCTGTTGTTGGTTGAAGTGCCGACGATGCTGCAGCGTATGCAGAATGTTAAATCCGCATTTCTATCTTGCTAAGTATCGATTGTGAAAAAATGAAAAAAAAAATAAATAAAACAACGTAACGAAATTTGTATAATATTCGATGCACGGATTAATCGAACGAATCGTGCACGATGCGCGGTATGTTCAGCACGCGCCATCTGTTCAAAAAGTTGCAAAATTCCGATTGGCGGATGGGGAGAGAGAGGGACAGAGAGAGAAAAAGAGACCGGGGCAACTCGGCATACTGCAAATTAGGCAATAAACGGGAATGCGATCAGGGTAGGGTATATTAACCGCTGAAAGGTTGTGCCATCTACCAGATAATTCACTAACCGTGCCAAGAGTAATCTGGTCAAAGTTTGAGAATTGTCTTTGAGCGATGTGTCAGATCCAATTGCAGTTATACTAGACAACGTGTTCAAGTAAGGTATTAGGCTCAATTTTTACACGATTCGTGATATAATTATCAGCAGATCCTAGCGCCCGATTCCAAGGTAAAGTAAATTGCTTGTGCTACGTTTAATTCGCCTTTTTTTCTTTCCTCAAAGAATAAAAAAAAAAACACTTTCCTACGCTAGCACGATTAGCACCCGATGAAAAAAATTAATTATCACCGTCACTTTTGCAAAAAATAAATAATACCTGTGTAATCATTTTTATGCCAAGGCGGTTTGAATTCATTCCACATCACCTTCAAATTCGTGTGTTCCAAACATCAAAACCCAATTTTTACCTCAAGTTATACGGTCGAACAGTTTTCCATTTATTAAACTTACATCGTAAGCTTTGAGAATAATATATGATCGAAAGATTCGTTGCGAATAATGAGAAGAAAACCGAGAACATTTGAATTAAAATAATTACCAAGTTGAGTTTTAAAGTATATTCTTAACCATGACGTGTGAATATATGAGATATGTTGAATTACATAAATGACCAATCTGAGATAGTATTGTGAAAGAGTCTTAGAGTTGACGATCTTTGATCTCTGAACAAATTTACGACGATTACAGTTTATGCTTGTTTTGCAATAAAAATATGATATTTTTCTTCTTTCGACGGTGCGTAAAGTATTCACGATACGTGTATGTAGTATTACGATTAATAATCAATGAAATTAAATCGTTAAAATGAAAAATTGGAAGTTCGTAAGGCAAGAATTTTTTTTCATTAATTTTCACGAATGATAATTCTTGTCACGTAAGTAGCACGCATTCCTTGAAGTAACATATTTCTCGAAGAATATTGCAACCATTAAATAATAATTACAGTAACAGGATTACAAATATCTCCAGACTGATTGAATTTTTGGAATCCATTATAATGATAATCTTATATTTCTCCCCAATGTTCGTACCGAAACACAAATGACGTTGCAACAAATCGTTCAAATTCTTATACAACCACGGCTAAATAATACCCGCAGCGATTGAACTTGAAACATAACACCGAACATCGGATTTCTGTACGTGAAATCAATGACATCCTCAAATGTATGCCGGGTAAGCATAAGCAAACACCCTGCGTGCCGTCAGCGAGTAGAGTAAATAGATAAACAAGTTCTTTTTTCGAGTGATAAGGCCGCGATAATGCCTGCGAGGAAAATAGGAGAAAAAGGAAGTTTGTAAGGAAAACAAAAGTCCGGCATTCGCGTCAAAGTCGCGTGTCGTTAATAGTTTAATATATGAACAAATTGTATCACGCGTTGACCCCAGCTTGCCAACTCTGCAATATCGTTAATCAATTGTTATCTTTGGTGTTATGTACATATAATAGTGTACATTCAGTACTGGTAACAAGATTCGAAGAAGGAAAATATGTCACATTCGTACTCTTTAAATTCGCTTTTCTCGGGCAGCGCTGAGTTCACTTTGCATCGAGGATGAACAACGTGAAGAAAATTTTTACTGATTGTGAGTAATGAAATTCTCCGAAAGAGCAACGTACCGTCGTTTCGTGATAACGATTTAGAAAATACTGGGAAATTAAATTATCGGTACTACGTGTATTTACAAAGAGAGGGACAGCAAATTCTTCCACGTCCATACGTTCTGATGGATCTATAAACAAATTTGACTACTAAGTTTTCGTTTACCGAGGGCATATGATGTAGATACATAATCATGTTGAAGTTAGTAACGTATCGTGACGATTCATGCCGAGGTAAAACCGTTGTAACGCAAGTTTTTTATTAAATTGTCTTAGATTCAGTAAACCGTAATAAAACAAATGACTCATCTAAACGTCATAAACGTTAAAGATACAATTCCTTCAAAATTTTATCTCTAAACCAGGTTCTCGTTGTACGTGTAAGTTACAATTTTTCCCCTTCTTCCAACTGACCGAGAAAAAATGCTTCAAACTGTTGACAAAATTCCTGTTAGGTAAATTCATTAGAAACAGGGTTAAACCAGTTGGAGTGCAACCCGAGGTCGGATAGCTTATCAGCTATCGCGCACCTTTTCCCACTGTTTCTTTTTCTTTTTTTTTTCTCGTCATTTTTTCCCATTTTTCGTTTTATCTGCTTTCACTTAGTCTCCGTTGAGATAGGCCCACGTTGTCCTCCAGACCTAGACTTGTACACATATATTACCCACATGCTATACGTATAAGACAAGGCATTAGCATACTTGTTCCTTACTCTCCGCCAACGTGTCCCACTCCTTAATCTCGGATCTTCGTTCGCTGCACTAATATCGGCCGTAACGATTCATTTACCTACGAAGCGAGCTTCGTGAAGTACACCGTTAAAAATTAACATTAATTTATATTATATTTTTCACTACAACGAGTAATTCACTCTTTTTTTATTCTTGTTATGTTTACATCTTTGCTGCTGCACATATACTGAAAACGTATTTTCTTTCCAACGAATTTTCATACTTACGGAAATTTTACAGATCATCATTTGAACGAAATTTCTACGAGCCTGAAATCAATTCTTAACATCTGACATGAATTTACAGCACGGTATAATTTATTCGTAAAAATATGATTCCTTGGACAGAATTCTCGTAACGTATTTTCGCATCAATCTATAATACCAAAGAGTTCAATTGTCACAGCAATGTACGGATTTCTCATTCAAATACTTTTTAAAACCAACATTCATTTATCGTGCAACATTTCAAGTACGCGATCCCCTCGCAAACGCAACATCGCATATATCCTTCATTAATCGACACTTTTTCATACACAAATGTCGTAATTCACGTGGTATAATTTTGATACACACGCGTATACCGGATTAAAAAACAGACATCTTGCAATTATGCGAATAAAGTATCGTACGTAAGTATACGTGTACATGTCGTACTATGGATGCCTAAATATATGTACATACGCATTATATGTATGGTTTCGAAAGCAAAGTCGACCGATAGGCGCGACTAATTTTCAAAGACTCCCCCGACTCTGAGGTCTATAAATATTCTTGGCGCGCGTGCTGCCGTCGTGCGGCGACGCCCCCCCCCCCCCCCCCCCACCCCACCGAAACCTCGGCGTGCCCCATTGCCCCCCACCCCCACCCCCACCCACCAACACTACTTCGCCCAAGCCGGCACACAACGTGCTTGCGCACAGGAAGCACGCCGCGCGTGTAGGTATAACTCTGCCTCTATCTGTAAGCTCGCGACGCGTGCTTTCGTTATGCACGTCACGAGATCGTCTATTGTGTTGGTCACGTGACTACCTTATACGGCGTTGCTGCTTACCAATCGTGAACGAAAGCGCTCCTAGAGCGAATTATCATCCTTAAAAATGGTTTCGCGCCTCGCTTATTCTATACAGGCATATTATGTGTATATATATATATATATATATATGTATATGTGTATGTATATATATATATATATATATATATTGTATATATACGTATACGCGTATGCATATCGTTATGAGCTAGCCATTTAAATTATACACGCGACAGGTACATGGCTATTATTTTCCATAAAAAGACCGAGCATTCAGTGGTGTTTGTTATAAATTACAAATCGATGGTTGTAACACGTGCTTTAGGATTAAGTTAGGTTATTTAAAGTGGAGAGAAATCATTTTGCAATTGCTAGTATATCTTATGGAACTGGTCAATTATTTTGTTGTTTTAAGCGAGGCGAAATTTTATTTGTTGAAATAAAAAGTACGCAAGATCGAATAAATTATACGTGTGTAACATAATGTTTGAAAATATAAGCTTGTGGGTTTCGTCGTTCTTTTTCTTTTTTTTTTTTTTTATTCTTTTGCGAACGGAGGATTGAGTCATTGTCACTTTTATACACACCGATTCGTATATCTGCCGAATTGACTGTACGAACATCGGGGAATTTTTTTGAACAACTGATTATACGTATAATTAATTGTTCGCTTCTCTATCTCGTTTTTTATCGTAATTTTTTGTTCTTTCTTTTTCTTGTCGAATCTATCCGACAAAGAATGAGCGAAGGAGTAAAAATATGTCTGACCAGATAGAACGATTACACATCTATCAAGTCGACCGCGTTACGTCGTATGCCAGGGAAACCCAAGCGACGTAATCGTAACAGCCGTAAATTATTTATTTAATAAATCTCATCATCGTATGCGCGTATCACACATATATAGATATATACATACACGTGGTACAAGTATCGTATACGCTTAGGCGCAAGCGAGTATTATTTTACCATTCTCCTTTTTTCAAACTGCCTTTTTTTTCAAATAGATATATACAAGCTAAGTGCGCGGGTTAAAACTAGCAGTAAATTACCGACTGACTCAGTAACCGTTGAGCATTCTTGTGGTTTTAGCTTAAAAGGCTTCTTTCTCGAGCTACAAAATATAGCGCAACAGTGCACAAATGGTCCTTTGTTCGAAAGAAATAAAAGAAGAAAAAGTAGGAAAAAAAGAGGGGAGAAATAAATTTCTTCCACTCGTTTTGACCTGGCTCAATCAACGCCTCGTGAAAAGCCTCACCGAAATAGGCCCTCGCTCTAATTACTCGGCAAGAAACGGTGGCGCATCGAATATTCGACGTTTCCATACGTGTAACACGAACGTGTTTACGCATTTGCCGCGTTACATGACAGACTTGAGCTTAAATCTGTATAGGTGCGTAACACGCAGACGCGCGTATAAACGAGTCTCGTACCTTGCCGTTAACCAAACACTGAAACACGCTGCAACGGGCATGCAGAGATGAATTTTACGATGGTATTTAGTCTACGATGCCGAACGAGGCCTCGAGGAGTACCGAGGCTTGGCCTGTTCTGGCCCAAATTTCGGGCCCTGCCAAAGCTAGGGGGCGCAGGAAATTCCCCCTTTCTCAGTTCTGTTTCAACCCCGCGCGATCCTCGCGTAACCCCAAGTCGAAGAATCTCGTCCCCCGATTTCTTCCTGCAGACATCTCTTGTTTACACAGGCAACCATCGAAGAAGCGAGCGTGTCAAGCCGGAGGCATATTTCGCGCCTGTTGAGGCAGCGCCGTCACGATATCTTTCGAAACGGAGATAAAACAGCGGGAGGAAAAAATAACGAGGCCCGGACGGATGAGAGGACCAGAAAGTGATCACGGCCATCTGGAGAACGCGGAGCGCAAAACGACTTCGCGAGCTGTCGCGGGCGAAGGGGAAATCGCCATCGAGGAAATGTGGAAAATCGAAACTGCCGGATCAATTTTTCGAAATTAGTAAACTAAGTTGCTGAAATAAATTCGTACCGAGTTTCAATCGTTGTAAGAACGGACAAATGGAGCGACAGTGTCTTAATATTATGCACCTGAATAAGCTGCCCCCTTCACAAGACTCCGAGGGTTCGGAGAAGTTGACGTCTAGAGTCGCGTCGACGGTAATTAATTCCAGAAGGTTTTCATCCGCCGTCAAGCGTCAGCGTCAGCATCCCTCCGAAAGGCCGTCAAGGCACGTACCACGATGAAAATCGTCGTAACCGACGATGAGAGGTTGGATTGGTGAGCGACTAGTTTCAACCCCATATCCTGCTGCAGAGAGACGACGACGGCCGTGTGAACCCGACGATTAAAACGCATGAATGGGGAAGCAGCGCAGCGGCAGGCTCGATGCCCGCTTGTCCAAGTCCGAAAGTGTTGATCCTTAGCAACGCAGGACAGGTTATGCCACGAAGAGAGATCGGTGTAAGAAGCACCGGGATCTTCAAGCGACGTGGTTCTACTGTCAACAGGGATCTGGCCGGAGGAAAATGTCCCGGTTAAGCCGATCCCGGGGGCTCTGCACGTGCTCCAAGTTTATAGTTTTTACCCAAAGCATCGCGGTGAATGTTTCTCTTTCAACCTCTTTGCCTCTTTCAACCCCCATGGGGAGAAGTCGTTGGGCGAAGAAAGGGTGCTCTGGACTCCCGACGCGGTATTTCTGATCGTTAACTTCCAAAGGTGCTTCACGTTCCACCCTACAGGTTCCGAAATTCAGGCACGCTTGGGCGGTACACATCTGCATAAAACACCGACATGATGAATAAATAGTTGACACGGTCTTTTTTTTGTATTTTTTTTTTTTTTTTGCGTACGCATACGCCAATTCGTGCTACGGTTGGATTGTGATTATTCTATAGTACGCGAAAGGCGAGAAATAAACATATGTAGATGAATCGAGAGGCAGGAATCAATTTCTTCTTTCAAACGTCACCAAAAAAAAAAATTGCCGTTATAAGCAAGTCGCTGTCGAATTTTGTGTGCATAAAAAATGCAAGGTTCCTTGAAGCGATATTATTGTCGACGTGAAAAACGGAGGGCGTCGTGTTCTTTTGGACCACCCTGGGGCACACGAACATTATAGGATCCAACCAGCAGCGTGGTGTTGGTGCGTCTAGGGAGAGAATGAGAGAGAAAGAGAGAGAGGAAGGATGGATTCTTTGACTTCGCCGACCGGAGGAGCAGTGGCTCTTACACAGCGGTGAAGCAGCAAGGGCGGCAAAGAACGAGTTAAACTCACCGAGTAATGAGTTAGATTTAATCGCAGGTCATTGTGGCGGACTAAATGGCCGGAGGATTACCTCGAGGATCGACTCCTTCCCCGATGCCGATGGCCAGCGAACGGTCATTAACGACCGAGGAGGACGATGATTCGGTATTTCCCTGACCGAGATTGGGTCTCGAGCTATCTCGGGGGCCGCCGCGGATGAGCTGCGAGGCGCAGCGCCTATCCAGAGCTTGCGTTTAGAGCCGGGATTTTAACCCTGGAATCGTTATACTCGTTACAGGGCCAAGTTGGACACGGATAAACTCGGAAGCGCGGCGGTCAAATTAGACGCCGTGTAATCCTCCAAGGATATCCATTTAGTTTTAGAGTTAAGACTCCATTAACTCCTCCGCTTTACTGCCCGTGTAACCCCTCGACTATTCGACTATTCGACTATACGACTATACGACTATACGACACCCGGCGATATACTCGCGCGCGACTTGTCTCATCGTTTCAAACCGTGCGTATTACCTCTAATGCGATTCTCGTGTTGATAAACCTCAAACCCCTCGCCCCTCTGCGCATATATCGCCTTACGATCGATCGGACGAAAACTATGAAACTGTCAAAAGCTCAAAAGGCAGCCGTGGAATTCATTTCTAACGATAAGTGCATTTTCCAGTTGCTTGCACTTATAGAGCACTTGTAAGATTTTTTTCAGAACGATAGAATAAAGTCTAAAAGTAACGTTGGAAACATTCGTTGCGAATGAACACATTTGATCCGACGATTGTTTCAAGATTCTTTTAACCTCTCGACGAATTTTCGAAACTCGACGAAATGCTTCGAAAAAAGGAAGATTAAGAAGAAAAAGCAAAATAAAAAAGAAAAAAAAAGAGGGGAAAAAATAACAAAGGGGAAAAGTAACGACCCAGCGACATCGTTTTCGACCTAGCCTAACGGATGATCGTTTATGTATCTAGTATATAACCGGCGAGTTCTCCGACCGATCCCAACTTGACCCTGGACCTTAGGAAGAAACATGGAATGAGCTTTACGGTCGTTTGTGTGATTAGGTATACGCGGAGGCGTAGAGCACAAAGCTCGGATTTTTTATTTCAATTTTTTTTTTTTTTTTGCTCTTCGCAATCCACGCACACGAGGCATGTAAGTCTATATTTTTACGGCTCTTTACAGAGCACGAAGAAGATGCACGCTGCACTATCGTCGCTGAGGAATTATGGGTAATACCACCACGGTTCAGAAGAGATCACAGATTTCATGCTCCCCCGCCTTCTGTTATTCGTTAAGAGATTTAAACATCGCCCTTTGACCCGATATATCCAATGCTTATCAAAATAAACGAGCCGATTATTACCCCTCAACAATTTTTATACACACACGAAACGTGTTATCGCAGATGTTTATGAATTTTCGTATATTATATGGAAAACTCAGCCGTATTTTACACCCGTCCAATCTCCCTTACTTAATACGCGTATTTACAACAACTGAGACAAAAAATTACAAACACGAACGACCGATAAAGATTGGCTCTTGAACTTTGGAAGAAGACCCGCTAAACGTCCATCAAACCCAATCTAACGGTTTGGAAACTGGTCGGTGTGACACTTTGTTGCATCAAAGATCAGCGGTGAGAGGGAGACTGGATGAAGGATGGAGGATGACGACCACCGACCATCGCATCGTACGAAGTACCTTCTTTATCACGCCGAAGAAACAACCGTAAGAAAAGACACGGCCCAGCAGAGAGTTGAAAAATGTATAATCTTTGAGGTGGTTCCCAGGGTGGCGAACCACGGCACAGCGAGACGTTAATCGGCACGATTTAGTTCTCTCCGTCAACCCTCAATTGTATCTTTATACCGCTAGACAACGTTGTACACTACATTTAGTCTCGAGTAAAGTCTTACGGGAGCTCAAGATGATCCTGTTTTTTCGAGGCGGATGGTTTTCGTTAAACTTTCTCATGCGCCGCAGCTACAACGTCAGAATAGACCTGGACCGCCGTTGCACAGGAGCGCCATGTGTTTCGTCTATGCAGGGGTTCTCAGGCCTCGGTTTCTACTACCGAGAATAAAACTCAAGTGTACTTGCCCCCGTGTAGTTTAAAACCAGTCTCCGCTCGATTATAACCATTGTAACCATGTTACTCGTCAGAATGATTGCACCTTGAAATCTTGTTTAGTTCGAGGTTGCGGCGAGGGTTAATCTTAAATCGTGTACCTCTTACTTCTGTCACGTTTTCCGATTGTGATAACTAATTGTGGAACTCGTCGTTCGAGTAGAACAAAAAACAGTAATTTTCCATTTTTACCTCACCTTCAGCCACTGTGTCTCAGACAGAGTTCAATTAAATTAAGAGCGCACGTGTGTTACAAGTATAGAGAATCTAGGTTTTCGGTGTTGCCACACAGCCGCGGGCAAGCGTTATGAATTCCGAGTAAATAACCAGACCGCGATTTATGTATCATCGGTACATGTGTATAAGTCTGAAAGATCTGGATGAGCGTTCTTACATATTCAACGACGTGTTTACGCCTACCGAAACGAAATCACTATACGCCCACGTGGTCGGTCCTCTCTAGGATTTGCGAGTTAATATACCCACCTTATCCACAAATATTTAATTTTCCTAATATTAGAATCTCTCGACTAACCACACAAACGAACTACAAGAGACTCGGTGCCGTCTCTCGAATCGAGCTTGCAGAGCGCGCCTTCGCAGCGAACGGAAACAATTACTTCTTTCGAAACTTTTTCTCCCTGTTCTTGCTTTCCTCGCACGATATTCCCCGTTTCAAATCCCTCCGCATCCCCTTCATCCAGGGTCGGACCTCCCAGCCTCCCGAGCCACGAACCCTGCATAATTCACCTAATATCCGCCCCTGGAGCCGAAGGATGGTGCGGCACAAGATACTTTGCGCCGCGTTCTTCGGGGCGTTTAATAAGCCCCGTGGCGTCGAGAAACGCGCCTCTAATTTCCCCTTCTGCTTCTTCCTCTTCTTCGTCTTCTTCGTCTTCTTCTTCTTCTTCTTCTTCTTCTTCTTCTTCTTCTTCTTCTTCTTCTTCTTCTTCTTCTTCTTCTTCTTCTTCTTCTTCAGGCTTTGACAACGAACAGAGACTCGGACTTGAGCTTTCGGCCCATCTTGCGTGTGGGTAGATGTACACACAGTCCGTATTCTCAAGTGGGTTCAGGTTCTTCGTCAAGAGCGGCTAGTGACCGAGTGACTTTTTCCATCGAGGGTGCCGACCCCTCCCCCTCCCCCTCCCCCTACTTATTTCTCTCTTTGTTCGATATACGAGATGGGTCTCGGTCTTTCGTCAACCGTTTGACCGCTTCGCCCCGGCAGTCTTCGATGCGATGCAGTCTTCAAAGAATCACTTTTTATTCTATTTACTTCCTCCTCTTTAATGTTTACCCTTTCGTACACACACCAGATATACATATCTTACGCCGGCCTGTAGACGCCTCGATTCTTCTCAGTTTCTTATGGTTCACGGGTCGGTGTCCACTATGATGCGACGCTTGAACAAATATATCACACACCGTGAACACACACATATAATATAATACTAGACACCCATAGACTATAATGTCCCTTTAGCACTTTTTACGAAAAATTTACACAGCTAGGTATAACGATGCACGGTAATATTCGAGACGATGTGAATAAAAACGGCCATAGCGGGTCGCGGAAACGGAATATACATGTTTTGGCAAATGCTTTTCGTTCATTCCTGGTACGACTATTACAATCCTGTGAATTTCTATAACCGCGTAGAGTGTAAGAAGTGCGCAAAGGCGCGAGCGAAACTTGACACGCCGAGAAGTAGAGCGAGATCCTTCCGCGAAAGGAAGTCTCGACTATTAACTTTTTCCCCTATATAATATATATACGACAGCCAAATCGTTTCTCGGTGTTTTGCGAATCGTCGTTCTTCTCCTTCGCCGACGCGAACAAGAGAATCGACGGCCGATCCGCCCACCGATACATGTATTTGTCGACCGCATGGACCGCGTTTGCTACTCGTTTTTTAACCTTCCATTCTATGCAAAAAATATTGCTGTGACCGCGTTACGTGTGACGGAATATTGCTTTCGATTTGCTCAGATGTTGGGCTCGAGCGCTGCGGCGGAGGTTCAAGAATTACTGACCTGAGCGATCGACTTAAAATAGTACCTTGGCCAGTGATAGTGAGGTTCCGGTATTTTCTCTCGCTCGTAATATATCGATGACCTATTTCATTTTCGTCGGCGAACGTGGTCGGACCAGCGCCGCTGTAAAATTCGGGTCAATCATCGGTTCTCTGTCGATAACATTCCGCGCCTTTGTGATATGGAAAGACAAAGTATTTGGAAAAACGCCATTGAATAAATAGAAAAAAGTAGAAAAGTCGACTGAAAAAAGATACACCGAGTCGGTTGAAACTTGCACCGTTTCATTTTTACGGGAGTGAAAATCCGTTGCCGTACAATAAAAAGCTAGAGATAATTCTATAACGAATGGTCGAGGTCCGGGATCTTTGACGTTCACAAAGCGGCACTGCAGCCCCTTTTTCTAGGAGCTTATATTATTGCTGCTCGGGGGGGTTCACCGTTTAATTAAATTACATGGGGGTAATTGTTGGTGAACGATTTGAGTATAATGGTAAACCATGCAGGCCTCCATGCTCCCATGTTATACATACATAGGTTACAGCTTACACTCGCGATGGAATATAACGGATGAAATATTGAAGGGGTGGGACCGGCCGGGTTATATACCTGAACGCGGTAGGTCAGTGTTTGGAACGTTAAGTTGAGAATTTTTTAAGCCTAAACTTCTGGAGTTTATGCTAAATGCACGGAGGGTGGTCTTGGCTGTTCCGCCGCCTTCGAGGAGCAAGGGTCTCCGCATCTGTGCCCCACCTTTGGCTTTGCTCCTTCTTGCGTTTCTGTTTGTTTTCCAAATTTCAAGTCTTCAATAAGCGCGAGTGTCCCGTGGGGCTTGTTTTTTTCGTCTGAGACGCGGATCGGGAAATTTCGCCGATGATCGGCGCGGAGAGAAAAGCGAAAGAAAGAAAGATTTCCCCATCTGAAACAGCTTCGTCTTGTGTCTTATAATCCTCGATAATCATTTATAACCCAAGTCCCTCTGGAACTACGAAAAAGATGACATTTTGGTTTTTACTGAATAAATATTGTAAGGATCGGTAACCGAGCGCGTTTGGTATCTACTTTTTCTAAATGGTGTTAAGAAAGAAAAAAAGTGTGGAAAAAAAATTTTTGCCCTTCACCGCCGTTTTCCTAAAACTAAACCTAGAGCAGCTAGGTCAATAGATCATTAACGCTGCTCCAGTGCTCGGAGGAGCCTGGCAGACCTGACGAAAACCCAAAACAATTATCGACTGTGGGAGAGAGGATTTCTCTCCCTCTCTCTCTCTCTCTCTCTCTTTCCGTCTCCTGGCGGAGAACGGTATGAGTATAAAAAACGCACAAGCAGGTTCGAGGGGCGCAATAAATTCTGTAGCGTCGCGGCAAACGCGTCTCCGCAGTTCCATCGCCCCGCAAAGCACTCGATCTTGATCAGTCCAAATACTTCATCCCGAACCGCGGTGAAAAGGGACGAAAGAGCACGTGGTGCGTGACACAAAAACGAGAAGGGAAAATTAATCGGTGATCATTTCGAGGATGACGCGACCGATTCCCCACGAATCTCGACATCTGATCCCTTTTTTGGCGCTGTACGGTAGAAGAAGAAGAATAAGAAGAAGAAGAAGAAGAAGAATTCCAGTACAACGAAAGTTTACTTATACTTTCGCCTTAATGGCCGTATCAAGAATTGTTTTTTGTTCTTTTTCTGTTTTCAACAATTATTCCGTACGGAGTAAAATAAAAGTAGATAGAGAAACACTATTCAATTTTTGTACATCTATGTGAATGCTATTCACGAGCTACCGAATTCCAAGTAGCAGCGGTGTTATAATAAGAAATTGTGATACGTCTAACCAAAAACTGTACACAACCGGTGTTAAAAACAGACCGTGTATCACAAGTGTTGGAAGCCGGTCTGCTACATTATATACAGTATACGTAACATGTATATACATACATACCTTTGATGAATGCGTAGCACTTTATCGACCATCAAAGTGTCGGAAATTTGACCAGCGATTATTTCTTTCGCCCCCCCCCCCCCCCCCCCCCCACCCACCCCCTGCAACACCTGCTGCCAGAGGTGTTTCCTTTTTTCTCACACAGTCGATATCGTGATTTCACCCTCGCAACGCCACCCTCTACGAACGGGGTGTTAGCAGCACCTGTCGTCGGCAGACCGGAGAGGAGAGAATTTTTCCCCCCAAAGAATTGGAATTAGTGGGTAGAGAAGAGAAAGGAAACGAAATAAAAAAAAAAACACCACGACGATTCTGATGCACGGATAATTCCGCATGCAGAAGGATTTTACCCCCAGTTTCGTTCTAAAGAAAGAATCGCCCCGCAGCAGCGTCTATTGTCGTTATTTTTACGGTGATCGGGCGTCAGCTGTTGGGATCGTAAAAATCGGCGTCGCCTGCACGACGCCGTCGACGTCCCATGAGAAGTAGGGGGGGAAGCATGAAAAATTAAAAAAAAATAAAAAAAAATAAGGAACACGTTGATATTGCAAAATGGCCAAAATATCCGCTTCGATTTTCCTCGAACACTGTACGTATATACATCATACATTATACTTTTCTACTCGCGTCGCTGCAGAGCTTAGATCGCAGGCGGCGTGAATTTTGCGTCAAGCTGTGCTAAAAGCTGGCCAAAAGCCAAGGATCGGTATTGCCCGGTCGGCGTCGCGACGCCGAGTTCCTGCAGCAATACAAGCCGCAGCTACACTATCTCGGGGACGTTTGATTCCGCGTATTTTTTCAGGGATTACACCCGTCTGTTTTGCGTTTTATACACTCGGCTAAGCGTAAATAAAATGTTACGCACTCGCTGCACCCACACCTTTAAAAGCTTACAACAGTTTAACCGCCCCGCCACGTATGCAGGCGTGGGCCAATTTTATCAACACCCTGTTCTGCTACGTTAAAAAAATAAGGATGGTGATAATTTTTTTTTCGCTTTCGTCTGTTCGCAGAGGACGTTCCGCGGCGAAACCTTACTCATGTGCCATACTCTGATCGTCCAGTAGCCGACGCTGTAACTACGTCGCCATAATGACGTCACGAGGCTACTACGTAAGGCTTATGCTTCTTGCGATATTCGGCTTCACCGTCACCCAGACCAAGGAAGTTCGACTAGGTGAGTTTAATTTATTTACCTTACTCCTGTCTTCTTTTGCCGACACATGTTTTCTCACATTTTCTCTATTTACCCCCTTGAGACAAAAAATGACATGAAACCAAGTAAAACGGGTACAAATTTTATCACTGTCTATAATTGTTTTTGCTTTTTTCCAAACCACAGGTATTAGTTTGACGTGAATAAAAATTGTAAAATATGCAATACAAATTTCGCTTATATCTCTGCGGAAAAAACGATGTTCAGGTCGTTCGGAAGTTTGTTGGAAAACAATAATAATGCACATGTAATATATGTATATACCGTAGGTCTCGTGGCTGTTGGACGTATATTTCGTTACCAAAAAACGACAAAGATGGTGCCGAGGCGCACGCCGCGAGGCTTCTTCTTTCACGAAGGAGCAGAGTACAGTTGGTAATCTTACGGATTAGCGGTATAAATCTTGTAGAACGTTATACTGCTGTTTCTGACGTAAATGTCACTCTTCTTTTCGACCTCCACTCCGCCATAACACGGCGAGGCTATAATAACCGAATGCCAGCTGTTTCCCCCTCGCCTGCAGCAATTGCCATCCCCACCTCTTTAATGACGTTGAATTTCACGTATATACGTACACGTAAAATTTCTATTATCAATTTTATCCGAGATAATCACTCGCTTCAGCCGAAAACGAAACTTTTTTCAAAGTTCTGCATCACGCCGCATCATATTACAGTCCACGAAAGTGAAAACGAAGAATTTTAAAATAGAAGAAAAAAATTACCCGCACAGACAGCGAAGCTTATACATAGAGAGGCAGAGGGTCGTTTGTTTCGAAAATTCGTTCCCTAATTTTTTGTCAACCTGTCAAAAGTCGGGGATTGCGCGGGTTCAACGTTGTAGATAATCTTGAATAATACCCAAGGTATTTTTAAACTTGGAGATGAAAAAGAAAAAGAGAAAAACTTTTTGTTGAATATAATTAGGTAGCTCTGAAATGATTTATTTCTCTTAATTTTTTCCATGCAAATGTATAATTTCATACGACAAAATATCATTCGACATAACATTTAAACATTGACAGATAAATCAAGTTGGGTTTCCTTGCTGCAATTCGACGGATTCATGGTTGAGGCACCGCGTTTAAGTATAAAAAGTGCCTTTATATTGTTGAGAAAACATCAGAGCAGAGAGGTTGTCTTATTTGAGGATGAATTAACGCTCGCAAAACCATGGCAAACATTTACCAGCCGTAGGTTATACCGATGTTTGATCTTGTCATTACCCCACTCAAAAATACCTAACGACCCGCTTTACTCTTTTTCTCTCTTTTTCTTTCTCTCAGATTTTTCCACTGGTTTTATTGTTGAGAGTAATTTCACGAACCAACACAACTAACGTCATTACGGGAAAAAATCCGGTTCGGTATAGAGGATAATTGGTCTAGATTCTATACAAACCTTTTTTTTCCCCCTTATCCTCGGCATCTCTTGTGGCGCTTTGCTCTTAAAATCGACGAAACTTGTCGAGTGTACAAAAAGTAAAAAAAAAAAACAACACCAATAATAACGCGTACAATACAAGTAATAATTTCCGAACCAAACTTCGGGTACTTGACCTAATGGAGTATTTTTAAATTAAGGTGTCAGTGAAAAGTTGAAGAGTTTTAACGCGCAGACAAAAATAAAAGATATCTGCCGACTGTGCTGTATATGTACTCATTTCGAGAAAATGACATAGGGGGAAAAAAAACGAAAGGAGAAGACGGGGAGAGAAAAAAAAAGAAAAAAGAATCAGTCATGGGCAACGAATAAACGAGGGAGGGAAAAAATGACTAATCCTTATAAATACACTCGAAAGATCCATGGGCGGGATAAAAAGAAATGAAAAAATTCATCGCCTACTAGAAGCGGTTGGGCAAATCGATTGACGAAGGTTGAGCTCAATTAGATACACGGCATACACGCATGTAGGTACATACCTATATATAAACAGTAACTGTCATTAAGGTCACAAATTGAGCGCAGGGATAAAAAGTTTGGGACCGATCGGTCGATACGCATTATGTTAATTGCCCGTCATCATTCATACACGGGCCAAATGCGTTCCGTGATTAATTATGCGTATTAAAGTGTTATAATTACAGCGTCTAGACTACCGGAATTGGCTGTCCAGCCCTTCGATATCGCGTTAAGTGCAGGTGGCGAGAATCCCGAGTTCATAGATTATATTATACATTTAATAGCCCGCAATGCCTGTAAGTAAATAAGTCGAGGAATTCTCTTATACCGCGTCGAGATAGAATTTCGATTGGAAAAAAATGCTTCGGACTTTTATTTCATCCGTTGTATAACCACGCTGCAGGAATCTGAACCCGTATAAGAAAATAGTTCGGTCTTTTGCGTTCCGAAAAATACCGAAGTAGGGAAAAAAAGGGTAAGAGAAATATTACCGTCGCAAATTTCTAGCTTCTGCAGTCCCTACGAACATATCTGTTCGCCAGATGTGTCTCTCGGTCCGTGAACCACCCATCGTTAAGGCTCTTTCGAAACAATAAAACCCGGATGGACTAAGGGACCGAGATAACCGTACAGAATTGTCGAGTATTGCCCACTTGAAACGGTCAAGGATGTGAAAATAGTACTTACGGCTAAGCATCGAGCGAATAACAACAGATTTCAACGGCATGTAGTTGAGGAAATGCCGGATCGATTGTTTTTGCTTAAAAATTGTTATTCTTTAGTTACAGATCTGTAACTGACAAAAAAAAAAAAACCACATCAAACTATCGCTTACTTAGGTTTCACAAAAATCGAAATCAAGGTGGAAAGCGAACATCGCGGAGCAAGCGAGCAAGTAATACGAACATATTATTCGATGTCACCTCCTTCTCTCTGTCAAACCGTCGAAATCGCACCCTGCCATTTCTTTCATTGTCCAATTGGTGTAGGTATTAGCTGCTATTATGCTGTTGAATGCATTGAATAGACAAAAGATTGCAGCGACTCTCATCCTGTAATCCTCATCTCATCCTGTCAACTGGGAATTATAAGGTAGATGCGTGACGAGTCGAAGGAGAAGCCGGGTACGATACGTTGTATGCATACACCTCCGACTCGAATGTGACTCGAGGTATTATCGCTTCACGTACGATTGTGAAACCAACACCGAGGCGATTTGTCGCAAAGTACATTGTGAATTGTCATACCGTTCGTACGTTAGTTCGTTAGCTAGAGTGATATATAATGGCCAGCATGGTCGTCCGTGCAGGCATTCAATGACCCGCGTGGCAATTGAACAATTGAGCCAATCATAGTAATACTATACGAGTAGTATAGTAGTATTTTCGTACTCTCGATATGTTTCTTTCAATCAAATATACCGTCCATGCATTTCACACGTATTCTGTATGCATACATGCTTTCATTGCCAGATTATTACCGAATGCAGCGCGTATAACGAGACACTGCATACAGCTAATTGTAATTCAATTTAAGAGGAGACGATCGCATCGTCATTTGTAACGGACGATAAAATGTTCGGTACTGTGGTAAATTTGTCACTAAAAAAAAAAAAAAAAACGAAAAAAAAGAAAACTACTTCGGTGAAGATGAAAAGAGAAAAGTAGCAGCGGAAGAAGAGAAAGAAAGAAATAAAAAGGCAAAGCCGAGGAATTCAATTCAGTATTCAAATTTGAATGAAATTCATTCGGAAGACTGCAGAGAACTGCGCTTCGCGGTTGGCATTAATTATATGCCGGTAATGAGCTGGATAAAAGAGAAATAATATATAATATGAAACACGTTCGAAGAACATCGCGTTAGCATAGAGCGATAGCAAACTGGCATCATTCCCAAATTTAATCACACGATAAGATAAAAAAGAAATAAAGCGCACACGAAAAAGAAGAAGAAGCAGAAAACGGACGAGAAAAAATATCACATCCATGAATCGTCGGCCGATTAAATCGGCGATGAGGAATCAGATAATGAGAAGAAGAGAAGAAGAAAAGTAAACACACAAAAAAAAAAAAAAAAAAAACTGCACGATATTACAAGAAAAACACATCGAATGAAAACCGTCTCACCGCAACGTCTCAATCTTCGTGTCTGGCCGCGTCTCGTCTCGTCCGATGTAGGTAAAAGGCGCTCTCGCGTACGATTTAATTACAGGTACACGTGTATACAGACATTTAATTTGTATGTAAGAGAGGCGTTAGTCCGTTACCTGAGACCCGAGTGATCCGAGAGGGTGTTGCGGGCGTCTCTGGTCCGTCTGTATCTAGGAGGCAGAGATCGCGGCCTAATTCGTTGGGCGCCTGGCTCTGGCGATGATGGTCGAGTTCGACGACGGCTGTGTGCCGCCTCTGCGGTGCTGAAAAAGAAAAAGGAATTTTAATTAGATTGTCAAGCCGGCGTTATCGCTTCGGCGACGTTAAACCAACTATCCGTATAAAATTTTCTGTGCTGCCGCGAGTTTATGTTACAGTACGAGGTGTCGAGAGCTGAACTGCGGTTCCGTTTCGGTCTCCATAAATCTTATTCCACGCTGAGGGGTGAAAAACAATGAGAAATGCAAGAGAAAAGATATTTAAACCGATAGAGACACAAAGGGCGCAAAGTAGCGAGTGGTAATCGGGGCGGTGAAGCTTCCTCCGTTCCCTCAATCGCATCCCTCGGGGTGGTGTCGAGTTACTTTCTCTCCCACGTGGTGGTTCTAATCCCCCCTCGACGCGATGCAGGCATATAGCTTATGGTATTATAGGAGAGGGAGGTGGGGAGGGGGGGGGGGGGATCTCTCGACAGATCAAACGATATCTTTACTCTGAAGTGGAGCCCATTCAACCGTAGAGACATTTATAATTCTATAAAAGAAGAAACTTAATCTTCTCCTCCTCCTCCTCCTCCTCCTCCTCCTCCTACTTTTCCTCATCTTCCTCCCTTTCCTCTTGCACCCTGTGCGGCAAGTCAAGAAAAGAAGAAGAAGAAGAAGAAGTTGTCTAGTCTAACTGATCTGAGGTCCGGACCTCTGGACGTTAGTTTTTCGTATATCGGACGTCTTTCCGAAGGCGCGGCGGAAAATTACGAGCATCGTTTAACTTTTGCCTGTATGCCGTGTGTATGCGGCTTAGTAGTCGCTAGTCGGCGTCTTTTCACCAAAAGGAAAAAGCTGTAGAGATAGAAGGATAGAAATAGCGAGAGAGAGAGAGAGAGAGAGAGAGACAGAGAGAGAGAGAGAGAGACGGAGAGAAAGAAAGACGAGGCGTTTTCCAAATTTCTTTTGATCGTCCAACTGGCAATGCGTATACATATATTATATGTATATATAAACGAGTCGTTAAATGACACCTTTGACCTGAAGAGTCAGCGATAGTCAATGATCAATTTTCCTCAAAGGAACTAATACGATCAGATCTACAAGCTAGCTTGATATCTAATTCTGCTTTTTTCAAAACCCCACATACACACATCTCAGAATTAATCAATTCGATCGCCGACGGCGTAGATTAGAGATCAATGACGATGACGATGTAACGCAACCAGCATCAAACTCAAGTTGTGATCAGTTCGAATTTGTGTTGAGTAATATATCCGAGTTCTTCGAGACTTCTCTTTTTCATTCCGGATTCCGACAGCTGTCAAACACAACGTGTAAGAAATAAAATAAAATTAACATGAAAATAGAAATGAAAAACCGACAGGTGCACGTACCGACAAGCACTGTTTCACTGCAAAGACTATCAGCTCCGCAGGTTGAAATATGAATATCAGGTGTGCGTATCGGGGATGCAATTAAAAAGGCATAAATCACACGGGTGTCGTTAGGGTGTCCCGTGAATGTAGCGTAGACTCGGCGGTCGGTCGGTTCGAGTCAGAGGCAGAGACCGCCTCCTCCTTTTTATCTCACCAAAGTGGATAGATACTATTTCGAGTCGCGAGGCAGGGATCGCAGGCCTTGGATTTCTAGCTCCTGTTTCAGACTTCTAATGAGACATCGGCGGCGGTGCAGCGGCAGCAACGCGTTTCTAATACCTACCTAAGTAGCCGCAGGCTCGGTGCTGCTTCGGCTGGCTTCGTTTTAATCTTCTCCATTATCGTGTACGTGGGTGTGTGTGTGTGTGTGTCTCTGCGCGCGTTGCTTATTATTTCATCTTATATCCTCGTCCATTCTAATTTCTCTCAATTTCTGATACCGCAGCAGAGTTCCAGCTGCGAGAATTTACGTACTCGTGGTGAATTACGTCGCAGGTTACGGATATTTATGATGTATTTTTGATTCCGATCACGATCGGCGATAAAACTTTATACATAGGTGCATGTAATGTTATACATACATACGTATATACCCATATACATACGAAAATTCGACGTACCGCCGCAAAAACTCTCCAATTAATTTACGGCGAGCGCGTGCCACATCGAATAACCTCTGCTCTATATATAGACTATGGGGTGTTCGTAAGCTTGCGAGGAAAGCGAGCTGCTTCTATGTACCTAAGCTTGAAAAAAATTTCTAGTTACCGAACAGATTTTTTTCATCACGTGTTGACAAAACGAAAAAACATGATCGTAGAAAAAAAAAAAAACAGAGAGAAGAGAAAATCAGAAATCATTTTGACTCGTCAAGGGAAAAGTTCGATTAGAAATAGTTCGGTACTCATGTGTCAGTCCTCGAGGAAGAACGAGTGATGTAAAGAAAAAAAAAAAAAATTATAAAAAAGAAACGATAAAACAAAACAGTCATAATGCACGTTATATAATAGGATTATACGTATGAGAAAAACCGTGGACGTAGGTACTAAACTGTGTTTCACGCTTGTCACTTTTCGTTAACGTTCAATTACACTCAGTTTCACGAATTCATTAATCTGATGGTTGACTGGAATTCTCCGCTAAGCGTTGGACACGTTAATTCGTGATTTTTTACTTCAATTTTAACCGATTATTTACCCCCCCCCCCCCCCCCCCTTTCTTTCCAGTCTCTTCGTCTAATTCTCTTTCTTATATTCTTCGTTGTATGTCAGGGCGAACGATTGTTATTGTACGAATCCCCTAAAGCACAACGATCCAGTTCGTATTACCAAACATCGTGAATTCCTGAACAATTTATACGAGACAGTTAGTTGCACAGTGAAGCCGAACGCGGGACGAGCCATTAGGCCAGAGAAACCATTAGCCGGGTTCGAGGTTTTAGGCTTGTGAGAATCTGGCGAGCAGCTTTTCATCGCAACGTGTAACGACACATCATGTTACCCGGTCTCACCCCGTTGTTTATTTCCACAAGTCAATGGCTGACTCGAACCTCCGTGTATAACCTGGGCGCTTTCAGGGTGCGTCAATCATTTCGTGTGTGCATATACATATATTAGGCACACGTTTCGCCCCCGACAATCGGACGTCGGTACGAAGCGACCCGTCACATCATCCCCCGTTTAAAACGTTGTATTTCAACCATCTCGCCAAAGTCACCCCGCAAGAATTACGCGTCGGCGTAGTTTACGCAATACCCACGTCGTCGGAGGTTTTCTTCGTGGTTGCAATACACACCGTAATATGTATTTATAAACGGCATTAGGCCGTCGTAACGTTCATTTGACAAGGAGCTTTCAATTGAACCCTGTGTTACATGTGCTCAATGGACGATTCACGCGTGGATTTACACTCATCAACTCGGTTCGCATATATAGGGGCGCGAATTTGACCCGTTATTGCCCGATGGCCATTCAATTGGTAATAATAATCAGTTACTTAAGCGAGGGTATACCGAGTTGTCGCAGTTGCGGACAATATCGCGGTTACAGTTCAAATTAGTTTAAACTATTTCAACCCCGGCGTGCGTAACGAATTCCACGAGACCAGTAAATTCGAATCTTGTTCGGATCTCGATGAAACCAATTATCGCGGAAGAGCTTTTTCTCCGGGCTAATGCTACCATCGGAATTGAAAATTTTCCAAATTGTAATCGGTAAGTGGCCGTTGGCGTCGGTCTTCCTCGAGGATGGACGTCGGGACGTCGCCGTGTGACGTCACTGGCCATGTGGCCGACGCCAGGCGCCAGGAATAGCGTAACACCGATAGGCCACGTCCAGCCACGAGCCAAGAGACGACGAGTCCTGCGATTGGCCCGGAGATGGAGTTTGACTTTCTTCTCTAATTCCGCAATACGATCATTCGACGTTATAAAAAGTCAAGTATACATACATATATGTATACGTACACGTGAATCGTGGAATGGCGAAGTTCCAGATGCGAGACAGATGACGGAAATCGGTGGAAAGGCTGGAGTAAACAGCTGGTATAGGAATATACGCGGTGGGGATAACAAACTGTTCGATATCCGGTGGAGCTGGTGGATTATGGAACAATGCGCGACTTGCGCGAGGCAACTTCTGGACCAAAGTGGATCAGCGTCTCCCTACTCGGGGTTAGTCCAGAGCAAGCGACGCGAGTCGAGAGGATGTTTGGAGACAAACCAGCTCCAGAAATAATACTGCGATGTAGCGTAGAAACAGCGATTTTCGCGACTCGACGATCCGCGCGAGGAGAGTTCGGAAGGCTTTGGTAAAAAAAGCGACGAGAATAATATTCCCCGTAAGTCTTTCAGCGACGCGTGAACTTGAATTATTATTAAAAAATGCTGGATGGCGTCCGTTTTTCACACGTTTCATCCGACTTCCCTTCGCCGCAAGCTGACGTTTCCTCGTCGTTTCCGGGGACCAAGGCTTTATTTATAAAGAGAGAGCCGACGTGGCGTGGGAGAGAAGAGATTCGTAAAGACGTTGATACTCGATAATTCATTTAAAATCGGCGCCGCCGGAAACCGTGGGCGCGCGAGTCTGGAACTGCACGTTTTAAAAAAATGCATCGCTGCGCCGTTGCAGCCTAAAAGTAGAAGGAGAAAGACTCTCAAACGTCGGATCGATTTACGTCACGATCCTTGCTGCGCGGTAAGGCTTACCATTATAGAGATTATAGATTGAAATCGCCCCGCGACACTTCCGCGTGAATGACTCTTACAAATTTTCAGCTTGTTATAGTAGGTATACTTCGTTGGGTATATGGACCAAAAAGAACCCTGGATGCAGGTGCGGCGAAACGAGAATGGACGGGATGACTTTCAGGCACATAAATTTTCTACAAATAAAAGGAAAGAGTAAATAAATAACGACCAGATAAAACAAAAAAGAATATACCGTGCAGTTTATGTATACCTATATGGTGGACTGGTCACTTTATTGGTTTAGTTGACGAGCTAAAAGAAATTCAGTTTACATAACGCAGGGTGCAGTGTGCTATATAGCACTGCAAGAAAATCAAACAAATTAACCAACTCTGGTTACTCAATGGGCGTAAAAGTCATTCCGATTTTTGGAACAAGACTCGAAGCGAACTTCGAATTGCGTATACATGTGTCTAAGAGAATTTGTTCAAAGATCGCCCCACGCAACTTTGTTACAAGGAACAAATTGAAGAATCATAAAAAAGGAACGTCCAAAGCCATTAATTTCGCAAGACGAGCCTGATTCCGCAACGTATTGTGCAAAATAAAAATAAAAAGTACCTCCATAGTTCTTTCTGCCAGCAAATCTCTCTCCGGCGTTACTCTGGCTTTCGTAGCGAGCTAAACCCAAGTTGTAATTGTGCATCGGCTAATGGCACCTCGGGGCCGCCTATGTTTAGCCAGAATGCATTCTGCATGGGTATGCATGCGAATATGCGGCGAATCTCGGATGAGGCTTGAGTAGGGGGGAAAGTTACAGGACAGCATCGCGTTTCAGTTCTGGCCATGATCCAGGATCGTCGCATCGTCAACCCGGGCTCGAGTCCCTCGTCACCTCATGAATGAACAAAACGGCACCGTGTCTATCGCTTGGACAGGGTGGTTGCTGTGCGGCTATTGTGCGTTTCTTCTCGGTTTCGTTGCACAGACTGCGATACGTGTGTGATACGGATCATCGCGTCGTCGTGCCAAAAACGGCCGGAAAAATCGACATGAATAATTACATCGCGTATGACAATCTAAATAGCCCGGGACGATGCAATGAAACGGTTGTTAAAATTCTGCTCGCGGATGTATAAAGAACGCGGCACTGTAATTTATTTCCGCAGTAAATCCATCGGGCAGACCGCATCGTAATTATACGTTGCGGGACGAATTCTAAATTCGAAATAATCCCGCGTCCTCACTCTGCATTATTTTGTTATACGATGATAATATAATTATCAACAATCTCGTACATCCCGGTGTATAAAGTCATTATATATAGCCCATGGGGTAGAGGTATCAATTTTCTCCGCATACGTCGCAGTGGGCGAAAATTTAAAATCTGCGTCACCGAAATACCTTCGGTGTAAATCTTTTTTGCTCGAAACACGTGATTAATTCACCCACTTTTCAGTCGCTATTTTAAAAGCGCAGCGGATGATTCGCGCGGGCTGTAAAAGCTGAGGCGTCTCAAGCCAGCGGCGCAGCCGTCACGGAAATACGATTAATTCGATGAAGGAAGAGAATTTTCTCGAAACCGTTTCACACCTCGCTTTGTTTCAGATTTGATAAACCCCGACGTTGTGATAAACGTTGGAGAAAAGCTGCGTATCCGATGTCAACCGCAACCCGATTCGCAAACATTTTGGTACAAAAACGACGTACATTTCCAATCGTCGGTACCGAAAATACGGGTAATGAGCGAGTGGATAAGATTCAAGGCAGTCCAGGTGGAGGACACCGGAATATACGGCTGCAAAGTCGCGACGAAAAACGTGATAGAGTGGAAAAACGTCTCTATAACGGTTGTCGAGCCGCCCGTTGAAGAGCAGAGAGACGAACCGTTCAACCCCGAAAACGCGGCCCTTGAAGCGCGGCGACCGGAGGAGGAAACGAACGAGCTGGAGAACGAGGCCAGAAAACGTGAGTTAAAAACTCCTGGAGCCTGGCGTGAAATTTTTGCAACCCTTTTATAATTTTCTCCGTCGTAATCCTTCGATTTTCAGGCATGCCGGTACCGCTTTCGCTGCACATGGACGCCGACCCCGACAGCGACAAGGCGGACGAAACCGAGGTCGGGATGCACAACACGACGGCGGAACTGAGTCCACCTTATTTCCCGAAGATCGACACGATGCACAAGGTGATTGCCAAGCCGGCGGGAAACACGCTCAAACTACGATGTCCGGGGAGCGGGAATCCCATGCCGAACATAACTTGGCTGAAGAACAATCAGGAGCCAGAAAGGTCGCTCGGGATCGTTAAGATACGGGGCTGGACCCTGAACATAGAAGACGTCGTCCCCGAGGACGGCGGAAACTACACTTGCATCCTGTGCAACTCCCTGGGTTGCACAAATTACACGTTTAAGGTCGACATTATAGGTGAGCATCAAGGTGATACCAGTAGTAGTAGTAGTAGTAGTAGTAGTAGTAGTGACGATAATGATTCATTGGCGATGTCAGTATCACTGTTTCTTGCTTCCCCCTCGCAATTCCTCGACGTGTATCCACGTCGCAATGCGACCACGTGCCACCGTGTAAACACCATGCAACGGTGGATACAGCCAAACCTGAGTAACGAATAAAGATGTCTAACGAAATAATTCAGAGAGATTCCCGCACAAGCCGTACATCAACCTGGGATACCCAAAGAACGTCACGGCACAGTTGGGATCCTCGGTTCAATTCAAATGTTCTATCGTATCAGACCTGGAGCCTAACATACAGTGGCTAAAGGTCTATGGGAGTCCCGAAGAGGACAGAGAGCCCAATGGAACTCAGATCGAGGTACATCGCAATATCACATGTGGACCCTCTCGTCCGTACACCTACCCTCTCGATTGGACGCAAAAAAAAAATAAATAAATAATAGATAAATACAATAAACAAATAACTTATCTCTTGTTCCCTAACCTATCGCCAATTTATACAGACGGGCAACGTTTCATGGGCTAATCATGGTGGCTGGATATTATATGTATACATGTAACACGCACATTGAGCAGAAGAGAGACGATCATCAACTGCTCTGGTGGTTGGAGGTGAAGGAAAAATTTACTCAACACATTAATGTTTATCCTGCATTCATTGTATTTGGCCAATGCCAAGGTCTTGGTACTGTGACTCTAACTCAAAATCCGCTTCATGTTTCAGGCTCAATTGTATATTTTCTTTTATTTTTCTATTCTTTTCAGCCTATGAATGAGTTTCATTCTGAATTCAAGGTGTTGGTTGTTGTAATATACACGTGGTGAATGGCTATTAAAAAAATATATACATGTACACGTATATGTAAATTCTTCATGATACAAATCATATCATGCTGCGAAAATGTGTAGGCTGTCAAACGGAACTGGATAAAGTGACGGAGGAAAAATTTTGGAAAATATAATAATTGAGCAAATTTCGACCTGATATGATTTCTAGGTGGATAATGTATAGTTCTATCCTTGTAATCACTTGACTTTAACCGAACGAACGCGAGCCCATGATTTGCCGGTGAGATTCCAATTAGTAGTGAATAAGTAGAGCGACATCTTTCGCTCGGTGTATAATTGTTACCTCTTCCTGTTTGGAAGGAACCGAATTGGAATCGAAAGGTGAAATATGCTCCGTTCGTTTTGATACTGTCCAATGTTATACCACATCTTTTAATCCTCATATACCCGCGGTAACAAACACATGTCTCTAAATACGGTGGTTGGGCTTATTCTCATACGCAGAACGCTTAATTCATCGACCGATCCTGACGGTGGCGCCTCAGAATAGGACAGTACTAGTAGGAACCAACACTACATTGAACTGCCGAGTCCTCTCCGACGCTCATTCCCACGTGCAATGGTTCTACGGGTTTCATAACACCCTCGACACCACCAACAAAAGTCTCGAGGTTAATAACGATAATAAATGATGTCTTCGTGTCGCGGATGAAGCGATGCCTTGTATGCCTTGTAATTGTGCGCCGACAGCTTGTTCGATGCATGCGGAATAAGTTCAGCAGCTCTGACAACAAATACTCGATTACTCGTTAGAGACCAATGTGTGAGAATTTCTGTCCCGCTCTATGCTCCGCACTCACGATCAGACGCTTTTAACCGATCTTTCTCGCTTCCTTATTTTCCTCTCTCGCTTCTTCAAACTCTACAGAAAAGTGTACGTCAAATTCTCTCCTATCGCTTTACGTGTGGTTCTGTCGAACGAATGACTCGGAGGCGACGGATCGATCGATCCCTAATCAGCACGGTTTATGATATCAGGTTGGCGACACGAGTAAGCCGGACGTTTTGGAATTGGCGAACGTAACGAGCGAACACGAAGGCTGGTATACCTGCATAGCAGCGAACAATCTGGGCGTCACATTCAGCAGCGCTTATCTCCGAGTTGTGGAATGTGAGTAGAGGGGAAAAACAGGCGCAAGCAATATTTCCCCGAATAATTATCTCTCAAATAATGCATCTTCCCGCACAGCTCTTGAAGAGGAGAACCGGGTTCCGCTAACAGCTCGGCCTCAATCGGTCCTGGTGAACGCGTTGGCGGGTATTTTGTGCACATCCTTTCTCTTCGGGATAATAATCGTTGTCAGTATATTCCGACGACTGAAGCGAGAGAAGATGAAGAAAATACTGGCGATAGAAACGGCCCGAGCTGCTGTGGTGACGCAGTGGACGAAAAAGGTGATCGTGGAGAAACAGCATCTGGCCAACGCCCAGAACGTTCAGGAGCCGCTCCTAATGCCGGTCGTTAAAATCGAGAAGCAAAAATCCACCGCCACGGCCGAAGACAACTCAGGAGGAAGTATTTCCGAGTACGAATTACCGATGGACAGTGCCTGGGAACTTTCTCGGGATCACTTGGCGCTCGGAAACACCCTCGGCGAAGGAGCATTCGGAAAAGTTGTTCGCGCCCAGTCGAACTCCCTTAAACCCGGAATACCGAGCGTCGTTGCTGTCAAAATGCTCAAGGGTACACGCCCAGAATTACAATAATTCATTGATCGATTAATGTACTAGTATAAAAAGTAAAAACAATCCTCTCGTGCTTTTTGCTTTTTTATGAAAAAAAAAAAAAAAAACATCACTTACGTACTGTTCAATTCGTTGGAATGATTCAATTTTCTTTGCGATGTGAGGAAATTATTATTTACAGCAATTAAATGGTATTCTAATTTACACTTGCCTCAAATAAGAAAATTTATTTGAACCTGTATCTCGATTTATTTATTATTATTGTTATTATTTTAAATGTATAAAAAAGGAACAAAAGAAATGCATGTGTACGTATATAGGATTTAGAATTGTACTAGGATAAATAAATACATATTTTCATTTCGACGATAATTTTCGACTACGCAAATACGTTGAATCAAATGAGTTGTTATTGCTCGAATCTAGTTATTGTGCGGAAATTTTTTCGGTCCAGGTAAATAATAATTGTTACTTAACGTTTACGCGATTTGATAAATCTCGTTGAATTCATAAGTAAAAATAAAAATTCCATTTTTCTATTATCATTGAACTTGATATTAAAATACAAAACTTCAGTGAGATTGCACAATTTTATTTGAAACATTTCTCAAATTCTTTAACGTTGTAAAATGAATTATGCAAGAATGGAAAGAATAATATCAATTCAATACTTATTGAACGACAACAGCAGCAGCAGCAGTATTATTGGAATAGATATAAGATTTTTAGAGAATATAAAAAAAAAATCAGCAATCTAGTAATACTTGAATGCAGTTCCTACGGTAAAAAAAAAAAAAAAAAAAAAAAAGACAATCTCTTATCGAACCCTCCGATGGAAATTGCGCAATCAGCGCATGCGCATTGATCAATCGCAATACACTTATCAAATTTTTTTTTCCTTTTTTTATTACAACCACGACCAATCCAAATCGGCCGAATTATGTCCGACGACATTACAGCTGTTCATTTGATTCGACATGTATGAAATTTGATGACTCACGAGTAAAAATATGTATTAATGTTTATATCAAGTAAAAAACGAAACCAATAAATCCAAATTATTTGTGGCAAGTACAGTTACGAATGGATTGAAAGTAGAACGATTCGAGGCGGCTAGAAACTTGAAACCGTATATACGTAAGCTATCGGACGAAGCATATCCGGAAAGCCAGGAATGAATAACTAACGATATTGGTGCAATTTTATTTCTACAGAGGGTCACACGGACGCAGAGATGATGGACCTTGTGTCGGAAATGGAAATGATGAAGGTAATCGGAAAGCACGTTAACATAATAAACCTGCTGGGCGCTTGCACTCAAGGCGGTCCGCTTTACGTCGTGGTCGAATTCGCGCCTCACGGAAACCTCCGGGACTTCCTGCGGGAGCACAGACCGTCTTCCGGTTACGAGCCGACGATAGGTCAGGAGACGAAGCAGCGAAAAACGCTGACGCAAAAGGACCTCGTCTCCTTCGCGTACCAGGTAGCCAGGGGCATGGAATACCTGGCGAGCAGACGCTGCATCCACAGAGATTTGGCCGCCAGGAACGTCCTCGTGAGCGACGAGTACGTGCTCAAGATAGCCGACTTTGGACTCGCCCGCGACATCCACTGCCACGATTACTACAGGAAAACTACAGACGGAAGGCTTCCGGTTAAGTGGATGGCACCCGAGGCCCTCTTTCACAGGCTTTACACCACTCAGTCCGACGTGTAAGTTCGCGCGCGTTTCAGAATTACGTGCAACTAGTAGAGGGCTGAAAGAATCGTGCAATTTCTTGAGAATTTATACCCGAAATAGTTATTTAATTAGGCTGCTGGTTGTTTTATACAAACGATGTAGATCGAGTTTCGTTTGTGGGGGCGACGTTGAAATTCCGAATTTGAAAAGTTCCGAAAGCGCCGAATTCCAAATTATTTCATGGCGAAACTTGAAGTAAAGAAATCAAATTTTTACCAAGTAGCAAAGTTTCGAATGGTCCGAAACATGTACCATGTAACTTTGGTATAAAATAAATCTCTGACGAAACTCTAATTGGTTATCAAGATATAAATTCTTAGAATTGGGCCACTTTCGACATTCTGCGCTCGTTTACGTCTCCTTAAGATGATTTTAATCGTCAAAAGTGTTCTAATTTTCTAATCCAAAAATAATTCTCCCGTTATTAGATGGTCGTACGGAATTCTGTTGTGGGAAATAATGACTCTGGGCGGTACGCCCTACCCGTCCGTTCCCTCGGTTGAGAAATTGTTTCAGCTATTGAGATCTGGACACAGGATGGAAAAGCCTCCGTGTTGTTCTATCGAGATGTAAGTTGGGAAAAAAATTTTCCATTTTTTTTTTTAAATACATGTTCTTAATTTCATACCGACTTTCCTTCTTGTCCTTCTTATTCGTGTGCCGTGTCGGTCAACCCTCACCCTGATCTTTCTTCGATTCCAAAGATACATGCTCATGCGGGATTGCTGGAGTTACCAACCAAACGAACGACCGATGTTCGGTGAGCTGGTCGAAGACCTTGACAGGATATTGACGATAACCGCTAACGAGGTGAGTGAATCGCAATAAATAATCCGATAATGATTAACGAAAATGATGACAACGAGTTTTCTCGAATTTTTCAGGAATACTTGGACCTCGGTCTACCGCAGCTAGACACGCCGCCATCCAGCCAGGAGTCGAGCGAAGCCGAGGAAGACGACGATGACGAGAAGTTTCCGTACTTGTTGTGAATAACCTGGCCGAATGAGAAAATAAGGTGACAATTGTTGTTTTACTCACGAATTTTCGAGGGATAATCAAGACGTCGGAACTCTTGGTTCGGTAGAAATGAAAATGACGGAAAAGGAATCGTACAATCGATACGAGATGAGAAGATAATTTTGAGAATAATGAACTAACAAACTGACAAAGTATAATACATGTAATAGTGAAAAATCACGTGTAATATAAAGTGTTTGTTACACCGAAGGACAAAAGTGAAAGAGGAAAAAAGGCGATTCAAGTTTTTGTGAGTGGAAGGAGGTAAATTACGTCGGGATATTTGTACAACCGAACGTCGACTGATACATAGAGAACATAGAGAACGCCAAATGATACAAATCAGTATTGACAAAAACATAAATAGATAAATAAATAAATGAATGAATAAATAAATAAACAAAAAATAAAGATAAATACGTGACGCATATTTTTTTTAGACTTTTAAGGAACTGTTGAAAAACGAAAAAAGGGAGAAAAAAAATAATTAATCCAACGCATTGTAAACCTGGTGGTGCCTGATGTTTCGAGGTGCTAATCGTGCAAGGTATAAATCACGCGTTATATACTTTTTACGTATTTATGTAATAATATAATAATGTGCGATGACTAAGTGCCTTTTAATTGTTACCAATTCAGTAAAATTGAAATTACAATAATCGATCGAGCAATTGATTGATTATTAATTTCATCGAGAAGTATACTAAAATGTAAGAATAAATAATCATAATAATAATAATAAACATGTATTTTTATAATTGATTTATATACATGTATGTATTATATATCTATAATAAACGTGCTCGTTCAACTCGTTGACAATTCATTATTATTGTTACAATTATTATTATCACACTTTGGAAAAGGCTCAAAATCTTGACAAACTATATCATTATTTTATGTATTATCGAATGAAAACAACAAAAAAAAATTGAGAAACGAATTGCAATGGGTACGATATTGTGTTTGTTACTAGTCAATTTATAAATTTCAACATTTTGTACGATAGATTTTTCTTTTTTCTAAGATTTATAATATGTAACATTTCTACGTTTTTAGTTGTTTTTTTTTTTATCATAGATTTAATGCAAACTTGTAAAAACTACCGAAGAAAAAAAAGAAGAGAAAATAATCACAAGTATATTACATTTCGTTCACATGTACGAACGTTAGGTACGAACCTTGCTGAAAATTTGTATGAGCTCGAAAATAAGATAGAACTGCAGCGACAGAGAGAACGTCACGTTTTATTTTTTTTGTATTAATACGGATATTTCTGTTCATATCGTTTGAAACAGTGGATACATTTATCCTCAATATCTCTCTTGAAGGTATACGAATACCTCAAAGTATTTACGAAGCATTCAACATACGTGTATAGATAACAGTTTATAAAAATTATAGTAGATAATAAATAGCATTAGATAATTTATTATTTGTAAATTCATCGTATGTATTTCATTTTGTCCGTTTTGTATTATGCGAAATCAGTTATTGAACATCATAAATGAAACACAAAAGGTACACATCATTGAATATAAAACGCCGTTACGCGAATGAATAGTTCAAGAACGAATTACCCTATCTTATAACTGTGTATTCATGGTTGTTAACAATGGAAAGAAACAAGAAATTAAAAGAAAAAGAAAAATGAAAAAAAAAATGAATAAAACTTGTAAAAAGTACATTTAAACACATTCACATCTAAGTTTACGCCGTAACGGAGTAAAAATAGTTTAGACAAGAAGAATAAAAAATAAAATAAAGTGTAAATAGGACCGAATTGTTTATTATTTCTATAAAGTGAAGAAAGAAAAAAATGGAAAATTTTTTTAATCAGTGCCTAAATAATCACAGCGATTGCCACATTTTTACCTGCAAACATGTATCGTATATTTGTATATTCGGTGTAACTGAAGTGTAACGAGTTTCAACTCTCCAATAAATGAAAATATGTGTACCCAACATTAATACTTGTATGACAATCTCTAATTTCCCACCTTCCTGTAAGTTAAAATTTAGCTCGAGTTCGTTCGATTGATTGGCAAAAAAAGGATTGCAGTAAGTATTTCGAAAGAGAATTTAGCGGAACAAAAAATAAAATATTTTATTTCGTCCATTTCTCTGACTTTCTCTTCCAGAGAAATACAGAGGAAGGACTTTCAAGAAAACGAAAACAATCGATACAAATGATTCTGAAATATATTGTAACGAACTAGGCGTTGCATAATAAGTAAAACAAGTTCGTCAGCTTATGAAGCGAAGAAACAGGCAACAAAATTAAAAGATGAGGAAAAATGCTTTAATGGCAATGCGTGTTTACAGTTCAAAGTCTGAAACAGGACTGTTTTTATAATAGTGTTGGTTGACGATGCAACCTTATTCATTTTCTGACACATGAAAGCCTGTATACATCTTTTATCTACGATGACTACTAGATCGGAAAAGAGGGACAAAACGGCTTATTTCACCATTTGTGAGAATATTAATGTAAAAAACTAGAATGACCGGTATGTTAGGGAAAAAAATTTGAAATTTGTAAATGGAACGCTTTGCGCGCCGTGAAGATTAAACCAATTAAACGGTTGCAGGAGAAACAGATGCGAGTAGATTAGTACGAGAAAAGAGCGCTGAGAGGGCGGTTAAGTCAATACGTTTTGTTGTCATCAGCCACATTTACAATAAGTTGTTTTTACCAAATTTTTATTACAAATGTTATTTTATTCTATATATAAGGTGACGAATAATACCATGAAAATATATCAATCGTAATAAAAAATGTTTCCGCGTTGTTTGTTGGTGATGCATACTAGTGAGAGCCGTGAAAGTTTATAGGCCAAAAGTAAGGTTAGAAATATGGTAACCCACTTTTTACAACGAAACACAGGCAATTGTCAAAAGTATAATTTTAGTATGGGTATGAATTTAGGATGAAACTTATGCCCAAAGGAATATTCGGATTGTTCGAAACGTGCTTACCGCTATTATAAATGAAAATGAGAATATTATTCGGGGAACGTTTTACTCGTGGTAATCGGATGGAAATTCACACCGTATTGAATAGAGTTATTTTCGCAGGTGATAACGTGAATTCCGAATAAATGGTGCTCACCGGTGCCATGGAGAGGCGAATAAAGCTGAAAACATTAAACAGTCACATAACGTGCAAGATATGCCGCGGCTACCTTATAGATGCTACAACAGTGACGGAGTGCCTCCACACATTTTGTAAAAGCTGCCTAGTCAAACACCTCGAGGAGAAACACACCTGCCCGACATGCCAAATAGTTATACACCAGTCACATCCCCTTCAGTATATTAGCTTTGACAGAACCATGCAGGATATCGTCTACAAACTTGTCCCCGATCTCCAGGAGAGTGAGTAGTTCACCTGCTTGTATTTTGCCAATTATAACGACAATCGTTAACCAGCGACTCGCTTTTATTTCAGACGAAATCAAGAGAGAGAGAGAATTCTATAGAGCCCGAGGATTGCCTTGTCCTAAGGATGTTTTACCAAACGCCGCCGAAATGGAAGAGGAAAAACAATCTGGCGACACTCATGCCGAGTCTGATTATCACCGAGCCGATGAACAGGTGAATAAAAAATTTTTACTTTTCGTTCGATATTGAGAAGCTTTGTTGCAAAGATACAGTGACTAATAGAAACAATTTTTCGTTTCGAGAAACATGGCGTGTTTCAGATACGTTTCTTCTTTAGTCAGACGTTATAACAGGATGGGTGTTTTTCTCTTCACAGGTTAACGTGTGCTTGGAGTGCATGAACACAAGTTTAAAAACGTTGAAACGAAGATTTATAAGGTGTTCGGCACAGGCGACTATTACACACTTGAAAAAATTTATTGCCAAAAAAGTCCTCAACGGTATGGAGAAATATCGCGATGTAAGTAAAGAAAAAAAAACTGGATATCTTAAATGGAAAATGCAGAGGAAAAGAAAATACTGAGAGTTTTAAGGCGTAGCTTCGATGAGCCGATACTCCTTGTTACAAAATAATCTGTTGTTTGATTTCAGATCGATATTCTATGCAACAATGAGCTCCTGGGAAAGGATCATACGTTAAAATTTGTCTACGTAACAAGATGGAGGTTTCGAGACCCACCTCTAAGGCTCCAATACAGGCCTCGTATAGACATATAATCTAAGCTCTTTCTCTCGGTGTATAGAAACAAGCTGTAACGTTAACCAGCTTCAAATGGAACTCTAACATATTTTCATCCAATCTATCAATCTACCGCCTTGCTATACAAGCCTATATATTCGAGATATGCAGCTTTTATTTATCAAATATCACGTTAGATTTCAGGCTGAGAATTTTGCACCAGCTCAATGATAAAGGAAAAGAAAAATGAAACGTATATAAATGTGTATGGTATAAAAATTCATATATACGTATGTATATAGATATAATTATTTTCATGAGTAAAAGATGAATATATTTTATGATTAGCAAATTTATGGAGGAAAAGAATAACGAAAACCCGATTATTACGACATAAAGCACAGTAACATGAAAGAATTTTAAACTGGACGAAAGAACCACACACGCTTGCATATTTTTAGATATTATTTCGAAATTTTTATCATTACTTATTTTTATTTTATCTTTATCATGACTCGCGTTAAGGTATTAACTCTAGAATTTACCTCTGTCTAACTTTCGCCCAAAAGTCAACTATAAATCCAACAATTTTCATTTCGTGGAACAAAAAATTTTCTAAACAACTGAAGCAAGCGGTAAATATAAAAATATTCAGGAACAAAGAAACGTATTATCAATCCTGTTAATTAAGGTCAAATCAAGTTTTCTTCATCAGCTTTTAATAAATCAACTGTTCTTTCCAACGAATAAAACTTTGTACCAGTTTTATGAGTTCTGAAATTTCAAATATAACGTAAATACGCGTATACTTTGAATTGTGCATCTAGTTGAGAATATTTTGGAATCATTGTGAAGCAGGTTTTTGTTTTCTTCAATATGAGATGGATTTCATATGTTCAGAATCGATAATACTGTACAGTATATAATTTAATTTCTACGGATCTATCTTTAGGTTTATCGTTTATATTTATCGATAAGAGAAAAATTTTAATTTTTTTTTTCCATCTCAGCCAGCACTAATTCCAGACCAAAATCTATTGAAAAAAAAAAAGTAGAAACGCATTATCGTCACCACGATTGTATCATAGAACGTTTAAGTTCATCGTACATACTATATGTGTTTTAATATTTTCTTTAACCAATAATAATAAAAATATCAACATGAATCTTCGTTATTTTCATATGTAATATTTGAACAAAGAAATAATAATATTAACATTTAGTTGACTTTAATTAAAAATGTAAATGTGGCTGGTACAGAAGGCGTCGTAGTTTTCAAACATTTAAATACGTAGATACGTTACACATATATAATATAGACAAGTATTTTTAAATGGGAATCAGAAACACATACATACATATAACAATGCCCATCTAAATTTATATTTTTCAAATTGTCGACGTCAATATACCGTGGGCTATTGTATAGTATATGTAGATGTTACAAAATGTAATACCTAAGAGTGCATTGCATAGAGAGAATTTTAATTACGTGTTTTCTATACCTGGACAATTTTTCTCTCAGTACTTACTTCTTCGCAATAATTTGTTATTTTTTTTTTCGTTTTTGTTTGCATAGTAACACCGTAACGTAGTTTTCCATTCAAGATATGAAATATATACCTGAATGTATATAGAATATTTTTTGACAGAACTCTGGAATTATCCATTGCTTTAAATAGACTAATCGTTGCGATAATTCGACTAGCGTAAATCTTGGACGTTGTGACTTTTTACCTTTGTATATTTATGCGCTGTATGTAATGTGGTTCACTATTCTATACTTCATTCGACATTCAAGTTACCTCGAGAGCGGTTTATATTACCTTTAAAAAGCATGCGTCGATAATTATAACGGCATATGTCAAAAGTCGCATTCCTAAAAATAATCAAGATTTAATTCGAGTGAATTATAGAACGTGTGATTGCTGCTTGTATTTAGATCAACTTGCTAAGTTTTAGATGATCATGTAAAAGAAAAAGGAAGAAAAAACGAGTGTGATTGTACATATTGTTAGGATATAATTATAAGCAACTTTGCTAAGTAGTGGTATACTCGATTGTACTAATGCTTAAATACGTTGTACACACGTGTATATGTATTATCATAAATTATTGAAATAAATATGTTTTGTACAGTATAATTTGTTATTCAACAAACGGTCGTATTTCCCGTACACATATATGTATACGTATTATACATAGATCATTTACTTCTCCGCACTTATACATCCCTAATTGAATACGCGACGATATATTTTCGGTGTTTTTTTTCTCTCAGATTAATAATCCTGTAACTTTTTCTCCGACAGTGTTACAGCTTTTTACAAACTAGTGAACACATTGGCCGTTGTTCGTCCGTAAATTTCATTTTAAGGAATTTCATCCTCTCACGTAGGAGAAAGGTTGCAGCAGAAAGAAAACCAAAAAAAAAAAAAAAACTAGACTTTCGCGATTGTGCACAACACATGTATAATACGACTTCACCGTGGTAAATTTTTTCTAATGTTAGATATACGTGGTGTATAGCATACGTATACTTAAAACAAGTTCAAGCAGTTCCAGCTGTGAGAATTATTCAGGTGAAAATTTTTACCCACAGAAATTAATTACCTACAATAACAATACATTGTCTAAGTTACACGTAAAAAAAGGCAGGCGGAATAATTTATCGCAGTGGTCGCGGATAGAATTAACACGCGATTAATGATCATCGTGTGAACACGTCTTAATGAGCATCATAAGAAATTCGGTGAAGTTCGATATTGCGAGTATGGAATCTGGATTCATTCGTCTCACTTTCTCTCCTCTATAACGTAATACCGGCAGGCGGTTACTAAATACTCCATGTATAACTGAAAATAAATTCTGTTACTTATTGCATCATGTACACCACGATGTACACGCACTGCAGGAGAGTGCGTGTGTTGCAAATCCCAAGAATATCATATCGTTACAACAAAAATTACGTAGAGTAGGCTTGTAAAAAGCGATCAGTGTAAGCAAGTAAGTATGTATGTATGTATGTATGTACGTGCATCAATGAGGCAGAGAAAACAGGAAATTGTATACCGTTAAATACGGCAAGAAAAATGTCGAGAGATCATTTCTTTTTCTTCCTAATCTAGTAGTCGGATAAATAGTTATGTATATCCGCACTCTAGGCAGCTGTATAATAGCCACGGTGTAAAGATTGAAAGGATTTTGCGACCGTTAAAGGTCTCGCCTTTCACTTTCGTAGGGAGTGCATGATAGTCGATTCGTATATATAATATGTATAAACATACACGTTGCGAAGTTTGATTGACTTTTCGGTATTCCCGAGGCCTCGTGATGTACAATTTTTGTTCATTTTTGTTCATTTTTATTCATTTTTTACTCATACCCGAAATCCTTACACGCAGAATTCCGCTCTCGATGAAAGCTGCTGTTATACGCTTCAATTATCAGGAATGAGATTCTGTACTTGAGGACAAAAAATTTACTAATTTACTACTTTGCTGCGTATGCATGATCATATAATTATATACACACTAGGTGTTTAAATTTCTTTTCAAGATTATTACAATGCGTAGATAATTAACCGAAATAAAACCGCGGTATTTCTATTATTAACAGCGGTCGACGGTAATAATTTTCACTTTCAATTCAATCAAGTTTTCCCTTTTTTTTTTTTAAATATTTAACCAAATTGTAAGTTCAGATGAGTTTATGCGTGTATTTTCTACATAATTTTCTATATATATAATTAATGGATATATTTACAACTGTACATTGTGGTATATAAGTAGAATAATATATTGCAGCCAAATAAATTGCACACCGTGTGCAGAAAATTGGCGACAAATGTAATTAATCGACGTATCAAAATTTGAGATGAAGTCTTTTTCAACCGCATTTCGAGATCGTATCATGATATTTTTCTAATACGTCGAAATGAGGACACGATAAAATACGGAAATCAATTCCTTTCTAATTTAATTCTGATTATTAATTCACGGGTAATTAAAAAACTTGAAATTTTTATATTTTTCCTACGTTTGAATAATAATTAATCATTACGATTTGCAATTCGCATCGATGTACGATCACGGAGAATAGTATAATCGAAACGCGTTTATCGTTAGATCGGTAAAATCAAAAGACCGTCTGACTCTACTTAGATAAATAATAAAACAACAAAAAAAAAACAAAAAACAATTGACGGCAGACTGACATTGCATAACGGTGAGCGATGGGTGAGCGTAATAGGAAGGCGGATGACACGACGGTGATACGGTACTTTGCGATTAACAGGTAGGCGTAAGAGGCGAGTACGTGACCGTAGTTTCAACTACAATGCTGAAAGTCGTCCTTGGGGGATTGCACGCAATCGTAAGTATGCGTGTGTATGCATGAGCAATCCTAAGTATGCGTGTATGCATGAGCAATCGTAAGTATGCGTGTGTATGCATGAGCAATCGTAAGAATCGCAAGTTAAGTCGGCAGGCAGCGCCTCTATAGCTGGGTAGGGCTGTGAGTCGAAGGAAAAGAAGGCGGGGAAAGAAAAGAAAACAAAGAAAAGGTCGAACGGCGCATGCGCCGAGCGAATGATCGGAGATAGAGAAGAGGAAGTAAGAGAGTCGTTGAAGCGACAGAGAGAAGAGAAGGGGATTCGAGTCATTGCGTGGTGGGCAGTAATAAACGGCGTAAAAATATACACAGAGGGGACACCGAGGATCAGTAGCGGATTCCCGAACGCATAAAATTTCCACCTAAATGTATTTATTGACAAAGAGGAGGAGAACGAAAAGAATTAGCGTAACGTTCGTTGGTAAGGTGGATGAAGATTTTCCCTAGATACTGATGAGTTTGCAGGAGAGTTTGTTCTCCGAATACGTGGAGCGGGATATTAAGGAGTTTACCGTAAAGACGGAACGAAAAAGGTACGTACAAACATACATTCGTGCATATCGCCTTCGGACTAGACGGTAGCATAAATAAATAAATAAGTAAATACACCGCGTTACACGTTGTGGATTCGTAGTCGTTCTGAAACAATGACAGATTTTTACGCGTCTGAATTCCCTTACCTCGATACTTTGACTTGTGAAAATCAGAAACGGAGTTCGGTACGTACATAATTACATACATTATTTCTGGATCGTTGATATATATTCCCGTCGCGCGATTGCCGATTACTTAACCGTAACTAACGTTACGCGATCCTGTAACTTTAACGCGCGGACGCGTGAAGAACGGCAGGGCACGCATGTTAAAATACTCGAGGCCGTAATCGTAACGTGTAAATCAAGAACGGGTCACCTTTGCGCGGAATTCCGCTACGCTTGTGTTTGCACTCGTGTCAGCTTTTTTCCTCTATTTTTCTCCCCCCTCACGACGCAGCCGACGCAATGCGCGGGTGTTTTACTAGAAAATATGGCGGGTAGATTCGTCGAATTCAACGCGTCGACGATTATCGTCGCAATTACGGTTTATCACCGCGATGCTTCGTTACGTACGCTCGACAAAAATATCGCCGAGCGATAACGAACGGATGATCGTTTTACGTGGGCGATTTGAGTCGCAAATTGAAATGTTAAAAACGATAGAAAAATTATTTTGACAGGCGTACGAGAGTCGGTGGTATTTTATTTATTCGCTTGATATTCATTTCTTATTTATTTTTGCGGACTGGCGCGTGCAGTTCAGGAAGCCGTCAAAAGAGAAAGTCAGGTGTATTATGTAAAGCCGTGTTATACGTATTGAGCCAGTATCTACCAGTGGCGGGGAAGCAAGGACTTCTGGCACGTTCACTCAACGTCGACTTGCTTCGTTTTGTCCAGTTCGGTTTTACTTTCAGACGCGATTAGACGGGTTTTCACTTTCAGAGTACTCGTCTTCCCGCCTGTAAACAACTACAGGAGGTTCATCATACACCAATCGGTACAGGATCAATATCACGATTTATTGTACACCTTTTCTATCGGCCAGGGTGCCCAGCGAAGGACCGTCGTGTGCTACAAGACCGATGTCGTAAGGTACAGTCTCGGTCTGGACCAATGATATGACACGATCGTTTCAGCCGTAACGTAGCTTTGAGTGACAGAAAATTTGTATTTCCATCTACCCGAGTCTAGACTCTGTCGTTTCATTGAAACTCTGTAAAATTTGCTCCGAAGCTCCGTTACAAACTGAAAAAACGATCACAGATTATAAACTCTGCGAGTAATAAATTGAATATCGTCAAAAGGGATCCGAAGTTGAATGGTGCCTCAGCCGAAACGTGCGATTTTAAAGTATTGGACTTCGCTTGTGCCATGAGAGTAGAAGGGCACAGATCGGCGTTAGAATCGCCGGAGAATACGCGTCAAAGACAAGGTGTGTGTTAAATTATCGTGATTATTGATTGTTTGAACTGTTCTTCGTTCCGATATGTGAACGCGTTCCTCATTGCGCCGCGTTGCTTTGTGTCGTTTTAGTGAAATCAGTGCCATCCGTTGGAATTTACCGACCCCCGCCGGCGCGAAAAGCGAGATGTGACGTCCAGACTGATTCTCAGCAGGATCAACCAGCTTCCGAATCTTCGCAGGCATCTAAGTGAGTCAGTTTTAACAAAGCTGCACCTATTGTTCAGCTTCTCGCTTACGTATGTGCTGTATAAGGTTTTCCAAAAGTTTGTGCATGTGAATTCACCACTGAATTTGGCCATCCTACTGGATTGTAACCCATCTTCATTCTTTGATTAACCTTACTTGAGAAAATGACTTCCTTGACAATATTTTTAACAATATTTTCAGGGCCAATCGACAGAAGAGACCAGACCGTGCAGTTTATGTTCCTAAACATCGGCGTAGTAACGAAGCCGAGGGAAGCTCCTTGTCTCGAGAAACTTCTAGAGCTCTACGGTCAACTAGAGAACGGCGTAGCACAACGTCTTCACCTACCCGTACGAGCCTCAGATCTTGTAATGATAATAGTGGAGCTGTGTCAGATGCCTATAATGGGACACAAGAAAGAGAACGTGAAGTCGAAGTCTCAGATGTTGTAACTGTTTTAGAAACAGATAGAAATCTCTCCGGGGCGCTTGAGATACCGATTAGGCAGGAATCCTCACAGACTCAACATATAATTGTAGACGATGTATTGAATACGAGTAGCAGTAGTAGCTTCATTGGAAATAACGACAAAGTTGTCAGTGAAATATTAATGAACTTCGAAGCTGATGTTTTTCTACCAAGTGAATCTGCGGCAGTAACTGAACAAAGTGTCGATGGCTATGTAAAACCGATGTTGAAGACAGAATGTACTCCTATATTAAATAGGGTAGACAATGAATCAAGAGATGCCTGTTTAATGGGAGAACCTGGAACAGTACAAACAGACGCACAGTTTAAAGAAGAGCTGCAGCAGTGCAAGACCAGACTGATATTAAGTAGTTGCGAAGCTGCATCAAGTGAATTAGAGATAAGCGAGGTTCGACAATCGCCAATGAGTGTAGAAAAAGGCGAGGGTGGTGAAAATATTATCGAGTCTATCAAACGAGATGAATTATATCCAAAAATCGATAAGAACGAGGAGAGTTCAGATTTAATCATGTCTGAAAATCGTAACAGAAAAAAGGAGGAAACCAAAGACCAACTTCTGAACTGCGACGAAGTTGTTAATCACAAAAATAGAAGGATAGTTAGGCAAAATATAGTGTCAGATGTATTATTAATCACCGATGAGAAAGTCCGGCAAGATGCTATTATCAACGAACCACCAGCGATTCCGGTTTCTCCATCATTGCCAACAAAGGAGAAAAAAGTAAAAAAAATCGAAAGATCCAAGAGCAAACCAGCTCCACCACCTCTACCATCCTCCAAAGTTAATCGGGACGACTGCGATTGGGATAGCCTTTTTGACGATAATGGAGATTGCTTGGATCCTTCATTGATTGAAGAAGTAAGCTTTTTAACTATTATTGCAAAATGCATTTATTTTTGTCACCTTTTTATCTAATAGGTATTGTTTGCTCTACATTCCACAATATTGAAGAAAATGTAATCTGACTCACAATCAATAAGAACTGCATTGAACTTTCTAGCCTTCGAGCAGTGATGAAATGATATTTATTTACTACTCAAATTATCGTTATTTTTACAGTTAACTACAACCGTAGGCGAAGTTACGATAGAAAAACCCAAGAGTGACTATAGGGCGTATTCAAAAGCACCGGTGGAAGTGTCCAATGATGAGTTTGCGCATGTTGTTGAGATATATAATTTCCCATCAGACTTTAAAACTAGCGACCTTGCAGCTGTGTTTAGTCCTTTCAAAAATGGAGGATTCGAACTAAAATGGGTTGATGACACGCATTGTCTTGGTGTATTTAGCAGCCCTCTTATAGGTGAGTAAACTCGAGATATTAATTGTTTAGGTATACGCATAGTACTAAATGCTCTAAGTATGCAAATCGGTTGTGTTACTTGATCCATGCTGTAACATCATTTAAACCTGTCTCGCAACTGCCGCGTAACGCCTGCTTGGCTTCATGCGATTGAAGATAATATGAGGAAAGTACACTCAATCAGGTCTTGGCAATAAAAGAAGAAGTAAAATTTATGAATAAAGAACAAATGTTAGTCTCATTGCGCTTGAACCGGCAAAGATGTAATCGGGTTACTACAGAGTTTAAATTGCAAGGAAAGCAAATGTTCCGCCAAGCTTGACTGAATCTCGATTAGATAAGAGCACATCAACTTTCTCCAATGGATGAAATAGATGCTCAGAAAATTTATGATTAAATCTTTGAATGGTGAACAAATAGATGAAATTGATGGTAAATTATTAATGACCGTCTCTCTATAATAGCAATCTGCCTACAATCAATAAATTCACACGTAGGCATATGATTGTATAATAAGAGTGAGTCGAATAAGCCGATATTTTGATCCAAAGTGAAAGTAGGAACTGCAATGTTACAACACCATGGAATTCAGCCAAGAATTTAATTCACGAGTTATGTAACTTGTTTGAATTGAAGAATTACACTCTCTATTTCCCCTGAGTCGCTTTAGGAAGTCCTTTATATTGTTACCTTTTGTCCGTCGACTTCAATATTCATGAAAATGGATACAAATTAATTTTCCAAGTACAAAAGTAATCTTAAAATTAACCGTTATTGAAAATCTAAATTAATTGAGTGCCTCAATGGGATAAAAAGCGCTTCAATTTCAAATCATCAACTCATCAACTCGAGACCTCTAAGAGTTATACCACGTGGACTAGCAACCTGATAATCATCGTGAAAGGGCAATTACTACTAGTAATGTCACCAATAATACAGTCCGAGGACCTTATGTTGAAATTTAGACACAGCTTAATAATTTACAGAAACAAGAAATTATAACAAGCTATTGCATATGACTTTGCAATCATTTTATCCTATTTCTCATGATTACAAACAATTAAATCACTTGGATATTTGTTACTAGAAACAAGCATTTGTCACTTGAAAATGTTTTTCTAGCAAATCAATTAATAAAATATGAGGAATTTCTGACAATTAACATGATTCGAATGGCATTTTGACTTTAGCTGCTGAGGTCTTGGCATCGGATCATTCGTTTGTAAAGACTCGGCCACTCAGCGAAGCGACAGCCTTGAGCAAAACGAAAGCTAGAAGAAGTGCCGAATTCTTACAGCCTTATAGAGCAAGACCAGAAACTTGCGCAGCCCTAGCAAGACGATTAGTAACTGGAGCACTAGGCGTGAGACTGGCAACAGCTAGACAAGAGCGTGAGAGAGAGAAGGTTGTGCTACGCGAGGCAAAAGGTATAGTTTTATTAAATCTCTTCATGTTACGAAAGAAATGTAATTATATGCTCGCATCGTATCATGCTCAATCACATATGGATTGTTTCATCAAAGAACATTCACACTTTCAGAGAGACGAAGGCTAGCTAACAAACAACGAGCAGATGCTTGGCAAGGAGTCGTAGCAGAAAAGTAGCATTTATTATATAGCAAGATAATATTGCAAAAATTCATAACGATGCCTATGAATACTAGTGCCTTGCTCATCTATTTTCAGTATCAACGAAAGCATAATACAATTTGTTTAACTGAGTCGGCCATAGGTGTTGGGTATTTTGGTATTTACAAAAACGCCGATAGATGAGTGTGGCATGAAAACGCTATTGTGATTCTTTCATGTCCTTATATTGTGATAAACTCCTAAGTTTTAAGTTTGATTAATATAGGTAATTATTTGATTCAAATATTCTTTTTTTTTCATAACTGTATGCATATCATTTTAGAAATGATAAAAATATTATAATGCGTTGCCAAAATACTGAGTATATGACAACCTGAACACGATAAAACATGATATATTAGTGTAACTAATATGATGGAAATCATAACAGTTTATATACCTTTTCACAGTTTTGTGAAAACATCTATTCAAATAGTACGTTATGTACTGCAATGACTGTCTCTATTACGAATAAATACAGTTGAAAGAAACACGAAATAAAATATAATATATATATGTCTAAACGAAACGCGATTCAATTTCAGACAATAAAATCACTTATAATTACAAATTAGAGTTTTTACATCGTTATATTAAAATTTGAAAGGTTGCAGGTCGATAAAAAAAAAGTATTAAAATCTGAATACTATAAATTTTTTAGTTGAATGTGTAAAGTATTCGTATGTATAGTTGTAAACGTATAGTGATATTTATACGATGGTTAAAAAGAAGCTTATCATTTAAACTTTTATTTAAGCGGAGGTCGCGCGAATGCTGAGTAATTGTATTGCATAATAAAAATGTGTTGTTATTGTCGCGAATTTTGTATGTAATAGCGTTTTTGATGAAATGAAATGAAGAAAGAAACCATAAAAATATAAACCCACCGTGAACAGGTGGTAAATGGTTGTGTGATGTAACGACATGGCATTATTGTTGCTTTTGTGTGCAAAAACGTTCTGTATGTAGGATATAGTAGTTAATATAATGAAAAATAAAAATTATAACGTTGTGCCACAAAAATCTATACATATACTCTATATTGTATTATTGTTGAAGACTTTACGCACAATCGATGAAGTACATATATACCTAAGGGCTGTACTAATAGTCAAGACTTTATGTAAGATTTGGCTAAGATCGTCTTACCGCTATTCTAATAGTACGTAACTGACGTCTCAAGACTAATCTCGAATGCATAATATGACCTACTATTAACACAGCCCGAAATATACATGCAAAGTTTAGTTGTGAAATTTGAAAAGAAATTTTTAAAAACGAAATAATAATAATGATAAATAGTAATGATAATCATATTGTATTTTTATATACAATTGTTAATGATCTGAAATAAAAGCGTGTATCACGAAATCCTAGTCATTACACAAAAGACATGTTACCTATATTCTATGTTATGCTGCAATATGTATTTAACTCTGTCCAATGACCAATAAAAATATTTTATGTACTATGCGATACCCTGCAAGGTATTATTTATTCCACATCCAAGCAACTGTACTGAGAAACGATAAACATAATATTATGTCCATTATACCGTTGCCGTTAACAGACTTCAATCTCACAATCAGTTAAATGTCTAGCAATATCATCTCTGAATGTAATTTAATCGCATTCTTACCGTTCGCTGCTCAACTCCCATTTCTCGTTTGATCGCCTTGCCATTTTGTATAACACAACACAGTACGTATGTACATTTTAATCACACAAGTTCAAGCCACTTTCTTCGCGACGAACTTTACTCTTACAGAGACCGAACACAAAAACCGTGTAACATTTCGGTAAGACCCGATTGATCAATCTGATAATTAAGCAAGGCATACTCGACGATGAATTCTCGAAAACGAAACGTTTTTCGAACCTACGGAGCAAAAATCAATCCCGATCAAAATGTTTGGTCTGAAGTGAGGCACGTAGACTACAATGTTTACAGTGAAAGGTTTGATCGGCGGATCTAAACGCCGGCTCACAATCGGCATGGCTGCCGCTAATATCAGCTTCGAATTCAATACTTATCGGTTATACGTTCAGTTTTCTGAATGAACTCACAACAAGACTAGTTTCATTATGGTCTCCCCTCCCTTCTACGATACAAACTCTGTTTTGAAAGTGTAAAGGCTGCAGATTTAGCTTAGAAGTTCACTCGTGTTTGTGTACACTTGAACTGGTCGAATCAACAAATGAGCGCACATTCGATACAGGTATCGCTGTTCAGATGTTTACGCGGCGAATTCTCGCACGGAACTGACGAACAAAACTGAAGGAATAGATAACGTGCTGCCGATCACGAGAATGTAAACAAATTCAAGGGTAGGAGCTGTCTCACCTGAGTCGAGCTCAGCCCTTTCAGTCACGCAATTCATTTACCTGTAAATGCAAAACATTCGCGATTTTGTATAGAATATAAATAAAATGACAAAATGAAAAAGGAAAGAAAAAAAGGGTGCCACTGTGGTGGTTTCTGTGACTCACCTGTGACTGAAAGAGTTAAGCAGGGTACATGGAAGATATATGGCTCTGAAGGCGGTTGCGTATAGTGTTTTTTTTTCTCGTTTGCGTAAGGAAGTTAATATCGTAGTTTTTTTTCGAGTAGATGAAATAACTCTTTTCATTTTAAATTTATTCTCCTTGTATGGCGAATATTTAAGAAATTAAACCCGAACTCACTATTATAATTTCGGGAGTATTTGGCCGGTGATTGAATCAGTTTGAAAAGTTAAAATTGCTAATAATGAGCGGTTTAATTATCGGGATAACATTTACACAATGATATATGTTTTTTTTTTTACCTTTTTACCTAGAAATTAACCTTTACGCCCAAATTTTAATATTTAAAATGAGAATAGTTGTTAGTACCCGGTCATCGTATGTCAAATAGTACATGTGTATATTGCAAATGTTACCCAATATTCAGGTATTACCACTTGCCACCTTTCTTCTTTTTCTTCTGCTGCACTTTACGCTGTTGTTGTCTGGGGCCGGCGGGTTCAACTGCAGGACTTTGGCGAGGATTCGGAGATGGCTTTGCATTCGCTGGCATCTTAGTTATGTCACTGTAATAATTTGAAGTTTGATCAAACAAAAATTCAGTCTTTATTTATTGGTGAATCAAACGAGTCCGGAACAGATGCAATATAAGTTATTAAATCCAGATCATCAAATGTTTTTGGACTTACTAAAGGTCACTGGCACCGGCTGCAGCTCCCTGGGTTCCTTTCATAGCAGCGTCTCTGTTTCTTCTGTCTCTCTTCTTTCTAAATCCACTACGTTCGTGTCTTGGTAGCCACCTTTCAGGATCCGGCATTGAATTGAGGTCACAATTCTTTGGCAATTTTCCTTTACGCTTACGCTGCTTTCGTTTTTTCTGGGCTAAGTCGGTTCCAGGTGTTCTGTAATTACGAATAACGCTAATACACCTGTTCTCTGCCTAATAAAAATCTAATACAACAATCTTACGTACCCAGGTGACTGCTCTACTTTACGCTTCACCACTTTAGTACCAATGACCCAATTACTGGACTCAAGAGCATCGACGTCAGTTGTTTCTGCAAGATGGTGAAGCGGCGGTAATCGTTTTGATAAATTCTGTGCTCTGATAGGATCAAATTGCGCATAAGCTATCACTAGCTGGGCAAGAGTTCTAGTATCGGTAGGAGAAGCCTGGAGTAATTCCTCTAGGCTTGCAGCTGCTGCGCTAACTTCTCCTCCTCGCAAATGAAAGTCTGCTGCCTGACGCCACAAGGTACCCAGGTCAGCGGTGCTCTCCTAAATTTCGAACAGGGGTTTACAAATTTCTCACACAATCAGGAAAACTCAGAATCAACGAACAAGTCCAGAAATTGATTTACCTTATTTTTCTTATACCAGTTCACCGCTTCCTTGAGGACGGCAGATGCCTTTTCCCGATTGTTATCTGCCAGGTGAAGCATTACCAATGCGCTAACTATTCCAGGCATCGATCTGTCCTTCTCGTTCAAGTTTTCTAAAATTCTTATTGCTTCTTTTCGCTCATCATGACTAAGGAGTAGCTGGACAGCGGCAAGTTTCATTGATAGATGGTTATCGTTGACTGCATGTTCGTCCAGTAATTTGACTGCGTTTTTGGCCTTGCCTTCTTTGCTAAGTTGAATAGCTCTGATTAGCGATAAATCTGCGCTAAGATCGGGATGCTGCTGCGCCAATTTTGTGCATAGCTGCTGGCACTGTTCTCCCTAAAAAAATGGAGTCCTTATTTTCATTCCTGAATATGCCGTGCCTCACGATGAGAAATAAAAAAATCGAGGTATCCGAACGTGATCTTACAAGTAAAAACGATGATTAATAACAGGATTTAAAATTAAAATGAGAAAACATCGTCAATGTATCTTGATTAATCAATTCACTATCAGTTGAGCACGTACTTGATTAGTATACATTGCGAGAAGGCACTGATTGTAGGCAATGCTCTTCCGCTGTCTGGACGTCAGCTTGTGCTCCAAACCTTCGTGCGTTGCGTTTCGCATCCTCTTCTTGCTGTCAAACACGTTTTGATCTTTATTCAGAGTGACAACATTGTTACTTGCGACAGCGACTAGGGCGACGTCATCTGGCTTGGCTTTGAGCGCCGCTAAATACAGCTCTTGGGCTTCTTTTTCGCGCCCCTGTAGGTGAAGACAATAGCCGAGCTGAACCTTAATTATGCCAATTTCATCTTCAATGTCCTCCTCAGTTGCTCCATCTTCTTCCAGTGCTTCCCTGCACATCTTTTCAGCAGTTCTCAATTTTTTTTCAGCCTCAACTAGTACTGCTTTATTAGTGCCGTTAGTGCCTTGAGCCACCAATCGGTGAGCCGCGTTGTAAGTCAACTCATATGTACTTTCTCTCAGTGAAGGGACTTCTATATCCTTGAAGAAAATGATCCAAATGATTAATGAGAAAATCTCTCTACTTATTGTCTTAGATCCAATGCCACTTAAGCTTTAAAATCATTCATAAATTCAAAAAGGTATTTAATCGATTCTGAGCAAGGCTTACAATATGAAAATGAACAGTTACTCTTTCCATCAGAAAAAATATAAAATCTTACCGATCCTTCAGCAGCTAAGTTAGAAAGAACAGCGGCAAGGTTTGTTTCTCTCTCATCTTCATAATCGTCGTTTGAATTTTTAATGATATCTCGATAAACAGCAAAGCATTCTTCATACTTTTCAAGGCGGTACAAAATCTGAGCCTTCAGTTCTTTGATTTTCAAGGATGGATTCTGAACACCTTCTACGACTTTCAATGCTTCAGGTACTTGGTTCAAGCGGTATAAGCAATATGCTTTTTCAAATTCCAAATTCCTGCAAATGTTGTTGGTATATAAAGTTACAACGATGAAAATGAATTGTTTTACCATTGTAACTAAAACGTGGCACGAATCAGAGACAGAGAAGCGAATAATAAATAATTGCGTTAAATTTCTTCATCCATAAATCCTGAGCCCAAGTGAATGGTTAGACTATTGACATCTGGCAAGGTACTCACGCTGACAGTTTTGGGTTTTTCACAATGAACTGCAAAGCGTCATTGAACTTTGAGAGTTGAATGCAACAGATGATTTTGCAATGGAAAGCTCTTTCCTCGTCCGCGGAAATGCCGAGGACTGTAAAATAAAATACAATTCACAAATGATAGCGGGCCGCGAATCCAACGATGTGCACGTTTATAGGTTAAGCCCGTGTCAGACTGACGGAGCCTTGACAGCCGCAAACATTACTGACAAAATTTCACAATACAATCATCGGTCGACAGTCTTACTTCTATTCGCTGTCTTCAGCGCCCTTTCGTACTCCCCATTCTGTCCTAATTTATTTAATTCTGCGTACAGAGCAGGCAGATTTGTCTCCTTCGAAGCCATGTTGGTTTTAAAACCTAATTTGGCAGAAGTTCCAACGGGACGTAGAGGCTGATCCGATAGTTCACAAATTCAGCACAAGGTAACGCTACTAATCGATCAAAGTGTGAAAATAAAAGGATAGAATTCAAACGTATGTATCGACATTCCTTTTACGTTTGAAACGTACATGGGCCAAAAATAATGTGAATAAGAGAAAAGATCAATTCACATTGCATTTTGATTGAGTTAAATAATATTTTTCATAGTTGTGTTGATATATTAATTGTTCTAATTTACATCTATCGTGTATTTTTTAACGAAATTTATTACAGTGGTACGAATTCTGTACGAATCGCAATTATCTTAGCTATCGCCTGATTATTTACTACCTAACTTACAGGCAGACACAATACGGCCTTACATTGCCTTTAGTTAAGCGAACTACTTGAGACGATTATACATTTTGATCTCGTTATTGCCAATGAAAAGCCCGAAAGAAAAAGCTGGCACTCTGAAGCTCAACTTTGTTTAAATAGACACTTTCAATTTTGGCCAAAATGTTTATGGATTTTGAAAAACGCTAGAATTAAGTTTCACATGCAACGTATCGCCATTATTTTGCGTTGCTATGCCTCAGTCACTTGAATGATGAACAAGAAGATGACAGGTATGAATTCTAATTGACTATCTTCAGATTTTGTTTATGATTACAGGTGTGCAGAATTTTATTAAAAAGCAGCAGAGAAACATTTTTGGTTTCACGTAACAATTATACACGTACGATTCTTAATTAACTCATACTGAAGACTCATCGACTGTAATTATCGTGTGTATTAAAATCTTGGATTAAATTTTAACAAATCCTTCATTAAATAAATTTATTTGTTACTGGATTAAAATATAACAGCAAAGAGGAGCTTGTGAAGTTGACATTTATTGATTGGGATTCGTTTATTCATCCCAGCTTCGGAAGTTCATACATATTAACATTCACGCGTTGTACATGCACCTTCAGATAAAACAAGGCTAGGATATATCAAAGTAAAATTAAGAAAAATAAAATCGACATAAAATGTAATACCGTTAGGATAAAATCTTTGATTTTGCAGAATATTGCTATGGTTCTGGGTAATCGAAAACATGCATTTCACGCTTAATACAAGTACAATCTTTTTTTCTGACGCGATCTCGCAACGGGTTTCGTTTTCCTAAACCTAATCAGACGGAAAGCTTGTTACAAAACGGCGAGAATTCGCGATTCCATCATGCATTTAAGCAGCTTCGCACCGGTACGGCACAAGGTACTTCCAGCTGAAATGGAAACGCAGCGACAGTTAGTTTGCAATTCTTACGAATTCGTTATTTATCAATCACACCGTGGTGTGGTGATGAAAATCTTACTAAGTCCGCTGCACTTGTTGACCACTTCGTCCGCCTTTGCTTTTGGGACATCAGCGGGTAATTTTGCACGGAAAACATCCTCGTGCACATTTCCCTCAGCGTCGTACTGTCAAGAGAAAGAACCGTAAAGTATCGAAAAAAAATATGAAACAATCTCACGGTGAAGGATAATTGTGATCGAAATGCTTACGACTCCGATATGTCTGAGGTAACAAGCGGCAAAACATGCGAGCTTATCATCGTCCTCTGCTATTTGTCCTTGTTTCGCATTCTCTACGACACCTAAAATGTGATTGTTTGTTACAATTGTATACAACTAAGACGAAATAGCGCAGCGATATTAAGGAATAAATGAAAATAATAAATAAGAAATTTTCTAGGCTGTTCTTACTTGGCTCGACGCCTGACTCGGCAATACAGGATTGCTTGTAGCTCTTAAGTTTGGCTATCTGTTCATCCGTCAGTCCTCCCTAAATAAGCGAGTGAAAATACATTTTCGATAATGATTTTCTCGTCGGAAGTCGTGTTAAGTATAAAAATATTAATCAGTGTAATCTAATTACGTACCAAAGAACCAGCAACGCAAAGGGCGAAGATGACGATCAGTACCTTCATTTTTAATGGAAACAAGTTAAATTTATATTCACTTTCAGGAGAGACTTACTGTCGTGCGATCGATCGTGATGATGCGAATTGTAACTGATCTTCCATCGATTTCTCGGTCCCCTCTTATATACCCGTGAGTGCGGTTCATTTCGAATTCGTTATTCAAAACTCACGAGGAAAAAGGATAACCCATCCCACCGTATACTGTCGGATTCGAGGCTAACGAGGTGTGCTGTTAACCTGGACCTGCTGCAGTTACACGGTATTTAGTATATCGATGAAGCCATGTCTCTAAGGGCCGAATAAAAAAATTAAGCTGACGACCCTGGGATTCCTTCTTTCGTAGAAACGAATTCGATTGGACAATAGATGTTTCAAACATTGATACTAACCGATGAGAAGTTGTTTTTAAACGGAGAATCGGTTTCGACTCCGAACCCTTTAATTTCCAAAATTCTGAAACTCGATTCTGCATGGCAACTGCACAATATGCAAATTACGAGAATGCACCGTAGTTCTGACGAGGCAACTTTCACAATTTCTCACTTTCGAAATCCAAAAAATTACCTACGAAAAAAAAATTATTTTTTATATAAATTTCATTGGAATAATATTATTTTTGTGTTCGATACAGAGTTAACACGAAGTTGAGTGCAATGCCGGTTTTATGGTTTCGAAGAAGACAATTCCTGTACATACCTACGCGCATGCTTCGACAAATCGAGAATGGCATACGCGATGAGGCCAAACGGTGCTGAAAGGAATCAACAACTGAAAGGAATCGCTGAATAAAATTAATTGTTGACGATATTTGGGTGCGTTTCGTACAGGAACGGAACATCCCGACTTAATAATAATATTCCGTACATAACGACGAGAAGGAAGAAAAAAAATATATAAGAAATGTGAGAACCACGATTACAACGATACACAGCATCGTTATTTCTTTAATAGTTAGGTTGCTTATTTTTGCGCAAGTTTGTGCAGCATAATCGACATCGCAGCTCGTTGATTTTATCACATCTATAATTAGTGACGATTGCGACTTAGGTAGCTTCACAGAAAAAAAAGTTATAACGATATTTTATAACAGCTGCTATTCGTCGAGAATTAATGTAATGTATTGTAACGTATTTCTTTTTTCAACAAATTCTGCGTTATTCACCTGTGATATTTGCTCAGTCTGGTGGTGATGGCTTCCGGCAATTTGTGAAGACACTATCAGCTAAGTATGACGACTAACGTGAATATTTTCAATATTCAAATGTGTTCAACAAGTTAGTATTTCGTTGCATGTTTGTCGTGTGTGTAAATTGACAATTATCGCTTAATTGTGTGCAACTTGACTCACAAGTAGGTCTTAAAATCACAAGAATCGCCTACCACGGATATGAGAATCCGTCATAGAAATGATTTGCTACACGAGCTCGCGTCTCGGAAAATTTATAACATTGTAAAACAGCGATGGCTGATTAGATTCGTCGTCTTTTCTGGTGACACAGGACGCTATATATTCATGCAATACGCGTGGCGTGAATAATGATACGAAAAACGCGATCGCAGTGCGTTCTCCAATTCAACAGTTCCCTGAATCGATGCATATTTATGAACCAATGGATCCCGAGAGCTGTACATACATGAATAAAATCGTTATACTTCGAAATCACATTTATCCGCGTTGTTTGCTCGAATAAACAATTCGATATATCGTGGAACACAAATTAACAAGACCGGCGTAGCCGAGAGTTACTTTATACACGGGGATAAGATCAAATCTATCTGCGTGAAAGTTTATTCGTCAGTCCGTCGAGGATATTAATGATAAAAAATCGTTCGTCTTGGTTTGCGAAGCCCCTGTCGACATGTCCGAAAACGAAACATCGACGCAGATAAGAAATTGAATTATACATAAGATAACATCTCGACTACCTTGAGGCCCGTAGCCGTGATCCGAATTCCGTATAATCTAGTTTTCCGAAATTGCGAAAGCAATTCTGACCCGCAGGACGTTTCAATCGGTACTGGAATATATTTATATTACATTTGAACTAGAATTTCGCTGGTCAAGGGCGATGCGTTACGCATTATTTATACTGATCTATAAATTTCCAAATATCCGGTGCATTGTATGAGCCACAGGCTCTTTCCACGGTGATGCGATACAATTACGATGCGATTCTCTAATTACAAGTGCGAAGGACTTCGTATTACACCCTCAGCCTGAATATCCGTAGATCGAGGAAGCACCTCGTGCAACTGCTACGTGTGAGATCAATCTCATTGTTTCACGTAACTTGGATTTTTTTATTCACCTCAGTCATGATCACGCGATGTGAATTATCTGCAATAAAATCTAGAGGAATGGAACGCGCAATTTGCCTATTCGCGTACCTGCCAATATTCCGTGATCGTTTGACCGTGCATTTTATAACTCATAGAACCAACTTTGTTTCAGTAAAAATTTGACGCCATGTTGTAAATTTTTTACTCACGTATTAAGAGGCTTCCTCTGCGCTGCGATTTGGGCCTAAGTATTGGGTCCTACAGACTCGTACAAATAGCTCATTAAATTACAGCTCAAGGATTTCGCGGGTATAAATGCAGCGTTGTTATGTTATAATAATTAGCTACCGAATCATCAGCAGTCAAACGAGACAAACTTCTGTTTATAATGATTCCATGATTGGTGGAAAATTATAGCCTCTCCTTCCATATTGTATTGTTCATTTCCCCCTACCATACATCGCTTATTCAGGATAGTAATTAATTTTGTCTCGTTTCGCATATAAATGGAATCAAGTCAAAACAAACTTCAGAAGAATAAAGAATTTTCGCAAACAATCATGCAGCTCTTCGTCACTTTAACCTTTGTCTTCGGCGTCGTCTGCTTTTCGGCAGTATTCGCAGTGAGTGAATAATTAATATTTATTTTTTGTACATGATATTTTACACCGTAAAGAATTTTAAGCCTTTTAGTTACGAAGAATCGCGACTTTCTGCAGAGAGAAAATTATTCATTAATTTTTTTGGAGTACAATGTGCTCGATTAATTTTATACCGACGTAATTTCGCAAAGCTCCATCAGCCGGTAGCTTCAATAATTGCAATCACACTTGTTCATTCAACGTACGCTCAAAGTCAACATAGGAAATTCGAATTTCAACAAAACAGGAATCCCGTCAATCTATTAAACATGATGTTTAAAATCAGTAGAAAAGCAAACATTGAATCGAATGGATTGCAGTAGAAAATTACCCGAACTCTATTTACACAAAATCTTGTCAGCATTTTACGAATTGTCTCAGCAGAGAAAATCCAGGAAAATATCATTGAACCGTGACGTCATTTTGAATTCCAAGAAAAGCGGCAATACAGCATTTACGTAAATATTTGCTTTTCGGTTGTTCCGTTTCTTTTCTTTCAATAATATGAGTTTGATCAAAAACCAAGGGTAATCCGGAGCTGGAAGAACATTTCAAAGAAACTTTGAAGAAATGCGCCGAAGATTCGGGCATAGATCTGGCTGATTTGGAAAGCGTTAAAAATGGGGAAGCAGCCGCTGACGAGAAAATGAACTGTTTCGGCGCTTGCATCCTCAAAGGCGTGAACGTGGTGAGATGGCTTGAAAATGTCACACTTGCACATTTATTGTTAAAACTTAAAAGAAGAATCGACGTTTCTTTTAAGATCGATCTATTTCTAACTGACAGATCGTCATATTTCTCAAAAGAATTTCATAATACATTACATGACTTCGTTCTGAACAAATTTTATTTACTTATTCCCAGCTTGACGAGGAAGGAACCGTTCATAAGGAAGTGGCTATCGATATGATACCAGAAGATGCGCCACGAGACGAGGCGATAAAATTGATCGAGACATGTGCCGAGCACAGTAATTTCAATTTTTCGATAATTATACACGTTACATGCATTTAGAATATCGCGTGAAAATCAGTTTTTTTCAAATTGGAATATCCGATCTGCAATCGGTGAAAAAACTCTTCCGTAAACTCCAAGAATTTCCCACTGTTATTTTTCCATTTCATAACTCTGAGCTGATACGATATGATTATTCAATCGATTATGAATTGCGGACAACGCGTGGAATCACACGGTAGAAATCACGAAACTGCAGGTTATTTATTCTGCACGAAACCTCAGCAGCGTTGCATTGAACTTGTGATTAAATTGCGTCCGCATTGTGTCATTAATCGTAATGCAATCGGGTCTAAAGCTCGTGACATTTATGCATGAAATGTTTTAATATTATAATTTCTTAGTTCCATGTAGTTTGCTCTGGTATATGATTTTACTAACACGACTACTTAATTTCGTGCTTCAGAGGGTAAAGACGATTGCGACACGGCCGGTCTCATCTTCAACTGCTTACTGGACAACAAGGTGAGACGAGAAGAAAATTTCACCTCTTGGTCTCACAGTGACATACGTAAAAATCTAAACGAATTTTTTTCTCGTTATTTCAGGCTGCCCAGATGTTCAAAGTACCTGAGGAATAATGTCGCTGGCACGGGTACAATAATTAAGGACTCGGTCACGGAAATAACGGCTACATGAATTTGTAATTAACAATAAACCGATATTGCAGTAGAAATTATTATGCTAAAATATATAGACGTGTTATTGAGCAAGGCTTGTTGGTTCATAAATCGCTTTTCTTCCTTCTCCTTCATGCGCGGAAATCATGTTCAACGTCGCGTTGCCATCCATCAGAACTGCGACTGTAGAAACAAGACGTTTCGACTATTGAAAGATGGACATCTGGATTCTGCAAGCAGCTGGTCTCGATCAGGGATCACCTTATCACAGCTTCGTCGAGAGGCAATTCACCGTTATTTGGACCTAGTGACCTTTGCACGGTGAATATTCGCTCCACTCGCTGGCCGCGCTCTTTAGAATTCGTTACCAAGCGAACCGCGACGAAAATTCGACTAGAGCCAGTAAGAATTAGCGTAAGAAAAAGAAAGGAGGAAGAGCGAAAAGTGAACAAAATTTAATTTGTTGGAAAATTTTTCTAAAAATAATATCCAAGTTTGCTGACTGGAACTATAATTTATGCCAGAGAATTTTAATTTGGATAAACTTCAAGAGAACAGTTTCGACCAAGTGTTGTTTCACCGATTGAAAATTTCTGCGACATCTTGATAAGTACGAGAAAAATAAGAATAATTGTAGTAATTTTCCCACTCGTCAGATCACGGGTTACGTAAATAACAATACGACGTGGAGACGATGATGAGTGAGTAATGCACGGGACATCCGTCGTTCAGAAATATGAGAACGTTAATTGCCAGGTGAAGAAGGATAGAAATAAGCTGGCTAATTCTGACAGCCAGATATTATTCTTCCACCTCGTATAGTCTTCCAGATTATTGATGATGAGGGGAGGAAACAAGGTTATCTGTATGTATCCGAAGAGTCGAAGACTAGAAGGTTCATTGGCCTCTGCTTAACTTAGCTCCGAGGCATTTCTGGCACACAATTTGCGTGCGGGTCTTTGTCTGCTTGTTTTGCGTGTTATTAATCAAGACAGACTGATTAATTGAGATTTTTCTGACGCTATCAAGATGGGATGAAAAAATTTCGGCCAGTTCATCTCGGGTTCAGAAACCGGGGAGAATATCAGCCATTAATCTCTGGTATTTATACTTCGCTCGGTTGCATGTATGCGAAAATTAGGATCGATATGTATCACAGATGAAAGCCAAGAGATTAGAGCTTGGTGTCTTTAAAATTAATCGGTTACACGAGTTGGATTCACTCGACTCGAGATTGCAGCGATTAGCGAACCTGAGATAATTGCTACTCGCATACACAACGCGATTGAAAATTCATCTTGAATCTTGGAAGAGCCCGAGTTTTTATACGACGGGTCTTATATTTATACCCACTTGAAAATATTGCTGCAGGCTCTCGGTGAATTGATATTCGTAAAACGAACTGGGTTGAATATAACGTGGTATTTGCTTGTACTAGCTTCTTGTTTGCACTTGCCAAATTTCGCAAGATTCTTTCATGTGCTTGATCGGTGTTGTTTATTCAATGTCACAAAAGGCAGACTTTTACCATTTCCATGGAAATTTTAAATCTCTCCGTTATTTAGTGGAACCGTTTGACGTCAGTGTTAAAATCACCCAAGGCTGTAGTAATTTTTCTAACAAAAAAGGAGGGGATAAAAACTAGACCTGGGATAGAATGAAGATTGATGATGTCTAACTAGTGCTTATACTCGTCGATTTCTGTACGCCTCTCAATGATCAAAATATACATACATATATATATATAATTACATGGTTCACCGTTTGTTTGTTCTTTTTTCGACCACGATTTCAAGGACAGAAACTTCGTCGTTATGATTAATAATTGTATTTTACAGACCAAAGCGGTTACGATACGTACCAATGACCCGCGATGACGCACGTTTTCTTTTAATCGTGAGACAATATCCGCAGGTCTGCAACAATGCTGACACATTTTCTTTCCCACTTGGTGCATAATTTACGTAATGAAAAACCACGGAACGTGCAACAGTCACGATAAGCAACGGTAGGGATAATGGCATTGGAGTGTAGGATCTGCGGTGGCTGACTGCGCCAAGTTTACAAAGTTCGAGATGGGCCGATAGTTGAAACAAACGGAAATTACCGGTACCCGTTTCAATTCTCCTTCCAGCTTATGCGGAATAATAGCGATAATTTGATGCTTCATTAGCCTCGCCCTTGAGTGGTAAACAATTACCATCGTGAATCGGATACTTTTCGACTGAACTTTCGGGTTTCTTTCACAGACCCAAGGCAACCTTTTCGTAGAACAATTGTTACGCTTTTATATCAGGCGGATAACTACGACGGCAAATCATGCAAGTAGTTTCTTTACATAATTGTAAACCCGGCCTTGATTTTGCTCGCCGTGTTTGTCTAAAGGTGTCAAAACAGAGACTTGTACAGTTGTACAGATCGTAGTAATTGAAAACAAAAACTGAGTCAGGTGACTGTTCGGATGATTTTGGTTTTCAAGTTTTGAAAAGTTAGAATTTTCCGGACAGACGCGGTAAGTTTTAACCCAACAAGACACGATCTCCGCTGCAAGAGGTAATCACAGGTTCAAAAGTACGGAGGAGTTTTGATCTCTTTGACAAAGCGTTTGTTTGTTATTCATTCACGCTTTACCGCGGATAGATTTGTAACAAGGACGTGACAAATTATGAACGTAAAGCATGTCGCTGAATCGACCGCACGATTCATGCAACGATAGGTTTGACAAGTTCCGATTTAGCATCGCGTGCATTTTTAGCTTTAAGCATTATATCAGGTGACATTACATGCGAGCGTTATATTTCGAGAGAGAGAATCGGGGCTTCACCGGATTCGTCCTTGCATTTTTGCGAAGACATCCAAGGCGCGAAAATTTGGCAGGAAGCGTGGTTGGAGTTGGATGAAAAAAAATCCCCCTCCCGTCCTCTCCCCCTCCTCTTGATCGCCCTTAGCGTTACCGAGTTTTTACCCTTCTCTCCTAGCCTCCGGCTGAACCACTTTTTCATTGTTACATTCGCACATCCGGAGACCATTTTTGCGTGCTCGTTACCGCAGGTTGCATACTCGGGTGTATAAAAGGCGGCGATGTGTACCGCAGGTTCGTCACAACTTGACGAGTACTCGAACGACACGTTGCTGTCGTATAACCTACTCTTTCACATTACGCCATTGGAACGACCCTCGCCGATCATGAAGACGGTCCTCGTATTCGCGACGTTGTTTTTCGCGCCTGCAATTCTCGTCGCCGTAAGTTTATCCCGAAATTTGTTAATTTCGCCCACCAAGTATAATCGCTTGATCGAGTTGTGAAAATATCTAAATTTTGTTGTTCACGGCTCGTCTGAATGGCGCTAATTTCACACTTTGAGCTTTCGAAATGAATCTATCGCGGAAGGATAACCATGAGATATCTTTATAACCGGCGTCCTTGATTTCCAAGTCATAACTGTGCGAATAAATCATTGCCACGCGTCTATCGTCGCTGTAATCAGCATTAATTGTCGGCGTTGTAATGGGTTATAATTACGAACATCCTTCCGCTGCAGGCGAAGCCTCATCCACCCGAGTTGCCGCCCCAAATAAAAGCTGCGCACGATGTGTGCATGGAAAAGCTCGGAGTAACAAGGGAACAGCTTCAAGAGAAAAGGAAGAACGGTGCGAACGAGAAGGAGGACTGTTTCAGGGCCTGCGTTGATAAGGAACTCGGGATTTTAACCGCCGATGGAAAAATCGACAAGGAAATGGCTGTTAAGGATTTCCCGCCTCACATTCCCAAGGAGAACGCGACTAGCATCGTTGAGGCCTGTTTCGAGCAAAGTACGCCGTCTTTTGCCAATACCAATTCGGTTCCGATACTCGTCGAATACAGAAAGGGATTTTTTATTAATTCATTTTACTCTTTTCAGAGGGTAGCAGCGACTGCGAAACAGCCGCCTTGTATCACAACTGCGTAAAGGTAACATTCCGTCCACGATGTAGCTTGAAACTTTCCAATTATAATATTCTCTCCTGATTCTCTAACCGAAATTCATCTCGTCGTTCAGAAATTGGCTCCACGACCTCCGATGCACCCTGAGCTACAGAAGATCCACGATGACTGCAAGAGCAAACTGAAGCTGAGCGATGGTGAGATTGAAATTCGGTGAATCGCGGTCACTGAAAATTTCCAAATACCTTGCGTAAGAAAAATATACTCGTTACTCTGAATATAATAAGATCGACTTTCTTCGACAGAGGATCTCGAGAAAATGGAGCGTGAGGAGGAGAAGCTAAAGGAAAACTGTTTCTTCGCCTGCGTAGGGAAAAAAGTTGGATTTGTAAGTGTCGGATTGGGGGTGACTAGAATTTGAATTTTGATTGGAGCTAATCCTCGAAAAATTTTCTTTACAGATGAACGAAGATGGCTCGCTGAACGAGAAGGCCCTCGTTGAAAAGTCACCGCCTTTCGTGAAGAAGGAAGAGGCGGCAAAGGTCGCAGAGATGTGCGGAAAGCAAAGTAAGTTAACCGGGTATAAGATTTCTAGAAGTTCTTGCATCCTAACTCGGACCGTGTTTCCCATTCGTAGAAGGCGCCAACGAGTGCGAATCCGCCGTGATGATCCACAGGTGCTTGAGAGACAACGACTTCAAGTTCTCTCATCGCCATGGCCCACATCCAGCGATGCCGCAATAATGAATGCGATCAAATCCAACCGGATTTCCCCGACTAATCCCCAAGGTTTATTATCATAATATTATTAGTAGCGGATAAGTTGTTTTTCATCAAATAGATCAACGCCCGAATGGGTTTAGAGATAAGGTCAATATGTGGCTATGGTGATAAAATAACGTGAACCAGTATTAACTGTAGCTATTGTTACGATTAAGTTTTGAGAAGAATTATTTCGATTTCCTGGAAGTTTATGTTTGTTTGTAAATTTGTAGACGCGTCGCACAAACTTTTTTTAGTACTGACTTCACGTAAAGCAGTTTCGTTCTGTGATCGATATTATCACATGTACTCAACCAGCTCTTGAACACGGAAACTAGTGAGGCGAATTTCTTATTATGCAATAAATATACCGTTCGAAACGGCCATTGTCTATTTTTTCTAACGACCCTGATTCATTCATTAGCATTATTTTGTTCGGAACTACAATATTTTAATTTAATATTTATATCAAAAGAAATATGTACACACACATATATATATACTTTGTATTATATACACACTATTTTATACGTGAGTGTGTGTGTAATACAAAGTTCAACCGCGTATTGAGGATTTGATAGTTTGCACCAACGTCATGTGGTTGTATGTGATTCCGTACGATGAATAATAGAACATATAGTTACGTATAGGATAACTATAAATGAATGCCAATGAATAGTCGGCGCAGTAAAAACTTGCAGGTATAGAACTATCGTATTCGGTGAGCATCCTGTTATTACGGTCTGTCACTTTTGTGTCAGGAATTAATTAGCAACCATAATTCGAGTTGCGATGTGAAACGAGGATGGGGAAAAAATTTACAGCTAAGCACGTTTGAATTGTGGAAAATTTTTAATATTGAATCGTTATAGTTTTGAAAATTATGGACGTAACGTGAGATTCTTTTTACAATTAGTGTTATCACGTTGCAAAGCATGATCAATTATTCGATTAACCGATTGGTGCTCGTTCGAATTCTGTGCAGTTTAGTTAATAACGTAGCTTCTATTATCCCCACGAACAACATGCGAATTTTAAGAGCTCTCGTATAAGCGTATCGTATTCGGCGTAACCCATGTTCGCCAATTTGCCGTTTGGTAAAAAAGATCGCTTCGGAACTCAAAGCCAATTAACTTGCTGTCGGAATTATTATCTCGTCAAGCCATTAGACGTAAAATATAATATGGAATGTAATAACGTGAAGCTGTTCCTAATTACGCCAAGGTTAACCAGCTCAACATGAATTGGCAAAAATTGGCAGCAGGCATGTGTATCTCGTTGTATCCTAAAAATTCACAAATCGAACATTCAAGATGAAACAAAGAATTTAAGTTGCAGTTTAGAGCTAGTCTAAACAACTGAATAATCACCTGGCACATATGACGCTGAAATTGTTATTCGGAAATTTTACAAGCACTGTATGATTGCAATTAACACGTAAAAATTGATCATTAATTAGCAATAACTGTCAGGATCTTGAAAGTAATAAATTTTATCACCTCTAATCTTCGTCAGTTACTTGGAAAATTGTCAATGCGAGTTTTCGTGTCTAAATTGAAACGATAATTTACATCCACGCGTTGACTCGGTTTTAAATGCATCAACAATGTCTGTTAACGATTATCAGGATGTCAAGAATGATGTGATGTGGGAATAAAGATGGCGTGTGGGAATTTTGTATCGTTTCTGTAGCAGAACCTGCATGGTCGTAAAAAATTCTGTTCAAAAGTGACAAAAATCGCGACTATTCGTCGCAAAAACATGCAGCGTCAACGAATCGAATCATAAACGAACTACATAATTACTCGATTATTGCCGTAAATTGGCTTGCACCGTAGTTATTATTTTCGCAATGGGAAGGACGAAGAACAAAGAAAGAAGGTGCAATAGCGATTGGAAAATAAAAAATGAGAGAAGACCGACGATCGGCGAAACCCGTTGCGATATGACGGGCATGTATAATCAAGAGTATATTTTACGTCGTGACATTTATCTATCGTTAAACAGCTGAGTACGTTGACCGTTGTCGGTTTAGAGTAGCGAACTGTGAAGTCGGTATGAATAAAAAGTAGCATATTTAGCAGTCGCGCTCTCTCGTTGGTCCGAGGCTGTTGGTCATCAGGCGATTGAACCGTTTCACGTGATACGGGTTCTGGATTTTAAAACCTCTCAACTCGGTTCGTGTTGTTATACTCAAGAAACTCCCGTGTATCATCGTTGCCATGGCATATAAAGGGTGTTTCGTTTTAAACGCCCTATAGGCCGATACGCCGAAACTAAGCAAGATACGAAAAAAACATTCCGTACAAATTATATTCGAGATTTGAAGAGAGAAAGAACTTTAAGGTATTGAACCTCAACTTTGTACTTTAAATTGGAACAGTGTATTCTTTACGTCGGCCTCTGAAAGCATGCATTAAATTTTGCACAAAATTATGGCAAACATACTATCATATATTTATCATCTAAACTAGACTAGTAATGAGATACGAGCCGCTCATGTTGCTACGAAGCTAGATATCGGCAATTCCACGGTTCCGTGGAATATGTAGATATTTTTTAATGCAAAATTAGAAAAAATACACGATTTTGTTGAAAAAAGACAAACAAAAGTAGGCCTTCGTCTGATCTTGACGGCTTCGCTTTAAAAAAATCTGATACCTTCGTGTTCTTTGCCCCTTCAAATCTTGAATATTTTGTACGAAACATTTTTTCGTATCTTGCTTAGTTTCGGAGTAATCGGCCTATGGGGCGATTAAAACGAAACACCCTGTATTAATGCCATCGCGTACGCTTAACGCGTCTTCTTGCAAATTTATTCTAGTTACTTATTTTATGGCTTTCATAGTTTCCATTCCGCATCGAGTTTGCTGACATGCAGGGGATCGTGGAGGGAAGAGGACGTCGTCCGCGGTATAAATGCATGAAAATTTGTAACGGTGTTGCTAGAATCTTGTCGACAGATCCAAAGCCATCTACCACACCTCTTGGATCGTCTCATAGCCGCGCCCAAAAATTTGCGAATATTCCTCCTGCTCCTGCTCAAACATGAGAGTCATTGCTATTTTCGTCACCGTTTTGGCAGTCTCGTTGGTAAGTTATCGTTTGTATCCACAGTATTTGGTAATGAGAAACCGACTCAAATTCACGTGGCGAAACAATCCAGTCAAATACTCATATCGACTATTGCTGATGACTAAACGATATCTGCAGTTTTATATTTACATGTACCTAAAAGTCTTTTCTGGAATTTATTTCATTCACTCCAGCATTGCATCGGATGTTCATTCCGTCATTGTAATCCGTGACAGTACAACAATTGTTGTTCTTTCGATCCACAGGCAGCCCCAACGGAGTCAGGATCTTATTCTGGGGAGGTGGATGCGTCGAAGAAGGTGGAAAAGTCCTCTCCAGAAGGTCCTCTTCTGCAGGACGAAAGCGTCCAAGTAGAAAAGGAGGCGGAGCAGATGAATAAGAATCCGATTGGAACAGAAGTGAAGACTCAAGAAGCACCGGATTCTGCTGCATCTGATAATGAGGAAAGCAATGACGACGAAGTATCAACCGATAAGGAACCCCCGTACAAGAAGCCGACCATCGACGATTACAAGGATATATGCCGAGCGACAACTGGAGTCACATTTGAGCAAGTTGCGATTCTCGGCGAGAAATTGGACGACGACGCTCCGCAGGAAATGAAGTGCTACGTTCAGTGTATGGAGGAGTATCTTGGAAACGTGAGTAAGATGGCATTGTGAGGTTGTTGGTATGCAGGGCATGGATCAAACATTCGTTTCGAACTTGAAAAGAAGCGGAGAGAAGTGGAATGATGATGGGAAATCGGTCTAATTTTTACATCTTTCTTCGACAGGTACGTGATAAAGTATTGGAAAGGTACGACACCATGTTTTACAAGACCTTGCAGCTCGTGGATGAGAATAAGGACAAAGGTTACGAAATATGCGACAGCATAGGTAAGTTAATTACCTGAATCCGTGATCAACACCGTTAGATCGGTTTAAAATCAGCTTGCGATCAATTCTGACGCACCGACTGATGGTAAATTTTCGTGGACCGATACTCTTTCTTGAGTGACACGAGTGATGTGATTTGTGGCTGACCATAAGGTTGGAAAATATAGTAGTCGACGCTCCTCGTGTGAAAATAAGGTGGATAGTTTTTAAGATTCTCCTATTTGGTAGCAGCGTATATTAGTGAATTTTAATTAATTTCTGAATTCTGCTTTCAGTGACTGACGATCCTTGCCATTCGTCGTATTTGAAATTTGCCTGTTACTTCAGAGCAGGGAAGTAGAAAGGCTGGAAACTCGGCTAACGGGATCTGAACTGATGATTGTTATTTCGATTGATTATGTCCAATGATCGTTTATCTGTAACCAAAGCCATACAAGCAGTGTCACGATAATAAATTATTGTTTGAGGTATAAAAGAGAAGAAGAGTAAGAAAACAACATTTGGAATGATCATTGTAATTCGGTACCCAGAAGTGTTTCTTATACGTATCTAAGAATTTGCACGAGTGGGTGTTTAAAAAAGAAACTAATCGATTACATCCACCGTATGATGTGAAATAATGTGATTTTCAAACCTCCCTTCAAACATGAAAACGTTCGTTTTTACGCCCCATAGAAAGAGAGACGTCGCTGAGCTTTAATATCGAATCTAAGTACGGCTTCTTCGGACAGCTTCGTACCAATCTTGAGTAAAAAGAGAAAAAAAAACTGAATTTTGATTGGAAAATAAATAAGACATTGGTGGTGAGAAGCCAGGGGATGGTTAAAAAGTTTAGAAGACGAGTCTGCCGAGAAGTGATAAAAGATAGATGGAGAGAATAGAATAGAATAGAACAGAGTAGGGCTTATTATTATCGATAACAATATTGGACAAACTTCGAAGCCTTGTTAAGAAAGAACTTGAAGCTAAGTAAGAATAGCGTTGAAGGCTAAATGATTAGAGCTAAGATCATGGAGTAGAAAGAGACAAAACTGCAGGAATAAAAATGGGACCAAAGTCTATTTGGCGCTTTTAATAGTGCGGAACCGATTACTTCCAGTTCACTATATAAGTCATTAGGCTTACGAGTACTGTTCTATTTCGGGGCAACATGACCGCAGTAAAGAAGGTTGCATCGTTGTTGGGTCATGTGACATGAAGTGTTAATGTATGAAGCTTTTTCTGTTAATAAAATAAACAATGGGTAAAACGTACGTAATTTCCCGATGCCATTTTCATGATATTTATAATAAAAAAAAAAAAAATGCTACACTGCTACGAAAACAGTCTAGACTCACTTAGCATGTAAATATAAAGTAAAGCTATTGCACACTCGAATAACGTGTACTTTTCTCACTAGTATATTTTATACGAGTATATTTTTATTTATCAGTAGCAAATTAAATCAATTTTTCTCATCAACATAAATTTATTTTCATTGGCTCCTTTGAGCCAATTCCACATTCCACAGAGCATTACCAAACAAAAATAAATCCACATTGTAGCTAGCTCCTAATTTACATTGACACCGTTTGCACGTTAGACAAGTTGGAATAAATTTTACGATATTCGTGCATAAGCTTGCGTGTTTCAATGGGTAAAAGAGAATATATTTGTTAAATTATAAGATTATACGTAACACAGTTGCGTTCAATACTACCTTTTTCCATAAATTTTATAAGCTGTATTGCACATCAAATCTATCCGAATGTTTTCGCTAGCTGGAAAATAGCGGTTCCACACTGTTAACAGAATCACCTTTTTCCCGGCAAAATGGGACCACTTTCTGTCAGCGAAATATGGGGGAGATTCGTCTCCTTCTATACCATGGCTAGAACCGCGAAGAAAGCGAGGCGAGAGAGAGAAAGAGAGTGAGAACAAGCGAAAGATTGACACTAAAGGAAGAAAAAGGTGCTTTCTTTGGAAACTTAGGTACGTTCGTTTGAGGTGAAAGTAAAGGTAGGTATACACGTGTATCCGTAATATTCTGTGACTCGTTGACTCGGGTCTAAGGGTATTGAGAATCGGCAGCTACGAAGGGGGATGAAAAGCGTAATCACATAAAATACATGGTGGTATTTCTCGGCACCATTGAAGACGAAGGACGGAGAAAGCAGAGGACAAGCAGCTGTCACCGCAAAATTCCGGATCTTCTTTTACGAACACGCTGAATGGGGCTCGATCTCTACGAAATATGATAGAGGAGCGAATGAAAACGCTCGACTATCGAGCCTTCCGATCTCAGAAGGGCCATTGAAGACAGGAATCGATTAAGCGTTGACTTTCCTGAATTCAATCAACCAATGTATAAAAGCAGAAACCGTAGTTTTCACGCTTAGTATAAATTTGATTCCAAATTCACTTTACTCGTAGTTTCCCATTCTGTAATTGATCGGTAACTAAACTGTTTCACAGCATTCGAAAACATCTTGGTATCTTGGAGGAATTTTAATCCTGAAATAAACCTCGCGTTTGAAATCAGGACTTTCAGGTTGAACGGGTTCATGACTCAACTTGTAACGAATATCAGTGATTTGATTCTTTCTGTTTATTTAAAAGAAAAAACATGTCGCACGCTCCTGCAGCGAGCCTTGGAAGGATTTTCACGAAATAAGCAGGCTCGAGTTCTTACGCCTTGAAGAGTCTTAAAATAAAGATTGCATGGTGGAAAAAATGCGTCTTGTATCTTGGGGATTCTGGAACGGGGCCGTTGGGTTTCGAACGAAGTGTTATTTTTATAGGTCAAGTCACATTGCACATGTAACCTTGGACTAACAGGGACTGAATAAAGTGACGTGCTCGACTGATTGTGAGGATGAGTATCTTGTCGTAAGTGAAAAAAGCTGCAGAGATTATCAAACAGGAAATTGAATCAAGAGACCGTTTTTCCAAAACGGTTCTCACGTGACCAATTTGAAGTTGGTATGTAGTCCATACTCCCGTCTTAATCTAGCATGGGACATTCGCTTCGCCGCGTGAAATGTGAATATTATTTTCGCCCTGCGGGAATTTTATCGGAAAGCAAATATTTTTACAAACAACGGTAACTGAGCTCACGAATAGAGCTTTAAACTGATCGCGAGTTTAAATGTATGGAAGAAGGTTCGTTGCGTTTATCATGTTTTTTTTAAATGATTTCAGGACTTGTGTTTCATTCTCGATCAGACGGTTAAAATTTATTTTAAATCATCATCTTACCTTATTTACACAATTTATCAAATGAATTTCAGATTTCCAGACAGTACTCAATAGTTATTTTTTCATTCAACTATGCGTACAGTCGCCAGCGTGGCGATTGCAGTTCGTGATTATATCTGAGAAATACAGTCGTTTTTAACACGAGGGAAAAATCGTGGTCAGCTTTTTACGATCCATTTTTTTAGCAAGTGACGGGGAGCGATCTTTTACGAAATGGGTAAGTGTAGTCTGGGCTAAAAAGACGTTTTGGAAAATTTTTTTACGAAAATATTGAGTATACTCGGTTATTGGAATAGAAACTCGTTAACGATGGCCGCCGGTTATATAATCCATCCCATTTAGATTCTCATTTAGCAACACATTAGCATACACGACAATGTTGTAGAACACGTTATTCATAGTTACGAGAATGAAGCTTAATTATCCATTATAAAATACCACATTCCATTTGTCATCAACAGATAAATGAGTTCTGAAACGATCGTTGTAGAACAATTCATTTGTAATCACTTTTACGGACGGTTAAAAGTACAAGTCCAGTTGCACCCGATGGGTGATTATGTCCAGAAAAACAAGCCGATTTCCATCGATATTTGCCATCGCAACGTGACAGTTTGGTTTTTTAAAAGCATAATTTGTAAACTTGACGATCACGACCTCGAGTCATTTGGTATAAAAGCATGGGTACCAAAATGTGAAAGCCAGTTCTGCTTACGAAGAGCGAACGTTCAATCGAAGTTGCGTTGCTGGTAAATTGATAACGTCCCCTTACGGACCCAACAAACAAGATGAACTACTTACTTTTCGGGTTCGCCTGCCTGTTTATTGTAACGCAGGTAAGAATTCAAAGTCATCCCCTCGTAGAGGGATTAAAATCTATAATTCGATTACCATTGTAATATGTGAGGATTTTTATTTTCAGATAGTCGGTGCAGAAGTAATTGACCGTCATCTGGCAATCAGGCAAAAGTGTTTCGCCGAACATGGTTTGGAACATGGTAAAGCAACATATTGCGATATTCTTCAATATACCTACTATTAAATTCAATTTGTCAGTCGTTTTTTAAAATACTTTCGGAGCGGGCAAGAAAATTTTCGGCAAGTTCGCAGTACTGAAACACAATGAAATCCGCATCTGGTTCTTATCTCAGTTAATTCGAATACAACACGCAAGTCTAAATCGCTGATAAAACTGGTTTTAATCTTTCTTTTTCCACGCATTCGTTAATCCAGCATCAGGAAGCGCGGCGTATTTCGAAAATCCAAAGTCAAAGTGCTACCTGAAATGTTTCTTCGAGCACAACAAATTGGTAATTTGATCATGACCCGCAATCATCGAGTAAGTAATAATTTATTTCACCTTCCAATTGTTCATCGTCTCTTCTCGTCCTTAGTTCCATGCAAACGGTGATTTTGACATCGCCGCGGCACTCGTGCTGGTCGACGAGTCAATTCGCGAACAGGTGAAACCATTGGCGGAAAAATGCGTGGGCGAGCACAACAAAATTGCGGATAGATGCGAGAAGTCGTACGAAGTGATGAAGTGCTTCTTCAAGGCATCTCCAGAGGTGAGTCGTTTGCGCTTTAAAAAATTTTTGAACGCAATACGAAGTCAAAAGAGGTCAAGAAAATGGTTAAAAATCGTGAGAGATAAAATTTGTAGTCCCGGGAATATTGTTTGATGGGAAATCTGTGTTCAGTTTGGATGTTTGTCAAGCTTCGTTATTCAACAATTCGTTATCGTTGTTTCAGCTCTTCCCACACCTGGGAATATTCGAGCCCCCTCAAGCCTGAAGATCAACGACGCGAATAAAACAAAAACACTGAACAGGATTTATCGATAGTTCTCGAGTAGCAGCCTGGAATCTCTTTTTTTATTTTATTTTCTTCTTATCTTCATTACTTATTCTGATAACACGATGATGCTGATATGATATTTTGCCCTCTAATTATACCCAAGTAATAAAGTATATTTCAAATTCAAACCATGCGGTACAAATTAATATTGGTTTTATTTTAGTTTAGAGTAGTATTAGGATTCAGTCGAAATAATTAATATCGCACTGAAAGAGTGAGAGGAAATTTCCGGAAGAAGTCAGAGAGTTTAATTAGCATATGAAACGTAAGGGTTTCAGCACACCGATTCGGAGAAGTTTTAAAAAATTTCCGACGCTTGCGAAAAAATCAGTAATTTCCTGGAATGGGTTTGATAAAGCAGAACCATTACCAGGTATTAGCACACGATGCGATTCGCTGGGGATTTTCATCCCAACGGATGGTAGGCTTCCGTTGATCGATAACTTACCCGCGGTGTTTGAGAAATTCTTCATCGATCCCGCAAGGATGATGTTTCGCGAGCTACAGTTCGTACTTTCCTGGACTTCGATCAACGGATGCTAATTAATTATTTTTGTCAGCGGAGAGACTGATGAGCCCAATAATTCCTCTTATTTAAGTCACGCTTTCGCTAATTCGGAATCCGGGCGAGTCGGAGGTGTACCTAAATTAGTTGAGTCGTTAGAAGAAGGAACCCCTCGACGAAGTTTGAATCAGAAATCGGCAATCACATAATGTGTTTTCAAAACTTTGCTTGATACGTTCAATTCCGAGTACAGACATAACAGCGCTAATGATAGTTGACGATGAATCGATATTGAAATAACAATGAAAATAAAAACATCCGAGCAAATAAATCTGTGGTTTTGAAAAAAATTGGAAATTGTGATGTTTGAAATTTCTCTAAAATAAAATATCTCAATAACTTGGCTTATACAAGATTTATTCTCAGCCGCTTAATTCGAAGATCAAATCTCAGGGATATACGTAGGCAGCCTCTCGCCGACGGAGAATGAGAGTAGGAAGAAAAAAGGAAAACGGAAAAAACTTGAATATACGATCGAAAATAAATGGGATTCAGACGATGAGGAATGGAGTCGTCGGTGAAAGTGGAAAGGATATAGAAAGGGGAGAGAATAAGAAAATTATATCTGGTAGCCACGTCGTGTTGACGTTTAACGACGGCGACAAGAAGGCAAAATACTTTTGGATATATTTTCATTTTGAATGAAAACCAAGGCGTGGATATAATATATACACTTATAATATTCCTCGAGTCGGTGAGTCGGCTGGTTTTCCGATACCGAAAATCGGCGGCTGTATAAGTCGGAGGGGGGGGGGGGGGGGGGGGGGGGGGCGAAAAGCGTAATAACAGAAAATACAATGTGACGTTTGTCCAGGACATCTGAGCGAAAGTAAAGCTGATGGTGGATACGTATGTCTCTAATATACAAAATTAATATTTTTTTTTTTTTATTATTTGAAAATTTGAGGTTTTTGCCATACCATTTGAATGGTTTATCATTTTTTTCTCTTATTTTTGAAGATACGATAATGAACACAAAATACTTTTATACGTTTTCCCATGTCCTCAAAAATTTTTGCTTGACATATTTTTTGATGATGTTATTAGGTTCTGAATTAATCGGCTTAACTCTTTTTTTACTACGATCTCGGGGGTTCATTGCAAAATTATTATCACCATTCGATTCAGCGCCATCGAATTGTCCTTAAATCAAGTCTCCGGATTCACATAATTCACGTATAATTTTCAAGCACAATTTTCCCGCCACCAAATTACATTACGATTAAACTTTATTGATATATCCACAAGAATTTACAATTTTTCAATCCCTCTACGGGGTCATTTGCCTTTTCCGGATGCATTATCACAGCCCGTTGCTGTGAAAACGTTGTAGGAAAAAAACCAGAAGCTATTTGCACGTGTTATTTGCCTGCTGGTAACAAAATGCCAAAAGAATCATGGCTGAATACAGCCAGTCTCTAGGTACATACAGTGTAAATGCGGCTGTTATACAATTCACGAGGCAACGAGCGGTTTATTGTGAATCTACCTAGGTATACATATACGCTGTGTTACGCAATCATTGCGGAGATTACCGCTGTCTGTGTAATTAGATAATTGAAAGGGAACACGATGGACGCCGCTGTAGTTTGTCGGGGGGATTTTTGTGCGATAAGAACGTTTAAATTTTCCAGCATTAGATAGACAGTTTCAAAAATAAACGTATCGCACAATGGAGGGAATATTTGCTATTCACCGACGATTCTGAAAAAGGACTCGATCGTTTCGCTGATCTTTGGCCAACAAAGTTTGCTGATTCATCCTCGAGTAAAAATATTCTAACTGACTGTGAATTAAAATCATTCGACGATATTTCCTGAATTCTTACGCGCGTGAGACGATTAATTTAGATAACCTGAAACGAGTAAAAAAAAAAAAAATTGTCATTTTGAACGTAAATATTTTTTGAATTCTCTAGTTCGTAGCTGCGGGAAAGTTTTTCAACGCATATCCGACAGACTGCAGTTCATATCGAATCAAGCTGTAAGGCGCATGCAGCTCTTTGAGTCGTTGCTCAAACTTCCGTATAATGGGAAGAGTAGAGGATTAATACCGCAGGCAGGAGATTGCGTGTCTCGAGCATCAGAATTGAAAACTTGGAGGTTCTGCACCGGGCGTGGGTATCGAAAATGACTGATAACGGGACGGTTGTTAAAGCGTGTCTATCGCAATTTACATGAGTAATTATCAAATTTTTTATCCCGGTGGATACGACGCGCGGAATTTTTGCATGTCCTGCAATATTTCATCCCGCACATCAGCCCCGCTGTACGTTTGAAAATTTTTCTATCCGAATTCACCGATAAATTGTTGAACGGCATTTCCCGTGAGTCGAGATCCGATGATTGGAATTTTTAGGAAATCACACCGCACTGAGAATCGTGTTTTTTTCTTTTTTTTTTTTTTTTTTGCAAAATCTGTCGTTTCAATTTAGTTGGTAGTTGGTAAAAGATGAATAAAACCAGCCGTGCAAACTAATTTCCCAGGACACGCAAACAGCTGCGAGTGTAATCGGTAACGATAAAATAACGCCGGCAACAAAACTCCACAGTAGCATTCTAAGTACAATTCTGCACTTTGCTTTCGTAATAAATCACCGGCGTATCGCGTGCAATGCGTTTTTGTCCATTTATCACGGGCATTAGTATTTTTTCGACTTGTATTATAGAACCGGAGAGACGTAACGTGACGTAACGTTGAAACGCATGTGGCAATTTTATCATCCCCGCGATACGCTGGAATCTCGAGCACACCCAGCTGGGTAATTAGATATGCATTTCCCTTCAGAGAGGGGGAGGGGGGGGGGGGGGGGGCGGGGGCGTAAAGGTGGTCGCAATGGAATCTGACGGCGGGGCTGCATACGTACAAAAGTTATCATCTGCTCCGGTTGGCTCGAGGCGAATCTTGGCTAACAATGGTGATGGAAAAAGAGGATACGAGGGTTTAGACTCACCGTTTAAAATGGCGACTCTATGACGCAGCGGCTTTATTTCCTCGATTTGAGAATCCTGCGGGCTTACAACTGTCCGATATTTGCACCGCGTGTCCAACAGTAGAGTGAACAGGGGTTTTCACACCGAAACGCATTCGGCGGACGTAACTCGATCCTTACTCTTTTGCACCCTCTTGAAATTCAGAGGCTGGCAAAACTCAGGTCTAGAATCGAAATTTGACCCTTTTCCACCGGAGTCGGGAGTCCTTCACCGTGTAGCCGAATGGCCTGAAAAAGGTACAGGTAATGGAAAAGGGTGAAAATGGGCGAGGAACGTGCGGCGAAATTTCGCGACCGTCGATGAATGCAGATTGGAATGATTACGGTCCGCCTGCTTCCTCGTTCCGCTCGCATTCTTTCTTTCGATCGTCGACGAGTTTTAATCACGTCACTTACCTACGACTAGGCAGTAGAAAATGATCATGATAGTTTGGGGAAAAAAATGTATCTGCTCGCGAAATATACGCATACCTTTCTATAGACATTTTGCGTGCAGTTGATGCGCGTTCAGAGTATTCCATACGATTTCATCGAAATACGGTATTATATCACCAGACCATTAAATGCGTGTCATCGTTCCTGAGGCAATTTCATCGTCGCACCCTGAGATGATCATTGAGAAACGAGCAGATTGTTTCTAAGAATCTCACATCTGCACCGATTTCCGAATGGAAATTTTACGGAAAATATAATTCAACGCTTGATTGAATCGTCCTCGCATATTAAGACGGATCATGCGTATCGACGTGATTTAAAGACACGAAAACACATTAGAAAATGGATATTTCATAACTATGAAAATATCTATTATCGGCTAGTCGATAATTGTTACGTCAACAACTGGCAAAATAATCTATTTATAGCCAGCTGCGCTTTCATTTTTTCCGGCTTAAGAAATCATAATTAATTCGAATTTAACGCGTTTCTTATATTTTTGTCATAAAGAACGTTATTAGAGTTTGATGTAAAAGCAGAACATCGAATTCCGATTCCATATCAACACGGTCTATTCATCGCATTTAAATCCTACCGACCCGTCAAAACGATGAAGTGCTTACTTTCGATTTGCGCCTCGGCCTGTCTTCTGCTTCAGGTAAGCAATTATCGGTATTAAACGTTCCCGTGTTGTCGAACTATCTTTAAATAAAAAATTTCATCGTGGCAGGCGAACATCGCGCTGTGCAGGGCAGACTGGTCTGAAACACGGTAGTAGAACGGAGAACGTTTCACGCAATTCCCCAGCCCAATTTTCAATTTTGCGATACGAGCAGTCGTGTAGTAATAATAATAATAACGATAATGACATCTGGTGACCACTCAGTCATTGAAATGAAACCTTCCTGTAATTACCGTTGTTCGAATTAGTAGCAGACTAGCGTACAACGGCTCTGACTCACGATTTACAAGTGATAAAACGTAGTGAACTGGTTCTCGTCGGTCGATCCGCGGCTGGCTTGTCTAAAAAATTAACACACAATAAAAAATCTTGATTTTGTTCACCTCGTTTAATGTCATCGATTCAAACCTCTCGGTCTTTGGCCTTTATCGCCGGAAAAACATCGCTAATTGACTTTAGTCTGATTCAGTCTGCCAAGTTCCGTAGAGCAGAATAAGAGAAATTAAGCACCTGATTAGTATAATATGCTCCAAATTAAAAAAAAAAACAACAATAATTGAAGTGGAACCAATTCATCAAAACAGATGAGCGCGAAACTGCCTGAGCATTGATTTTGGTTGTTTAAAAACCATACTTTCGCTATCTCCGTGCAAACGGAACGAAAACGAGCTGAGAGTCGGAGCGAGAAACGAGGGTATAGGAATTATTTATACGTCATCCGCTTGTTGTTTGGCGTCGTAAAATCCGATTTGCGCAAACCGAACGATAACGCATCGCCGTATAAAGTATGCGAAACGCACGGGCGGATAGAAACGACGTTAATTACGGTAGGTAATGAATCGGCTCGGATGTGCGACGCGTGCAGTTCGGATTTAATTGAATCTGGAATTGCACCTGAGTTAGCTGACTGTTCTCTCATTCGAAATCGAGGGAATCACGGGTTTGAATCAGGCTGAACAATGAGGGGCCCGACGAGTGTCTTCATCCTGATCCTCTTCGCGGCAATTCTCCAGGTACGGATATAAACCAAGAAAGCCGAGTAATCGAAAGAGCTCGCAAAGTAGCTCACAAAGGGAAATAGCGAATTAAAACGAGACGTCGAGATCCTCTTGTTGAGCAAAATTGTACGATTATTCGTCCGCAATTAGAGTTTGAAAGACGAGGAGCCAGGCGCTGCGCAATGCGAGGCTTGACGGGTCGGTCGGATGTTTGTCGCGCAGTTTCAAACACGGTCGAGGGAGTACAAACATTATTTTCGGTTTGTCGACGAAGCCTAATCGCGAGTGCAATTAAGGCAATTGGCAATTTGAGCAGAGGACATATCATCTCATCTCGCAGCCCTCTACGCCGCAAGCACGATCATAATACACGTTCGGATAGACCGTTTCAAGGAGAACATCCGTACCCACGCGCCCGTAAAATATCCACCGTATTTTACATTCTTACACGTACGTACGCGCACCTGGATACACGCGCAAGTACAAGACAGGCGTCGTTGCGATAGAAAATTTCACAACGCTCGCAATCATCGGCGCAACGAGCTTGAGCCAAGGTATTTCAGGTATTCAGGCCCTTTTCCTTTTCCGCTTACAGACCCAGCAGGCGGACGCTAACGTGAGGAAGGAGTGTCGCAGGGCGAGCGGCGTCTCCTGGGGTAAGGAAGGAAATAAATAAATCGGCATCCCATTATAGTCCTAGTTTGACCCTTCGCTATCGGGTCGACGACCGAAAGCGGTATTGTCCAGTTAAGCCAATAACGAAGCGAGCAGTTACGTGGCCGTTAACTACAATCCTCCACCGACGAATCAGCCGCTCCGCTTGCTCGAATGCCCCGTGCATCACGCTGTGCCGTGGCCTAGTTGACGCTCTGCAGACGACCGAAAGACCGGATGCCGTCGTGATTGAGACACAGAATTGGCAATATACATAATATCTTTACCGAGACTTTATTCCACCCTACGTATCAGCCCGGTCCTCGGCAGATTTCGCAATTGCCGTTCAATTTGCCTGCTGCTCGATTTGTTTCTTATTTTTATGATTATTTTTTTCATTACGAACCCCACCTCGCCGACCTAGAACTACGGGAAATTGGAGGCAGAGAAAAATTCCTTCCATTTTTCCCCAGCTTCCCTGAAGCGGTTGAAGAAAGGCAACTTTGAGGAAATCGACCCGAAATTGAAATGCTACCTGAAATGCTTCATGGTTAAGAACGGAATTATGAGCGAGGACAACGAGATAGAGATTGAAAACACCATGAGGCATTTGCCGAGGAAGTTACAGAGCGGATCGCGCGAAATACTCGAGAGATGCAAAACTATGCGTAAGTTATTCGGCGCGTCGGAACCAGGCGATTATTATAACCCTTCGTATCCCGTCACCTTTGCACTGCGCTCCGATTTCAATCGATAATTAATTACCGATGCAGGTGGCGAGGATTCGTGTGACACGGCTTTCCAGATAGCCAAATGCTACATCACGGCACATCCAGAGGTGAGAAAGAGACTTTCGACGCAGAGTGGTACGAGTAGAAAAAGTCTCGCGTTGGTCAGACGGGGATATTCAGCTTCAAACCGAGAGATCGGCGTTCCGAACGGATTCTCCAAGCTGTAACGCTTCGTGTATTCGCTTGCAGGTATTGCGGAGGGTCGCTTTGGTCTGAAGAACTCGCGATTCGGCTGGAACGTTGTTTGAACATTTGAAAAAACGATACCCTTTGGTGCGAGAGGAGATAAATGTGTACGATATTTGCTTGACCAGCCGTTGATTGCCAGCCCGAATCGTTGAACCAGCAAAAACATGAATCCGAATCTAATCCATCATCCTTGAAACGAAACCCTCAAACCGTGGAGCAAAAGCAAGTGAAATAAATTTCAAACGGATGCTTCTTCTGGTTTTTTTCTTTTCCACAACGGCAGTAATTAGGTTAATTACTGACATTTTTTTTCCATACTCATCACAAGTCTGCTTTTGGGTATAAGTTGTCCCATTTTTCTTTACCATGTATTAAAAACGAGCACTGAATATAGGTTTCGATGAGAGAAAAAAAATTCTCTTTACTGTATCGTCTGGCTGTTCGATTATGCGTAAATAGCGTTACCACGCGAGGTTCCAAAAAACGATCGAAGCAATAAATATCGCGCGACGAAGGAAAATGAAAATTGTTTCCGATATTGATCTTGAATTAGAAGATGAAAAGTATATTCTGGTCCCAGATTTGAAAAGGAGTTTCGATCGAAAATGAAGCGACGGTGTGGGAATAAGCCTAGAAGTCGCAATCGTGGCTGTGATTGCCGTGCGATGGATCGAATTAGCGTGACTATAAACGCGTGTACGAAGGTACGGAGTCTCGAATCTTTCCAAACGGGACAAAGAGGTCGGTGAATTTAGTATGATGACCCTCATCTGCGCAAGGCTGCAGCGATGAGCTACATGTTAAATTATAACAAGCGAAAAAATTCAAGCCAATAACAACGTCGTGTCGAAGTTGAAGAGGCTCTGTGTGTGGGTGAAGCTTCGGTGTGGAATAGAGGAGCTTGCGAGTGTCCGTGTTTAACTAGCTAGGTACCCTTGTTTGTGCGAGTTGCGTAGGTGGATGGATGCGTGAGCGCGAATCCCTTATATATACACGCTTCAAAGGCCAAGAGTGCAACCAGAACAGATTTGACCACAGTCGACTGAACTTCGCGGTGACTAAAGTAAAGATGAATAAACTCGTGCTCATTGGAATTCTGTGCGTCTGTGTCGCCACGGTAAGTTCAATTTCTTAGTTTTTACGTTACGATCCGAGGATATTTAATCGGGGATACCGCGGGAACTTTTCATCGGCGGATAAATTATTTCTGTGGAAAAACAAGAGAGTAATTGAAAGTTATTTAGAAATTTGAGGAATCTTATTACCCGGAGCTTGTGCAGCGGATTATTTTTTTCCTTAGCCACTCGGGGATTCAGCTTGCAATTAGCATTGCGAAACGGTTTATAAAGCGCGTTTTTGTTATACTTTGAAAATTTATACTCCCCTCGTCTTCGTTGGCCAACCTACGCATAGATTCAATTATAACTTTGAGATTAGGGAGAAGCGCCGAAAGCACGGATGAGAGGGAAAATGTATTGCTGGATATCGAACGATCGGTTGAGATATAAATTATATTACCCGCATTTGCATGTATTGTACGTGAAATACACATGCCCATCGCTATAAATCAGATATTTTCAGGCTCTAAAGCCGAGGGCAGATACGAAGGCGAAATGCTACGCTCAGACGGGACTTGCTGTCGGTAAGTAACGACCTGTTTAATTTACAATGAAAAAACGAAGCAGAAGAAAAAAAGACTGATATACTTCTCAAAGATTTTTGATCCCATCGAAAATTTGATACTTTCGAGTGCGCTTTTTGTACTGCTTTGTTATCGATTCCTTTGAAACAAAGTGACGAGAATGAGAAATTGATTATTAAATATATCGTGCGTTAAAAATTAGTCATGCAAAAATTAGTTTTCGTTTTCTCACGGAGTATGTAGTTCAAAGAAACAAAGTACCGGCACACAAATGTTTCTGTAAATGTTTGACTCCGTGAAATTAAGCCTATCCTTAGAGTTCCGTCGCTGCCGATCAACTGTAACGATAAAAATTCTTCTCGACTTTACAGACGACGTGAAAGCCATGAAAACCTCGACCCCGAAACCTGAACAACAGAAATTGATCGTCGAATACTTGGCCTGCTTCATGCAAGACCGCGCTATGGTGAGTTTTTCCGCACAGAAGGAGCGTAGAAAAAAAAAATCCGAGTGTAAAACTTAACAGACTATCCGATCATCCCGAAATCCTGTCTTATTTTGTGTACTTTGCTTTTTTCCAGCTAACCGCCGACGGTGTGTTCAACGCTGACGCATGCAAGAAGGAGATCCGCCCCGAGAACTCGGCCGCAGCAAATCCCGTCATCGATGCCTGCGCCGGAAAGCGTGAGTTTCTCATTGAAATTGGTGAAAAATAAAGTTGGAATTAAAATAAGAAGCGTCCCCGGTTTTGCGGGACGAGACGCTTGGGGGTTAAAATTTCGTTAAGCTTGTGTAGCAGCTGCGTTGCAGGCGCATGAATATTCAAACACTGTACGCGAACTCTTAAAAATCCGAATAATGGTCCAGAATTATTCACACGAGGTTTCGAGGTTCTTATGCTTGCTTTTCCCCGTTTCTCTCCCTCCTTCCCCCCTTGCCTTAATTTTATCTTCGATCTTCGCTGTTCTAACGAGGCGTGTATCAAACATTTATTTTTAGGTGGATCCACCGCCGTCGAGACAACCACCAAGCTCCTCAAGTGCCTCAAGGAAAAGGACACCAAGGTGAGTTTGAAAACTGTGACATACTCACTTATCGGTCGGCGAACAATCGTTCAACCCTCTGAATTTATTTTACGACTGTTTCAGCTCCTGGAGAAATTGGACCTCTTCTAAACAACTTTCATCGCGGTTTAACCGTGATGTTAGGATGTCCGCATCGAGGCGCCGTTAAAAGTCCGATGCGAGTTGTATTTCATGTCTTATTAAAATAAATTGCTGAATTTCATATTCAAGCTCACTGAACGCGATCGATCTTCTTATTACCTCTCTGAAAAACCTTTCTTCCTCAATTATATTCCGTCATAGATTCAAGAGATGTGAATTTGGCTCTTATATGTTGCAAATATTATGGAATATGTATTTGTTGTAACGATACTTCGACGCTTTATAGATAGAAGAAGGGAAAAAAGAAACGGCTGGTTGAACGAAACATGGAGCATAAAATTAAAAAAAAAGCTGACAAAACTAGAATAAACCAGAACACGCGCGCTGATTTGATTAATATTAGTTAGACCTGCGGCGGCGGATAAACTGTATATATACGTAGAGTATACTTATAACTGTACATAATTCCCCACGGGGCTGCCTTAGCACTTAAACAAATTACTTTATTGCAGGAATTGTTAACAAGGAGAATAATTGTAATTAGTTTGTGTGTGTAGTGAATATTACCAAATAGTCTCATCTTCGCCACGCCGCTTTTGTCGTTTCGCATACACGGCTGGTGTATTTAATGAAAATGTCAAATTCAGGATACCCAGCTTTCGAGTTTGACGATTTCGCATGGTTTTCGATTTGACCGTCGGCGTGAAAATTGACAAAAAAAAAATTCGAGTCCGAAAACGTACGAAGTCCGTTATGAAATAAAAATGATGGCGCTTTCTGTGCCTCGAATTGAATGAAAATAAAACAATAAAACAAATTAAACGAAAACCTAACAATAATTGAACAGGAAGCTTCAGATGAGTTGTGAAAGTGAATTAATGAAATTGAATTATCACAATGACTCGCGGAACGTAATTAGAATTATTCACATTTTCCTCGAAATAATTGCAAGTAATATTTCTCCCCGGAGTTTTTGCATTTTTCAACCGTTCCAATTATAAAAACCTCCGGATATTACGACCCCACAGGATTCACCTGCGACCCAAATCTTATTTCCGAGTTGCTAATTTCGAAACATCGCGTAAATTATCTGTTGAAAAAAGAGCTCTCGCGATTCTTATTCCCCTACCCTCCTATCAGAGTGAGATTAAATTTTTTAATCTTTTCGAATATATTTTCACAGCAGGAAAACGCGTATTGTTCGATTCAATTTGTCGTCCGTTCTCGGTCGCGGAATAATTGTTAGCGCGCCCGTACAAGCATACGTACAGAATTGCCTGCAGTGGTGAAATAAAATAAAAAATCGGACAAAACAACGGCTGTGGAAAGCGCAAATTGGTCGACGGAAGAATCGCGCTGCGAGTATCAATGGAAAGCCAAACGGTATTACGACGCCAGTTTTACATTTGATTTAAACTCCTCTTGTTAGAACGATTCCGATCATTTGCGCTCGATAAGTCTCATGCGATGGAATTTTTTTTACCTTACTTTCATCGTTTTAATTCACACAGTCAAAGGCCCGATTAAACCAGCCATTTTACCGTCGAAATTGAGGTTACAGCAACTTTCGAATCAATTTCCCGCTGTCGAGTCTGACGCACTTATAAGAATAATATAGTAATGGTAATAAATAAAAATAAAAATGTGCAAAAGAATGATTCGAGCATCGAAAATGATGTGGAAATTTATCGCTCCGGATAACCGATATGAATGTCAAAAGTTTGGTGAGTTGGGATCGTTTCTTGTAGCTTACAGCTGCACATAACTGGTTCGAGCTTATTTCTGGAAAGTTTCTTCTCGATTCGCGAATGGCCTGGGAACGGGCGTCTCTCGTACGTCGTGATCTGCGGACGATTGAGCAATTTTCCCCTGATAGGAGAAGTTCGGCGGCTACCCCAAAGGTTCAACATCGCCGAGGGCTAGACCAACCATTTGAAAACCGGGAACGTGGGCGAAAGGAATACGGCAATCAGAGCCCATGATCCCGGACAGTTCGACGACGGGGATGAAATTTGGGAGAGGAGTAAAAACAGCGTTCGTCGCGGTTTCCCATGAGCGATGGGAGTTTGAATAAATTCTCCGAGGGAACCGCGGGACAAAAAATAAAACGGTTTTATTTCTTCTTCCGGGCTCGTTTCATCACTTCCGCAGAGATCGATCAACTCGGCCGCGAAGCAATTAATGATGTTCCCTTTTTTTCCCCCAAGTTGATACGAAATTGCGGCTATTCGTCACGGGGCTTATGTCTAGGTTGGAAAGAGAGAGAGGAAAAGTTTTGAAAATATGTACCCTGAACGTGGCGAACAGCGAATATTCGGACAATACCGCGGATTTGTAGAGCGAAAAAATAAAGCGCGAATATGGATTATTCGCATATGCTTTAAAAATTTCGGGGACATCGCGGTGACCCGATTCCTTGACATTTTGCCCCCGTTAGAATAACTATAATCGGCTTCTGCTGCAGCGTGCAAAAGCTGCAGGCTGGGAAACTCGTTTCCCTTGCCAATATACACGGGTTATAGAGTATCCTTTGCAAGCTTGTAGCAAGGACAAGTTCGCCAGGATTAATCGACATGCGTATTCAACGGGTAGTTGAGTCAAACGTTTTATTCAAAGATTTTGGGTAAAGTGAGAATAAAATATGCGAAATGAGTCGACTCTCCTCTTCGAATTATAGTTCGGTTAATTGACCTGCAGATTTTCTCGATATTGTACATCGGCGCAGGTCATTCGATGAAAAGTAGAAAGCTGACGATTTTCGAAAGAGTAAAAAAAAATTTTCGAATGCAATAAAATGTGAAGCGAGTCCCTCTCCGCGTATTTCCCGTCGAACACGTACGAATCTACGCAATTTGCTGCAGTCACGGCAATGACAACTTGTCTACGACGCACGTCATTCCGTAGCTCTGTTTAGATTCAGCGCTAGCAGGAACGGTAGACAAAACGGAGCTTTCCATCCCTGCCCGACTGGCAAGTCGCCAATGACGTGTTAGCACTTTTTACCCCGTATCTGCAAGAGCGACTATATATGCTGAAATTTATTCACCATCGCTGTCAAAGCTCGTACGATTCTGAGGTGTCGTTACGCAGTCGTTAAACATTTTGCCAACTAATGTAATAAATTTTTAGTTCCCGTTACCGCTTAGTCCTTGATTATTTTCATTTTTTACCACAACCGAAAAATATAGTTTTAGGTACAAAATGAAAATTAGTTTTCTAGCTGTTACCGGAAAGTCTAGTATCCGTTACTATTCTTTCTCGTTACGATCACTGAATTTTTCTAGTTACTACAACAAACGAAATTTTTCTCAGTGTGCGATTATTTCTCTTGCGATAATTTTACCTCTCCGATATCCCTCTTGCTTGTAATATCTTTTTCCCTAGAGATAAAGGAAGAAAATAATTGTCAATTTATACGATACTTCGAAGAAACTTATCGGGAGAAAATATATTTGTCCCTTCGTCAAATAGCCTCGAGGTTTTTGCGGAAAAAGAATGACATTACACTGCAATTTGAATCTGGCGAGAAATTTCCGCAAGTATATACGCGGGGCTGAATTAGAGTCCGTCGCTGAATTGAGACAAGGAAATTCCGCGAAATAGAAAATAGTCTCGAGAAATAAGGAAGAGGAAATCAAGGCCCCTTGGGCCAGCAGCGGCTTATCCGACGGTGAAATCGTGCAGCTCTCATACATAATTACGCGGACTTGATGAAGGCGGGCGTATATAAAGTACTGTTCAAACGCTTTGAAATTGGCTATGCGGACTCATTCCGAGAAATAAGATATCAGAAATACCTTATGCAAATTCAGATTAGTACAGACTAGCTGAATGGCAGTTTATTTATTTCGATTGCAAAAATTTCCCTAGATATCGAGATGAAAATCCAAGATTGCACAAATCGAATTACCAAATTGCACCTACAGGGTTTCCCCCTTCTAGCCTATAACACTATAATTTTACAAAAACTTGTCTGGACGAGTCGATATTATGTGATACAAGAACGTTGCGAAAAATCGTTCAATTATTACCGCAAATCATACTTGCACTCCATCATTATGCGCGGTGTGTTCGAAGTCATCAGTGGCAGACTAACTGCGAAAGATTCTTATGATATGGGTTCAAACCGTCGACAAACTCCAACACCTGATAAATATTTCATGAATTCAGGCAGCGCTGAGGAGACGAGGAGAAACGTTGAGCTTAAAAAGCGTCGAATTCTCGATACTCCCCGTGGAGGGGGTTGATTTAGACATGCTTCAGGGGCGAACAGGGTCACCTGGTCGAGGTAATCCTGGCCGCAGGATGTGCTTTGGTACATCAGCCGAAGCGCGATTTAGGAGAAAATTTGTACGGGGTTGCAAAAAGGAAAATTATCATATAATGATAAAGTGTAGGATGCAAATGGGGGGAGAGGGGTGGGGGGTTAATTCAGACATTAAAGATGGATCATAATTGTATATTATAATGAGGACTCGACGGGGGTGTGTATAGAAGGACAAATTCAAGCGGTGCAGTTAGCGGTCTCTTTTATACCGCCCGGGTATAATAATTAAGGCGTCTGGGGTTTTCTCGGTGGGTTAATTTAAACTTTATTAATAAAAAACCACGATAAAAATCAGCTCATCCTGGAAGCACAACTAACCGTAGATTCTAATCTAAATGTTAAACCGCCAGCACGTGCTAGCACTACGAAAATACACGTAGGTATATAATATACCTGGTATAGTTGAGGGTTGAGGGGTTGATCTGGTTGGTAAAAATGAAAATATATGTCTACATATTTATAATGGACACGAATAAGGGGGCGAAATTAATTCAAGAACGAATGAAAATCAACTTGTATTATGTATTATTCATACAAATTATGCAAGTCTTTGCAAGCTGCTGTTCGTCGCGACGTGATATGACGTTGGAAATTGCAGAAGCGCCGTGAGCGTCCAGCTTTATGAAGTACGTTGAAGTGGGACGCGGGTAAACAATCGAAACGATTAGCGGAAACTCGTTGGCTTTAAAACAGTGAAACGATAACAACGAATATGCGCTGTTTGTAAACAAGATACTATAATTACCTCGTTTGCGAGATTATCAAAATTTTCAAGTATACATGTACATTGTATCATACGGACAAGTTTCGTCGAGGGAAATCTCGTGAAAATATCCAAGATTCGTCGATCAATGCTCAGCGGCAATTTACGGGATATTTGACACCCAAATCGCAAACATGTGCGATCACTGCTCGTGAGTATTGATTCAACTTCGTTCGTCGTCATCGTCGAATTCGCTTTTACCACGTAGAGTACACCCCACCTTTCACAAAAATCCCCCTCGACTTGTTAAGACTGATAAGAATGCGGTAAGTTGTTTTTTTTTTATTTTTTCCAATTTTTGAATGTTACAATCGTTGCAGAAAAGTCACCGGGCAGAAGGGATACACTGGCCAAGTGACCTGCAAATGCGAGTGAGTATGTCCAATACTGGATTCCGCACTCCAGCGCCAGTGTATTTGCTTGATTAATTTACAAAAATGAATGCTACGAATTTACCTACTTTCATTAACCACGTGGGAAATATTTTCCTTCGTCCTTTCAGAGGCGACAAGAAAGAAGAGGAAAAAGAAAAAGAAAAGGATAACAGTGGCGGCTGCTGCGGAAAAAAGTACGAACTAAAACAGTATATAAACAACACCGCGGTTTCGGGTCCCTGGTGAATTGGGTTTCAGATAGTCTTGCATATAGCGTTTGAAAAATTTTCCCCTTCGTTGCTCTCCGTCCTTGAACAAGACCTCAATTATTGCGGAAAAGTTTCGAATTGCACGAACGCTAGACAGGCGAAGAGTGTATGGAAAAATAGGGTGAGGAATTTCGCCTCGGGAAAAAGTTGTTCGAAAACGTAGAATTTAAGGGCAGTTTTAACCGTACTCTGCACTTCAACGCTGCCGCTGTTTGGATCGCAACGTAACATCGCTAGGAGGGGGAAAAAAAAAGTACAAAATTGCGTGCCAAAACCGTTCGCACCGAATTGGGTTACTTCTTTCCTCCCCTTCGTAACACAAGTGGCAAATTTTTCCGCTAGTTTTTTTTTTCCCATCATTTTGATTTTGTCCCGCAATTACTCTCCACGACGAATCCGCGAACACACGATCGAGCCACGACTGATCCCCAATTGCATTTTCCAAATTGCTTCCTCGTGCAAATCGGTAATTGAAATAATCGTTTCCGGGTTCCCCGGGCAACTCGCGACCCGTATTACCGCCGCCTGACGACGGGACGGAGTGTAATATCAATCGAGGGATCCTTTGGGCTGGAAGGTCGCCGGGGCGATATTGTGCATACTAACATGGCGGTACTGAATGTGCAGAGTGGAGAAGAGGAAGGAGCCGAGCGGATGCTGCGGCGCGGCCTGTTGCACCTCGGGAAATAAGACCGAGGAAAAGGGCGGATGCTGTGCGGGCGGAGGGCCCGCGAAAAAGGAGGAAAAGAAGCGCAACAGCACTGCCGGGGGCGGCGGATGTTGCGCGGGGAAATAAGACATCCTTAAAGATCAGCCAAAGATCAGCCGGGCGGCGGTCATACGGGCTTCCGGTTTGTATTCCTCGATCGTCGGCTCTCGCCCGTCGCGATGATTACTCGCCGCGAGATCAAAAACAGACGTCGGGAGTGCGGATAAATCGCGGTGCTGATACCGAAAGGGCTTATACTTATCATTTTATGCCGTTTTGGCTTCAGAGAACTATATTAAAGCCAAAGGGGCACGTAATTTATTTTTTCATCGCTAATTATTCCGTAAACTTATTTTTAAGTTGAACAATTTTTAAGCAAAAAGGGTGGATATACATAAATATATGTTTTTTTTTTTTATATTTCTGTCTGTGAAATGTTTCGTAGTGGAAATTAGCTGCTGATATCCCGAATCCGATCATCTCTCTGCGTACAATGATAGTAAAAAAAAGACAAAGTAAATTTATCCGTGTTCTTGAACCAATGTTGTTTTATGTGTAAATTTTGCACAGAGCGAAGGAGGCCGCCGGTGGATGTTGCAAGTCTGGATGCTGCAAGGATGGGAAGGAGGAGAAGAAGAAGGAGGAAAAGCGAGAAGCGAGCTGCGCTAAGGACACGAAGAAGGATCCGCCCAACGGGGGCTGCTGCGGCGGCAAGAAGTGATTTTTACCTCATCCGGAAATTTTCTTCCCCCCAATATTTTCACCCTGAAGAAACAATAACACACATACTTCATATTATGTGAAATAAAAAAAAAAAAAAAATGTAACCGCCCAATCGGCGAATAAATCAACATCTCTTACATCTACGGTTAAATTATTATTTTCTGTCCAAAAAAATTGGGTATTCTTTTCTAATTTTTTACTCCCCCCCTCCCATTTCTCATCGAAATCACGGTTATATTCCAGCTGTCATCTGTTGATGCCACTGTTCGAACTGCTTTTGGAAAACTTTCGACAACTTCAGAGTACTGGCAGGAGTGTCAAATTTTATTATTCTCCCGATGAGAGCTTGACGTTTGAAAGTTATACTTTTCGGCGAACTATTTTTCAAAATTCCGGTCAAGCAGGACCGCAAAATTTATCTCAGATCATGTGCGAACATTGCAGGTAAGTTCGATCAGCGTCCGCATTTGAAATCTGTCCGATACATGTATATTCGCTTGCATAGCAGTAAGCGAATGTATTTTTTTCAACTTTACGTATACCGTATATAATTGAACGGAATCTTCCTACCGCAAAAATTTTCATTCGTGCGATAATGACGACTTAGAAATAACTTGGAAATCAAATGTTGCGACGCGGCATTAATTAGTCACTCGAATTCAGGTCAGTCGGCGACAACCGAAAAAAAATCGAGAATGACGATCGTGCGGTTAAAGTTCTTTGCGAAGCTGCGGCGTGAGTTCTTTGTAACAGTGTAGAAGCGACTAATTACAGTGAAGCAAACAGGATGCAAATGGTTTAAATATGTGTGAAATTTTTCAGACGCCGCAGGGCTGAGAACGGAACTAAGTAAGTCGACATCGTCCTTAAATATCATTCATCAGCGTTTGAAATTCGACAATCAATGCGATGTTTGAAATTGTGAAATGGCACCGATTCGTCTTACACACTCGTGTCCAGACTCGGAGGATCCGGATGCTGCAACGACTGGCGACAGAATTGTTGCGGTGGCGGATGCTGCAGCGACGCGGCCAACTCGGGTGGGACTGGATATTCCGATCCAGATCTAGGTTACAAAAATGAGAGCAACGGTTGCGGCAACGGGATCACGGCGATGAATCACGAAACCGGAAGAGCCGACCTGCGAATCAACGGACAAAGTAACTCTTATTTCGCTACTTCGTCGGGAAGACGAAAAAATGACTGGATTAAGATTTAAAAAGTTAAACTGGACGTGACTGACTCGGGGTTCATTTTGCACGGTTATATTCTTCCACAAACAGTGGCCGATTTCGTTCACTCTCGAAAGTTAATTAAAGATTCACATCTTTTTTACTATTATTTAGCAGCAGGACCTCGAATCATAGACGAAGAGACGGCGCTCCGCGAGACAATGAAGTACAAGTATTGCAGCGGTGGGGAATGTCGTTCGAATAATTCTGCGCGAAACGGCGAGGCGAAGGGGGAGGACTCAGAGTGCGATTGAGCCGTTCTAAGCCGCGATATATTCTGCAGGAAAGAAATCCCTAAAGTTGAAATGGAACAAGAAATTAAAGAAAACAAAATACGGCAACGACTTGAATAATGAAGCGACAAAATATTCGTATCTTCGAAAACGGAAGTGCAGAAAAGAATCGTTTCACGCGTTATGCAAGCTTTTCGGCTTTTATTCCTGAATATCAGAGGCAACTTTATGGCCTCAAGCTTACGTTCGTATTTTCTTAGACGAACTTCCCTTCCCTCGATCTGAAGGAAACGCATTCGTATATGTTTCCTGAAACTCTGGAATACGATACGAAGGTTTGATGGAATAAAGTCACGACAAGTATCCGAGAACACGAAATACGTTGTTGGATAAATTTGGTAAATACTTATTCCATAAAATTGGTCTCAATTTTCTATGCATGCAGTTATACGATTCGGCACAAGATCAACGTGAATATGTATATTATCAGAATGCATACATGTGTACGTGATATTTATACATATGCAGATGGGTTGAACCTCGAGAGGTCGGCGGTTGTGATAAATGCAGTGCCGAGTGGTCCAAGGGAGCAAAACGAGAGCGATATTTCTCCGGGGCGTAAGAGTGGGAGAAAAATGTGTTCGCCTTTATTCTTGCTCGCGTATATACGGGTGGTCTCGATTCTCCCGCGGCTTTATAACTCGGACAAAAATATAAGCGAAGCTTCGCTGCACCGTCACGGCTTTACTATGCACGGTGCATCCCTTTATTAAACACAGATATTATTGCGAATAGCGGTTGGATTCTGAGGGACGGCCACCGGGTTTCGTACATAATATCACACAATACCGGGAAAATGAAAGATGCGAGGATCCTCGAGATAGCCGATCGTATCTATGAATAGACTCGTTACGCGTTTACTTACTTTTTTCACTCTTATCATTTTTCCCCGAGGTCCTTTGTGCTCCTCTGACGCTATCAGGAATAGGTAATGTCACGGGACGTTTCGCGGTCCGAACTTTCATCATTCACATTCACAGCAGCAGCAGCTGATATTGGTATTTGCGTTTTACTGCAGAACCTGTGTGCAGATTTGACCTCTCCTAGACAGACGTCTGCTCTACGATTATCCAAATCTACGTTCCAAATCTGTATTTGATATCCCATTAGCGAGGGAACGAAGCCAAAGATATTATTCTGCGTATACATATACGCTTAATCTGCTAATGTCAAATTAATTCCCGGCCCCGAATCCAGGGATAATTGCTCTTCTGCACCGGTTGAATCGAACTTATCGTACATACAGGTATGTGCACTTTATTTTTGCCAAGTTTTAATAATCGCGAAATCGATCAACGCCCAAATTTCAACCAATCGCCGTTACACGTTAGTCTAGGTATCCGTACACCGTCTAAAGCTCGCCTGATACAAGCTTCGCGCGTAAAGTTATACGTATTTCTTTCCAGTAAAATATCTTACAAGTGATGCAAATTTTTCCTCCGTACGGCGTACAAGTTTACTTTTTATATATTCTTAATTAACGCGCGAGAGGAACTTGAGCGACGACTCGTTAGTTAGAGTATCATGTTACCTTTTCGTTTCTTATTTCTGATGCTTTTATTCCCAATTTCTCCAACTTAGTTTTTCTCCAAAGTTTCGCTCTTGAAACGAAGCAAGCCCAGACTCGGCGCGAAACAGCCCCAAGACGCAATTTTTCTCGAGTTTTCAAATACGTCTCGACCTTGCGTACCGCTTGTACACACAGACATGCATCAGAATAATACCATCAGAAGTCTGAGAGCGAGCACTTCCGACCGATACGTCTTTGAATAATTGAACAAAATTCCCTGGGAGTTTGTTGTCGGGAGAGAATAGCCATGTGCAACCTACTCACCGAGTGGATATCGCAGTGCAGCCTCTTGAATATCGCACCGGTTTGCACTGAAAACATCACAGCACTCTCCGTTAATTACAACTGCCGAGTCGTACCGAACGACGGTTTAACCAGAATTTGTGGAAAATATACAAACAGCCCTTGCTTCGCGAATATACTGGCATTTTCTGACAATCCTGTTTCGGACGAAGATACACGAGAGTCAAAAGTTCGCAGACGCACTTTCAAACCGATTCCAAAGTCCCCGTGAAGCACCGTACCAGTCAAACTTCTATACGGATATGAGATGATTACAGAGCTTAACTTGTGTCTACCAGAGCGTGTTTGTTTTGAAACTGGTTGGCGCCTTGTAACGTGGTAAATTTTTCCATAACTCGAAAACAAATGGGCTACAATTTTGCGGAGTGCTTGAAAAGCGAGTCGTCAAATGTCACGCGATTATTTTGCCATTTTCAAATATTGCTACATTGCGATGTAAAAAATTGATTGTTAGTCAGAACAATAGTGAGTTCTACACGACGAAGGTGAGGAAGGGACGAACTGGTTGAACATTGAAATCACCTTCATTGAACGAAAGAGCGAAAGCTGCTGAATTCTATTTTCAAATTTTCCCCACGCGAAGAACTATGCCTACACTTCAAGAAACAAATCACTATTGTTTTCCTTGATTTGCTTTATGCAACAAGTAATTCGACTGATTCAATCAAGATAGGTGCACTGTAATTATCTATCGAATCTATCAGGGTCGAAACATTAATGGGGTGGTCTGATTCAATCTAAAATTTTCTTTACTTACAGCAAGTAAATATCGCGAAAGCGTTCTACTCGAATTATCGATGATCTTTCAATGGATCTTGAAAACAGATATTTACTCAATTCGAACAAAATAAACTAGATTCGACGATTGCTGTAAACAACTGACTGTTTCCTCCAGGCCTTAAGCTCACCACTGCGCGTTGTAAGCTTGTTAATGCGAAAAAAAAAAATAAGAAAACGAATGAAAAAATTAAAAAAAAAAGAAAAATACCGAGAGAAGCCGCGCGTGCATCGTCTCGTAGCGAAAGCAGACGCATCATCCGCGGAGTTAGTCGGGCGAAGTGCGTGCGGCGAGGTTGAAAAAGCTCGGCTATCGCGAGGCATGCGCAGGGGTGCGAAGCTTTTGCCCACGCGGCGGCCAGTCGGTCGCAGCCCGCCAAACTCCTTCCACCTGCGAACTCCGGGACGCCCCCGAAACCGTCAAAGTTCCGATGCTCACGTCACCGGAGGCTTCGACGACCCCCCGTTGCATGTTCGTCGTTATTCTCGTTCACGTCGACCGATAAATATCGCAACCCCCGAACCGCCCCCCGGGATCAGAGAGGCGCGGAACGCCGCGTGACAAAAGCTTTGATCCGATATGTGACGTTGCACTGCGCTAAGAATCCTTTTCGCAATTCATTCGCCGAAGGTTCACAGTCTTCTTTACAACGTTTCTTAAACCCTCTTTTCACCACTCGGTTTTTCCTTCGTTTTTTATCCATCGAAAGATCGTTTAAAAATCATTGCTGAAACGATTTAATATTCGTCATTCGATTGCCGGCGATTAATATTCATTTATATCTGTTAATTAATTGATTTGCGTTAATCGTACGTGTTTAGTGCAATTTGTCAATTATAGAGAGAAAAGAAAACACAGTGAAATAACTGATTCAATTTATACCGAAATAAAACAGTGGATAAATGAATGAGTGAACTTTGAGACGCGTCGCATTGTGAAGGGAGTGAAATCCGATCGAAAAAAAGCTCGGTGGTGATGCGGTTTATTTGGTGTATAACTGCGGGTGTCGAGGATTAGCGAGGCGATTGAACGAGGCCCTAGAGTTGCGAATATATCCTTTATAATTCAACGATTATTCCTGAAGAATTTCTGTGCCGGGTTTAATGGCCCTCGGCAAACCGTAGTTATGAAAGGAGTGACATTGAGTGGGGTTTTTGTATTTTTCACTTGTAATAAACGTAACTGCGGATGACAATTACTGGCTACGGAATAAAGGGTTTCAATTTAAGGAGCAGCATCTCTCTGCGTCTCTTTGTGTTGCCGGTAGGTTATATTTACACGGTGTTGGTGTGACGTACCTGGCCTAAGAAATTCAATTTATCGTTAATTACGGGGATGAGGCGGAGTGTTTATAACGATAATAATATGTTTTCCCGTAGGAGTTTCGGCGTTTGGTCCCGATTCAGCCAAACCGTACAAATCACGGACAGTTTTGAAAGTGGAATGTAGGGCGATGCGGGATAAAAATTTTTATCTTTCGACAGGGGACGATGGAATTTTAAAATAAAAAGTAATACCTTAAATATTCGTAAAACATTTGAGAAAAAACAATAAAATGGAAAACACCGACAATTTATGTGGAGTGAAATTAACCGCGTAGTTTAAGGACGAATAAATAAATAATAAATATGATAGGTAAATAAGAATATGATAAACAATGATAAATGTAAACGATTTCGTTTGAATTAAAATTTATTTTTTACTGATTAAGATTGGGGGAATATACGCTGATAAATAATTAATCCTAATACATATATATGTATATATAATATATTCATGTATATAAATATATCGTACGTATAAAAATTGAACAAATCGTGTGATTTATAAGGTAATTCGTTGTAGTGTTGTGAAACGTGTATAATGGACGATACGATAACGTGTAATTTAATAATACTCGTAGATAAATAAATCCAGTGACTGGTAATGGACCTGAATTTAATCTGATTAATTAACAAAAACTGAGCTGATCTGTGGAAATATTTACCCGGCAGCGAATCGCGTATGGGTGTATAAATCAAAATGCTCATATCATCGGCAGTGTAAAAATCAGCCTTCGCATTGGCCAAAAATCATCTTTAGCCGGAGGAGAAAAATCACAGCCAGAGACAATTGTGTTTGCAGGTATTCATATTTCAATTTCACACCCAACCTAATATAATTATTTTTTCGTAAGAATTTCTCCCAACGAAGTTTCCTTTGATTAATTGAAACCACGCCGATATTTCCCCACCGTCATATTTTATACTCTCCGGAATTTCACGTCAACTATAGAATCGAGATCCTGCACTGGCAATTCGACGTAATCGTAAAACTTGATTGCTTCCAACAGCGTTGTTTCAACTTTTGCACTACCATCCGGATAGTTTTTTTATTTATAAAAAAGAATGAAAAATACGGATCGGACGATCAAATATGATTCACTGCAGCTTGACTCCAGCCAGTGAAATGTATGCGTGTATCCTTTTTATGCAAGTAAAAAATTTGTATTGACGCAGTTAACTTTTTCATCGGATAATCGAAAGAACATTCGGCTGCATTCATTGCATCGATAAAAATTTCATCAATTTATAGTGAAGTATTACATGTATATATACACCATTTTATTGCACGATTTATATTCATTTCCCGAGGGTTGATCAATCCCTGTGAGCGGACCAAAAGGCAATGAATAGGGTTGTTTTACCGTAGAAATCTTTTGCTAACGGTAAGAGAGCTTTCGTAGTGCGAACAGTGTTGAGAAACTGTGTGAAATTTGCGGGGGCGTAGATTTCTTTTTCAGCGAAGGGGATTCTTGGGATGCATAATGCGATATCAGTTGGGTATATTTATGAGGAGAAGGGGGAGAGGCGATACAAACAACGGGTGATTTCGTTATCGAAATGAAAATAAACGTCGCGAAGTATTCGCGGAAACGACGTAAATTTACCCTCTCATGCAGCGCGCATCTCGAATATATTGATTCGCAGGGTGTTTGTTTCTCCGCGATGCAGCTCGCTTCCTTCTTATTCTTATTATTATTCTTATTCTTTATCCTTTTCTTCTTCTTCTTCTTCTTCTTTTTACATTTGTATTTTCATCTCTGTTTTCCCCCCTTTGTCGTAAATCGCAACTCGTCAACAGCGAGCGAAGAGTTTTCCCTCGAGAACGCCTCAAAACCGCCGCTGCCTGATAATTTTCACCCAGCTGAGAGGCATTCAGAAATATGCAAAGACTATTCATTGGCCAAGGAATTCTCGACTTAAACATTTAATCAAGAATGTACAACATCCTCACTTTCATTATTTTATTGTTATACTAGAGAATCACTGACAAGTTTCGCTTCGACAATTGTCTCGACGCTTTATTATAGTTTTAAGCTTATATATATAGTTTCGGTGATCGACTACCCGTGTATTCGGTTCAGAGGCAGTTACAACTTCGGGAGGAAATATCTCATTTGAATAATTTCACTTCCCAGTTGTACCTAGAATATTTGATCTAGTTCAGCTCCCCAGATATTTCATTTCCATATTTCCGGTTTCGCAGGGGTGTAAACTGAATTCTTATATGGTATACACGTCCAAGAATGCACCGTATTCCGTATTTCATTCTCGGAAGTAAACTCGTTGGTAAAATAAAAATCTCCAAGAATCGGGAATAATTTTTTCAAAATATTTCAAAGGAGACAAAAATATGTTTTGCAAAATTTTTGGCTGTACGTTGAGATGATTTACAACGAATATCGTTTTTCCCACACTTTCGCCCTCCGATTTACTCTGCTTGATTTTTTACTGCTGTACAGATATTGGTCGCAGATTTCGCATCTAATGGAATCGAGAAGGGAGAAATCCCCCAGTCGGGATGATTCGAAATTTTTACCGGACATAATTAGAGGGACAGGCGGAGAAAATTCGTGGATTTGGTGTGGCGAGCACTTTTCTTCGTTTATTTCATCCCTCTCGCACCGAAAGGGGTTTCAGCCTTAATTCCGCGTCGGCACTATGCGATCCGTCGACTTTGAATAATTGAATTCACGCGGTGGAAGTTGTCTTCAGCGTCTTCCGTAATTCAACAAAACCTCCTCCCTTACAGACCGTCACTATTCCGGGTAAGAATCGCGAGCCCCAACGGTGGGCTTGTTAAATTTTCATTTGGTTATATTCATGCAGTAAGGGAAATTGTAACGAGAGCGAAAGCAATCCGCGCCAATTATCCGCGAATTGTATGCGAGCAACTCGCGGCTTTGCCTCGATGGGGAAAAACGAGATAAAAAATGAAAATTTCAATCAACCAAAAAACACTCGAGATATATTCTCTCCGTGAACACCTTTTCGCCTGTGCTGAAAGCGGATTTTCCTTTCATTTTCCTTGCCTTTTAGACGTTTACGTATCTCTGAAATTGAATAAGAAGTACGAGATTCTCCACTTGTCAATCAAAATTATTCTCCGGATTGCGTCATTCGAAACAAACAGTAATAATGATCGAATGGAAAATTCACTTTCATGCAAAAGCTGATCACGTAATTATCTGCCACAGATATCAATTCTAAATATAAATTTCGGAGAAAATTACGAAATTTGTGTCAAGGAATTTTCTCCGTGCGAAAAATTGGCCCTACGATTTTTCAGTTTGTCTATGGATCGGAAAATTCACCGTAACCATTCTGACGTAGGTTCTCGATTCTCTGCAGGGATTTGCGAAGGTCAGAGGTTAGCCTAGCTGATCGGTTATCTCAGAAGCTTGAATGAGAATAGATTACCATCGATCATTTATTTTCCACCCTTTTTTGCGCCTTCGGCATATGACTTCAATGCATTTTCTACAACATAGAGGTTTGCTGGATCAATACGCGGGACAACGAACCTGCGATTTTTGCAGATATCTTTCAAGATGGTCACCGCTGATAAGCGATTTATTTTTTTACAACGTAAAGAAAGAAGATCGCGAAAGAAAGGGAGAATCTCGTGAAAAAAACTTTTGCCTCTTCAATTTCAACCTTGACTTTAACATCCAGTTATTCGGATGAATTGAAAATATGTTTATTTTCTCGTCTGGTTCACAGCCGTGAAAAAAAAATTGATCTCACGACAAAAAGAAAAACTAACAGTATTGAAGCTGGTCAAATGCGACGTACAGGGATAAAAGAAAAACGCCGTATCACGGTGAACTGAAAGTTTTTTGTAAATAAAGCGAAATTTAACCTTATTTACATATCTGAATAAATTGTATAACCCTCAATTAATTATTCATTTGCATATCTGTACATATAATATAACTATACGATTTTCTCAGAGAAAATACACATTATACAGGTATAGGTACAATGCATGAATTGCAGATAAGGGTAGAACGTGACCTCAAAAGCTCAACTTCTCGCATGAAATTTATTATAGTTACAAAAATTGCAGCGTATTATAAATAAATACGCCGTGAACCGTTGCTGATTCATTACCGCCTGAAAGAAATGAGGCTTCACCAGACAGCTCACTGAGCTTTTCTTTTCTGTTTCATTTTTACTTTCCATCGCAACGATTTATGGAGCAGTTTGAGGAGAGAATTTTTACAGTCGACTGCGTTGCAATTTTGTTAGGAAAGAGCCTTGAAAAAAAATTTTCTTCCATCCGAAGTAGCGAAGTGATTGGCATCGATTTTTCGAACGGCGTAAATTCTGCGCTTTGAATTTTCTCGCGTTTTACCGGAAATGAGCGCGCGAGCGCACGCAAACACGTCGCGGGTTGTTTAATATAACCATTTCCGAGAGCCCGGTTTATAACCCCCGCAGGCAGGAGCCGTAATTCACGTAGGGTGTCTTATTGAAATGCAGCTTCTAAAATATACATCTTCATAAATATAGTTAACAGCGGATAAGCGGGAATATTTTCTTCAAAGCTTCTGCAGAATTTAAAAGGAAATCTGAATTTTCTCATTACGTTATAGAAAGAGGAAAAACTCGTCTTCAAAGATTCTCAAAGAAACTATAATGAAATGCAAATTTTAATCGTTTATCTACGCCACAGAATATAAGATAACATTCATTCTTGGTTAAAACTGAAAATTATTTATATTTATATCTACGGTTTTCCCTTACTTTACGTGAAGATTTTTTTTCTTCACACATTCACAGGTGTCATTTCAATTTCCGTACGTTAAAACTTTGTCCTATCGATCTTTTTTACCTTCAATAATACGAGGAAAAAAATCTTAGAAGAAACGATGATTCGTAACGCTTTTTTTTTTTGAGAGAGAAGGTGTCTCATTTACGAATGATTGTTATATACCAGGGCAAGTCGGTGTACCTACCTATATACAAATATAACGGCGTTGCCAAAAGCATTCGTAATAATGATAAGAAAGTGCGTTGCTTGTTCGTCGCCACACTTCCTTCCTTCCTTCCTTCCTTCCTTCCTTCCTTCCTTCCTTTCCTGCTTCCCCCAGTATTTATCTTCATCAGTCCGTTTTCACGGCGTGCCTCCGGCGCACACGGTTTCTGACGGGTTCTTGTTTGCCGCTTTGATAATTAATTGTCGAAAAAGCTATTGTTGTTACAGGTGTGACCTCGTTATACGATATCTCGGCAATGTTTATCGCCCAAATACGCGCGTACGCGTGCAGAACGTTCCGGATAACCCAGTAAATTATCGACCCGCTCGTAACCCTGTTACATTGTTAATATTCACCCTGCATTTATGATGAATTTCAAATAAAATCAGTGCAACAAATTTCCTCACACACAAATGAATGAAATCATTTTAATCCCCGTCGTAGCACTTCCTCACCTGCAGATCAAACAAAGTGAACCGTCAAATAATAAGCTGGGATAATCCGAAGTGTAGAAGGCTCGCAGAAGTTGTTAATTAGGGAATGTAGTTCGGAGTGGCTTTATCTTTAGTTTCCTTTTTTTACACTGTTTTTCATCAGTGTTAATCTCGAGTTGTTTGATGAGCTGCACTCGCCGGACTAGCTGCTAATTAACGGCAATACGTAATTGGAAAACTAGGTTTGAGGGTTGAAAAGTTTTTCTTTCACACCAGAAGTTTCGCGCAAATGACGTCAGCTTAGCCGTGAACGTATCGTCGATGTCGCGACGTCATCCATTTTGTGGATTTAACGTTAAATTGGCTTTATTCGTCAACTCTGTTTCAGGTCTTACAACTTTGATCGTCGTCGCACCGAATTAAACGAATGCCAGAACTCGGTCGAGGGAAAAAACAGATCGAAAAAATTAAATTGTCGATATAATTGCGAATCTGTTAAAATTCTATCTTAATTATCGTGAAATTACTCCAGAGTTTCAACAGTATCGAACGGGGCGGATCGCATCAACTCTGGTATCGACGTTATAAAGCGTGAGAAAAAAGCTGGTGGCTTCTCGCAATAAATCCGATCCCAGATAAATTCTTTATTAACTTTTGTATATAGATACTCGCGGCTTATGATTCCAGGCAATAAAGAGGAGATTTCGAATCCCGAGGCAATATAGAGAAGATAATTACTCGAGAGCTGTGGAAGAAAACAGACGAAAAAATTTAGTCGATTATTGTATGTTTATTTTTCCCCCGTAAAATCGGCGCCGAATTTTCATCACGACTGCGGATGCAAATGAATCCGATCGTTGAACGTTAATTAAATTCGCTGTATTTTCTAAATGCACGATCAATCGGGTCTTTACTCGAAGCGGGGAATAATCCTCCGTCCCAAAGTTTGTCCGGAGCTTGACGTCGAGCACAGGGACTCGCTCCCCGTATACCTGCGGGTATAAATTAGCCGTTGGTAATTAGCGGAAGGTTATTAGATTTTCGCGCTTTCGTGCGACGTTTGGCTCCGCCCGTGTTTCCCGGATCCCGGATCCCGTAGTTTTCCGATTCCGGTAGGTGGTGTTCGAGTGCCGGAACTACGACGTCGACGGCATTTGCGAGGCGGACAAATTGCCGGCTCAAGTCCTCGCCGACGTTGAGAGAAATCCGCGTAGTCTAGCCGCGAAGCCTTACCTTTCAAATATCGAGCCGCGGATATTCTCCTTGCAAAATTTAATAACCGCGAAACTGCGGCGTGCGTCTGCTTGCCATTATTGTACTGGAAATTAAATATGTTGTATTATAAATTCAAGTTCTTCAAAAGTAATTAAAGCCTCATGAGAACAACGAGTAATCAATTCGTCTTCGCCTGCAGTTGCGAGGTATTCTTATCGGCGTGCACTTCTCTCCGGAGGATTAGATTTTAATTGACTGAATTGGCAACTCGCCTGAAATTGCAACTCGTACAGCTGAGTGTAGTCGCGAATCTTTACCGAGAAAACTTTACAACCGAATATAAATCAACCGATCGTTACAGAATTATCGATGCAATTATAGTTCAAGAACTTATCCTGCCAGCTGCATTGATTTTACGGTAGTCGATACACCGAAGCAACTGATTTCTCAATGTGTAAGTTCTCTGCTCCGGACGTATTGCCTCGTAGCACCGATCATCAAAACCTGCCGTTTGCCAAATGGGTCGAAAGTTCGCCTGCAGACATTAATCGTGATTTTCATACTCCCAATCAAACGTCTCGAAGTTACTCCGTACAATAAGGGTTGAAAAATGGCAGAAATACTTGTCGACGTCGTAAGATCTGTTGAATAACGCGTACCTATAATCGGTCATAGACGTGCCCATACATTATAAATACAGCCAAATTGGACGGGACGTAGTTTTAGATTAGTTTGAAAACTATTCAGGAGATTAATGCCAGCAGTTGTAGCAGCAGGGTGTTCAAGAGGAGAGACCCAAGCTGTCTGCAATAACGTCGTTGCGAATCTTTCACCTCATCTTAAGCGCCGTCGAATCAACGTCGACGTTTTCCGTTACAAGCTCTTGAGAGATTTGCTTATCACACACGGTTCGTCGCCACGTTTCGCTAACGATAAGTGACACGGAGTCCATTACGGGCTGTTTTATTCATCGCGTAGACCAGAGTCGCGTGTCCCGCGTGATGGGATGCGGGAGTAAGAGGGGCCATAAAAATGAAGGAACCCTTCGGCGTATCCGGTCGAGCAATTTCCGGCCGGTCGGTAGTCCTGCTAAATCTCGGCCCTGCAGTATCGGGTTTGCATTAGGGCTTCCACTGCCGATTTCGAGTCAAGGATTGCCCCTTGATCACGGACATTCGGCGGGTGCTTTGTATGAGATCCCTCTTCTCAACCCTCGAGATGGATTCCAGTTTGCCCCGAAAACGACACGGCGATACACACGCGTTTCGTCGAGGGCATCGAGGACGTCGGGATGCGCGTCTCGCTAATGCAGGGCTGAACGAAGGCTCTTTTAGCCCTCCGTAAGTGTGGTATACACGCCTTTTATCCAAGGCATCCTCCGCAGGAGTTGAAACGCCGCAACGCAGCGTCCGAAAATCGATTAATGCAGTTTACGGGATCGCAGACGAATCAAGGGCTCGATCGTCTTTTTCCTCATTTTGTTTTTTACAAAAAAATTCTCTCCTTGTCTGCTCGACGATATCCTCGATATTGGCGCGGGTAGTTTTGTCGAATTTTACGTACAACTCGTGGAACGGGAAGCCGTGTTGTTCGGGAGTTACTCAGGTGCATGAAACTCCCGTTAATTTCATTTGATCAAAGAAACAAACAAACGGTTCGCGGAGTTTGTTCACTCCGGGCTTGATGTGGTTTTCGTTTGTTGTTCGTATATTCGACACTGTTTCAAGCGGCCGGACGGCGGTCAGAATTGAAGACTTAATAGAAGTATGCGAGGGTATTTCTGTGGAAAAATTTACTTTCGCCCATTCTCATTTGTACGTATCTACTAATTGTAAAAGGGAAAATTTTCTTGCGGGAAGACTTTGGAAAGTGAGCAAGAGCTGCATTGTCGAATAAGGGGATGAAAAATCTCGTTCGGTCGGAACGTTTCGAGTAAATAACCTGCTCCGACTTACGCTTTCGTCCTTGCATTTTTCACCGAGCAGCCTTTCGTTTCACTGTAAAAGGTTCGGAGGCTGTATTCATTTACTTCAACTAGGAAAAGTAATACATCAGGAACTTTCACGCTGATGAAGAGTTTCCACGCTCCTCATATTATTCTTATAATTTTTATGCCGTGCACAGGAATTGAAATTTTTTCTTTTTCTACACTTAAACTTTTCCAATAATACGTTAATAATAATAACAATTATGAACGTCCGTTTATTCATTCGCTTCGCGAACTGTGGGCAAAGAAATTCATGAGAAATTCTTACAAATAAATTCCGAAAAATAGACATATAAGTTATACGATTAATATCTTGACCTCTGGGACAGACAACGCATATCCGATGCATATGCGAGGGAGAAATTTAGCGTCGGTTCGCATATCGACCTTCTCTACTTTTCATCCTACGTTCAGCGCTTTTTCCCTCTTGGATTTCTTATCGCACGTCCTATTTATACGCGCAGGATTCTACATGCATATACTTATGTATATATGTGTACATAATATACTCGGTTGACTTAAAAACTCATATTTTCTCAATTGCACGTACAAATATACACGCCGCGTCACTTCCAGACTTGGAAAATATTTTTCCATCCCATTCTTCCGGTTTGCGGTAGAATGTTTCTTAGAATAGTTTTTACGAGTATTCGTTCTGACTGTTGACTGTTTCGTGCGATAGAATAAACGATAAGAGCTTTGTTTGATTCTCTGAGTCATCTTTTTCGTTCTCCTTTAGCTTCCCAGCTGAACTTACAAAAGACTCGCTTTGCAACTTTCATCGTTATTGTCGAGTAATTCCTGTTGCGATTAAAAAAAAAAAAAAAAAAGAAAAAGCGCTGCCTTGACGAGGCTCGCGCGTGCTTTTAACGAATAGATTTTATTTTTTGTCTTCATCTTTTATTCAAAGGGTTGTATATGTGCGTACTTGCATCGCACTCATGTAGAAGACACGAGAGAAATTTACGTACATAAGGGTGGACCTTTGACGGCAGCAAAGCCGCGCTGGCTTCAATCTGGAGTGGAAAATCGGGTTCACTCAGCGTTAGTCCGCGCGAAAAATAAACAAGTTGGCTTGCTCGTTGGAGTCAAGCGGTCGGAGATAAGAGCTGGAGGAGAGCGTGGAGGTAGAGTTAATGACGAGAGTTGAATTCCTTGGGTGGGGATATAGGTATAGTATATCCGTTCCGGGAAATGCGCGTCCGACCCGCGAGCTCAAAGCCCCGCATCCCAAAGGGGGACCGAATTTTTCTCACCCTGAATCGCCGTTCCACGGAGTCCCGAGGGTGCGTCCTCGAACTCCGCGACGATATTTATAAAAAAATGACGTGAAATCGAGAAGGAGAATGAAGAAGAAACGAATCATTCCCACCAGTCGTTTGTCCCCGGAATTGCACGGAACGAATGTCGGGTACAAGCCGTGAAACGGAAGCGGATATTCGCCGCACCACGTCGCGTTGCTCGATGGAATTTACCGTCACCCGTCTCGATGCAGTCGCAGAGTCCATTTCTGCTGTTATTTTTCACCTTTCAGCTACCGTGCACCGAGAGGCGAGTAAGAGGAAACAACGATACTCCTCCACCTTTGCGCCGAATGTCTCGGGAGCGAATAAATCGGAACGTCCGTTGGGTAAAATTTACGTTGCGTTTCCGGGATAAAATTTTCCAGTTTCCTTCGTTGTCCGTTCCGCAGCAAGCTTGTAGGTGTGCGCGGTGCTTCGGTGGTCGACGATTGTTTCGAGCATACATTGCAGGTTTGAATCTCGGTTCAGTTGTCGTTTCTTGTTTCCTTTTTCAATCCGCGTTCTCGACTCGGATCATGAGCTCGAAAATGGAAAATACAGCCGGTGCATTCGAGCGAACATACCGTACATCCTCTGCCATATTTGTGCCGAGAAATTCAGGCTTACAACGTGTGACGTGAAATTCACAGCATTGGCTTTGCGGACTATAAATATCTGTCGCACGTGATGCGAAGATTTTCCCAGAGGACAATACGATCGAAACGCCTACGAGCCTCCAGCGAGCTAGACAGCGTGCCAACAGTTTTGCCCGAGGGATGTGACAGGGGGATGGAAAAAAGTGCGCCACCCGAGTGTCTTAGAGACCGGCAGATCTACTCGAACTCATCTTTCACACACTCGGGAGGATTCTCTGTCAGTCGTTTAATTACAGCCTGGTTTTTTTCGCTGCAGGGAAATATATGGACGAGGGAAGAAAAATCGAGTCGTCGGAATGCGCGGCGAGCTTTTTCTATCCGCCGGGAAGCCTGCAGCTTTTCCGTATTCCCGGTACGCTGCGTAACGAATTTGGTTACCGGATTCAGGTTCGAAGGAATTTAACGCGCGAGAAGCTCGCGGATCCAAAAATAGAATTTGTTAACAGGTGGCTGCTTCAGTCACGGATTGCTTATCAGATTCAGACGAGGTTTTCGCCTAACGAACTAACAAACTTACCAGACCGTATCCCTTCGCGTTACATGGGATAATACCGAGTAATATGGTGCGTGACGGGCGTCCTTAGACCACGTATCCAGACCCAAGATCCGGGCCCCTTGACTCGAACGATAAACTCGAGAATAAAATCTCCCCTCCCTTTCGGCTTATGCCAAAAATAACTGCTAAGCTCCGACGTAATCGGCTTGATTCTTATCCCTTCCAAAAGCGCTGCAGGGAAAAATTTGCTAAACATGCGCGTGGTCGAGGCAACGGAATTCTACAATATGCGCATGATTCTTCGAGGGAATTGGGAAATTCATAAAACTGTATCCCGTACTTTATGGTACATTTGATATCGCTGCGTCAAGTCCGCGATTTATAACTAATGTATAGGCCGTAATACGGGTGTAGAAAGAGCCGAGGTGCGTGTCGGGTAATATCGCGCGATTAAGGGGGGGAAATAGGTTTAGGACTTGGTTATTTCAGTGATTTTCATGATTTTTTTTTTTTTTTTTTTTTGGCAAGAAAGGAGTTTATATAATGTAGTGAAACTTTGAAAAGAAAATACTTTTAAAAAATTACTATATTTATTTGAATATATGTATAAGATGTTACTTCAACGTTGCAATAAATTACGTACATTCCTTTCTTAGCAAAAAAATTCACGACAATCACTAAACAAGCCGTAGTCGCAAGCCTATTTCTACCCTCAGGGTTATTCGCGCATGGTGCAAAACTATAATCTAAGGTGTAGCGCAAAGGGATCTCGTGCCTTTTGATTAGTTTAATTGCACTGATTTCGTTCGATAAATTCCTTCTCATTCGTCGATTTTCCGAGGAAGCTGTTGTTCGTTGTTAGTTTGTCCGCGAAATTGCTGTGTTTTTCTTTATTTATTTAAACGACCCGATTACTCATTCCGTCCCGAATATTTCCTTTCGCGGTGTAAGAATAATTCAAAAGTAACGGGGAAAACGACGGGTTCGCGTGGTGATACGTGGTCCGATAAGGTGTCGTGAGCTACGGCGATGTAGTTAGCGCGGTACGGTTGAAGTGTGTGTACTGAAGCGTGAGATCAGAGACGTGTGCGTACCGCGTGCAGTCCTTCACCACTCCCAGGATAATTTTCACTGGTGAGGATTAAGCTCTAAATTCCTGCCAGGATGATTTGCGGTGGATTAGATAAAGGACGCGGCCAAATTCGTCATTCAAACCGCTAAGGATAATTGCGGGGGTGAAACTAGGAGGTGGGTTCTTGTTTACAGTAGATCATTTGGTCTAAAGTGCCTGTTTCGGATTTCGGGATTCGGGACTCGCCGAGGTTCTTCTGCTCACTGCCTCTCGTGAGGAAGATTCTACCGCACGACGGTATTCGTCCCATATATTACTGCGCGATATTCTCATTACGAAGGGTGACGGCGCACAGTTTACATTAAGCAGATCACATCCTCCGATTCCCATATCCGGTGTGATTTTCCGGTATAACGACGATTTCCCAACGCATGCGGGTCCAGCCTTTGCCGGGGAGACACGGGAAAACTAACGCAGGACGAAACGCGAGGCGTTTATTTTCCCTCGGAAATAAATTCCCCCGCCGTCGTATTCATCCCCTTGGTACGGATACTCGAAGCACCGAATTCCACGGTTCTCAACGCCGCCGCGAGGAAAGGAAGAAGACAAAATCTCGCCCACCCCGGTAACCCGTCCAAATCCAATCCTAATTTTTCACCGGACAAACTAATGGCGGCTCTTGTTTTACTTTTTGAAAATAATTATCCTTCCCTCATTCCTTTGGAAAATTCTCTTTCCTCCTACTTTCGTATTCATTAAAAACCACCGCCAGGTGAGTGCCGGTTTTCCACTTACCGTAAATAACCATACAACGGCGAAATGTTATACTCGCAGGAAACGATAACGTATCACAGTGTGTCGGGACAATATCTCGAAATCGTGATCGTGTTTCAGGTTTCTGCCCGTCGAGTGCATTTTCTCACTATACAGGTATTATAATACGATAAACTAATACACGAATTTCATTTTTTCTAAAGAAATTCCATTCTCATCGTCAACCAGACAGCGAGCGATCGGTAAATCAAGGGCAATGATTACACCAAATACCATGACGATGATTTTCACCTGTGGTTATATATCGTACACATTTTCGTACTCCGTTTATTCACGCTTTTATCACGCGCATTATACAAACACGTACCGCAGATTAGGCTGGAGGCGCAGGTAGAGAAAGACATAGAGAGAGAGAGAGAGAGAGAGCGATAGAATGGAATAGAATAGACTAGATAGAGAGAGATAGAGAGAGTGGCGGCGTGTCCTATCGCTATGCAGCCGACTAGGTTCGCGTTAACCCAATTACAGGAGAACGGTGGCGGTGGCAGGGAGGGGCGGGGGGGGAGGGGGGGGGGGGGGGGGGTGAGGAGGATGTAAACTTGGTTGTCTGGATATATTGGCAACAACACCTTCCTTGGTGAGGCTGGAGCCCCGCTTTGTGTCCTCCGGCGCTTCGCGTAGCGCCCGCAAGCTTGCACCCTTAGGGCTCAGGGGTTCTAGGAGTGATTTTCGCCCGCTGCTACAGCGGCGCTACGGCCTCGGTATGAACTATAAATATTTGCATTGGGTAGAATTTGCGGAAGGGAAATTGCAAACGCAATATCCAGCCGCTGATTATTGCGAGCTCTTGATGCATCCCCGCCATAAATTTGAAACGGATTTTACGTTCTTACCCCGACGCGATGTAATTGCGTTGTAATATCGCGGAGGCAATTTTGCCGGGCAATATACATCTTGCGTATAATATACTCCTGTCGATGCTTTCCTGCAGACTAAACTATAAACAATATCCAAGAGCGAAATTATTTCGTCTGCTGCTGATTTCAAACGTTCAGGTGTTCGTAAAGGGTATCAAAGAAGCAACAGGTTCGCTTCCAGTTTTAATACAGCGGTGGCTGAAACCTTTGGAGATTTTTAATTTCATCAACGGTGTAACTACGAGCCTCGGATTAAATAAGCCCACTTCCACTTTGTCTCCGCAGCTTCGTTAGCCGTTCAATCGCTGATGATGCCTTGACGTTTCGGTGAAACTCGAGATAAGGATCACTGTAATTAAAACACCGCTTACAAACGGGACAGTCTCGTTACCAATTTCACCGAGGAGTTATAATGAAAAATACCGCCTTTTAAACGGCTTCATATCCGCGGCGTCACAATTGTATAAATATTCACCTCTCTCGTACAATTTGCGCTCTGTATAATCCCGCGGATCGAGGGTAAAAAATGAGCCCGCAGGGCTGCCGCAGGACAAGTAGGCGGTTGGTAATCCGGTGTAAAGAGCCTGATCCTGATCCTTTGAAATACCGAGATTACACGTTTGTCAAATTCACGGGGTTGCCCGACCACTGACCAATACTCCCGTTAATTAAATGACGTGATTTTCACACGTCCCGGTCACTTTCTCCGTGAAAATGTTCCGCGTGCAGAGTTTACCCGAGTGATCGATAAACCCGGAACAAATGATGCTGCTGCTGTTACCGTCCAGCTTCCGTCGATCTGCCTGACCGGCGTCCATCCCTCTTCGATTTCCTCCCCTTTTCCCGTTGCAAAGCTAATTATCTTGCAGGTGGCCAAATGGACTCGAAGAATGATTAACGACGCGTGTTTTCCGCGCCCCTAGAATCGATCTCACGCCTCCGCACCGACCTTATATCGCCATTAGCCCCGTGTCCAGGGACTGTTCGACACGAGTTTGAAAAATCCCTGACATTTGCGTCTAATGAAATAAAGTTAACGATTTCATCCGCGACCATTGCTCTTTTTCATCGTGTGTCTTTGATTCCAGTCTGTAATCAGACTTGTTGTTTCGCGATCGAAACGGAACCAGCCGACGCAGGTATACATACCTAACAGCGTCCCGACAAAGCGCGACTTGTTCGAATGCAGAAATGCACCACGTATCGACGAAGCTCGATAAACTTGACCGCATAACGAGGCCGGCGTAACTGCATCACACGACGTACAAGCGGCGTGTGTTTCGTTTGATCATAAATTAACGGCTGTACAAGAGGGAATGAGGACAGAGATATACGGGGGTGAGATATTCACCGGTTGTGATATTCAGCCGTAGTTCTGGCCGTCTCAAAGCCCGGTTATACCGCCTACCGCTGGCATTCATATTCATCGCGGTCATAGCGATTGTTACAAATTGCCCGTGAGATTTGCCCTCTGCGGGCCGGAGATCTCACCTGGGATTCACCTAAACTCCCCGGTCGCGTAAAGTTCGGCCCTGCATCCGGTCGTTTCTCATTGTTTTACCCTCTCCGCGAGCCCCGAAATATCGTAAGCTCTGCCATGGGTGTTAAGAAAGAGCGGTAAAATTCACTCTCACCCCCGCGTGCTTAGAGTATTTTTTCATTCTGAAACGCACAGAAATACACGGTGTAAATTATTCACCCGGTATAAATCGACGAAAGTGTCCGTGTTTAATCCTATCTCGTTCACTCGAGCCTGGATGAGGCAAAAATTTGTGGAGTTGTCACCCCGCCGCCCTGCTAACTCCGTGCCACGCAGTCTCGCCCGCCATTTCTCACCCCTTTACCGTTTATTATCCTCGATTTTTTTCCTTTTTTTTTTTTTTCTTCTTTTTTGTTTGCGTTCGGCGGTTTTCATTCGTTAATTCTTCCGTGTCGGCGGGGTTCGCCTGTGAGAGAGGAGCAAATCGTGTCTCGCTTCGCTAGCTCGGAAAACGACGTATTAATTACCTGTGTGTGTGTTTTTTGTAGCTTTTTTTTTCTCTCTCTTTCCCTCTCTCTCTTTTAACGGAATATTAATTGCTCTTTGTTTCACACTCGCGCATATAACAAAATTATAGCCGTACATTAGTATGAATATTATACATTGTTATAGGAACAGAATCCTCAACGATACATTTATTACCGCTTCTCAACACGCTCGCCTTTCGTACCGAACTTGCCCTGGGCTATTGTTTCTTTTACGTCGGCAAACATATTACATTTTTACTTCCTTCAACACCTCTGTTCTCTTTCATATCTTTCATTCTCTCGCTCGACTGTATTTTTAAGTCAAACAAAATTGCAGCTAGTTGGACGTGTTTATTTTAAAATTTCAACCGTTTGCTTTTCGATTCTGTGCTCACTCGGGACAGGAATTATTTGACAAGTTTAAACCCTTGTGAAATACTTTTACTTGTGTAACGGAGTCGGTTGAGAAGATACAACTTCGTACCACACACGTAACATTTTTTTATTTATTCTCATCAAAGAGTATATACTTCTCTCTCGAGAAAATCAATTTGATCAGTTTAACAAATACATTTTTACTCACTGAAAAACGAATGATAAAAGTCGCAATGAAATTACTAGCAAGAGATCTTCTTTACCTACGATTTTACTTACAGGCGATTCCTTTCCACTTGGTTGTTTTATTTTATTTATTTTTTTTTTCTTCTCTTGTTTAGGAAAGTTTCAGGATCGCTGGTACCTTGTCGATTATACGGAGCTCAAGTTGTCGGCGATGCGAGTTGGAGCTACGAGGGTTGTCCAGCTGATAAGCAGCTTACGTCTGAGCACCGTGGTGTTCGAGGGTAGTAGACAAGCCCTGCTTGTGCTGTCGCCTTGAGCCAAGATCGACCCTCGGATTCGTTGCTCCGACGCCGAAGTGCCGGACAAAATAAATTCTCCTCAAAAACAAAGGTCAACATCCGATTTGTGTAGGTATGCGCTGCTCGATTTCTATCTCGTACGTATTCGCTTCTTACTTTTTTTCCTCACCGTTGCTCGTTGCGATTCTTCGTTTCCAAGAATGAGCTAAAGATCGTTAGGAACAAAGCTCTGCGGCTAATCCGACTTGCAATCAATTGGCATATCGTGTTTTTCCTCCTTTTTCACCCACTCCCGTTGTCCTCTCCTCCTCCTTCTCATGAGTTAGTTATAGCTTCTTCGAGTTTCTTGATTGAATTTAATTTGATTAATCGTGAGAAGGAAAGAGTCCGGGATTAATTTCAGTGCCGAGTTTCTATTTCGTCTATTGAGACCACTAGATCTGGTTACCAAAACGCTGATTTCTGGGAAAATTATTCTAGTTTTCTGTCTTCAGAAATTAGCAGCTGACGATTGGCGGTAGTTATCGGAAAAATTTAGTTCACAATTTTGCTACGCTTATTCGCCATGACGACAAAGAACGAGGTGCGTAGGTTGTGAATGCAGCCCGGATGATTGATGCCTCGACGGTTCTTCGCGTATATTACGAGCCGTTGAGTGGAAACGGTAAACGAGACGATACTTTCTTTCTGTTATTCATTTTATGTCCAACGAGATGGCAATTAATCACGAAACTTCCAGCGATCTAGAATTGGTACGTGCTAAACCGCGTTAATTAATTATACGAGTCCATCAAACGTCGCGAATTCATCAACCAGCCGAACCTCCGATCGTAAAATCCTTCCAAAGACACATTTCTGACTGCGCCTACTCTCCGCATGATCGGCTCGCAAGCTCAATCAATCTACTCTCGAGGAGCGTGGACGTCGAGTTTATAAATAGTCTCGACCTCAACGCTTCAGGTCGATAAAAATACACTTTGAAGCCCGGTTTCAGCCTGGAAGTGCCACTTTGACTTGTAAAAAAATCTCGTAAACGGGTCTCTGCCCAGGTGAACTCTGTCGGGGAAATTGAATATGTATTATTGATGCTTATTCGAGCCATTTGAGGACGTACGGGACGTGCTTGGAAAGGTGTCGGGGTCAAGCGATCGGTTTTGATGGTCCACTTATTTCATTCACGGAAAATCCAGCCACGCTGCTGAATTGGCAAGGAATTTTTTTTGCCCGCGATTTCGAGCGCTTTCACGCAACCGGAATCGGAGGACGACTTTTGCCTTTTCGCTGACGTGCCCGACGACCGGTCCGCTCGTTTTCTTAATTACCCGCTTGTCCGTTCGTCCCGAAATTTGTTTCTTTGTTAAAATATACCGGCTGCGTCGAGGTTCGTCGTGTGATTTCGACTTCGTGAATCCAGCCATTATAATATTGTACAGAGAAATAAGAGAACACGAGTAAATACTCGCCATTGATGTATATTCGATGAAATGAAACCTCCATTGTCTGTTGTTTGTTATAATATAATGGGAAAACTTTGAATGCCTGCATTACATCGGTAATTGGTATCACAGCCGGGCCAATAATTCGCCGCTGTTGTTTCGGAGTTCGCACAACGATGGTTGAATTTTTTACTTCGAACGAGCTCTTGACAGGTTTAACTCGGAACATTGTTGTAGGATACGGAATATCCGTTGAATTTTTGACTTTTGTATCGATTGCAGCAATAATCACCATCATTTATACAATGACACAATAAGTTGAAGGAGAAAAATTTTGATCGTGTCAAGTGACGCTAGCGCTGTATTTTCCGGAAAAACGTGACACTCCGTGGCAAAGTAATTCACGAACAACGTCAGCGTCGTTAATTGTCTGACCATGTCGTGCGGTACACGAAAAATCGTGCCGGTCGGAAATTGAAGGGAAAAAGAAAAACTAGCAGCAGGAGAGGAGCAGCGGAAAGAGAAAAAGAAAGGAAGATTAACCGTTCCCTGGATTGACCACAGTCCTTAATTCTGGGCGATTCAACAGCCCCGACATTACCACCGTCCGATTTTTATCGACTCTCAATGTTCCCGTTCCTCAATCGACTTTAACTCTGATCGTGAGCGGTTCAAGTGGTTCGAATAGATTGATGGTCACACCGTACAACGAAGCTTCGCGTTTAGTGTCCTTTTGCCAGTTCGATTCAATCCCTGTTTTCTGGCCTCTGTTGGAAACAGCCGCGTGCAGATTTCAGCACCGTATTTGCTGAGTTTATAAGAATTCCCGAAAGTACCACGATTCTGGAATAATTTACGATTGTATTACGTGCAAGGAAATTCCCGGAGCCTTGATTATTAAACTATTAAACCGATCCTTGTGTCATCCATTTTTTACCGAGATCAATAGAGGCCGTCAGCTTTTTTCTCGTCTCCTGCATTTTTCTATCCAAAAATTGGCACCGATGAGAAGGACTCTCAGCGCCTCAGTCTCGCTTCTTGTAGGCATACAGGAGCCAGATGTTGTGGATTAAATTATACGCGAGTCTTCATCGATCGGTGCGGATGGCGAGGAACAACCGGATTCAAAGCGTTATTCAAGGGGACTCGGGTTGTGTAAGGGTGTGTATACGTCGCAATGTCAACTGCAGTCCTCGCTTCGGTGCCAGTGACAAGTCCCTGCACAATCAACCCGTTTGCTGTGTGTAACAGGCCACGCGCGCTTAGTTCGAGAAACAGGGAACGCCGCCGGTAACACCGAACCTCGGGCAATGGATCAAAGGACTTTTCAGAAGCGACCGAAAATTTTACGAGAGCGAAAAAAATTGGAGAACAAAAAAAAAAAAAAACAAATTGTTTCAAATTACAGCAGACCGTTACGGCTCGTTGGGATGTTGTTCTGTAATTTTTGAAAGTGCTTCTTAGCGCAATGAGCCATGTTGTACGGGGGCGTACAGCATCTAATGCATGAAACGGCCCCGTTCAACGAGACCTTGAGAACGCGGGTCGTTTGGGTAATTGAGATTATTTTCATCTGATTTTATATCCTCGTTTAATGCAACATGAGACTTTCATCGGATTAAAACGTGTTACGGTGCAATGTAAGTGTAAAACCGCGGCGTCTGCAGCAGTGGCAGAGTAAATTGCTGGAATTGTTTAGGTACCCGGTTCCCGGTGAAAAGACGCGAAAGTCGGAATGGCGGCGGTTATGTAGAAGTTTCAGGAACTCGGAGAAGCTAACCAATTTGGTAAAAGTCTAGACAGTTGGTTTTAGCGAGGCGATATCGCGGGGTAATCCCACGAAGAGAGAGAGAGAGAGAGAGAGAGAGAGAGAGAGAGTGAGGGAGAACTATAAGCGGACCGAAAAACGTCTCGCATTCGGGATCAGTCTGATTCTGAGGAACACTGTAAAGAAGCTCGCCGAGTATCTCAATCGAGAGGGAAACCGGGAGATGGAGAAATGGCCAAAGCTTTGACCCCCGATCTGTCTTTCGTTGTTATTTAATCGCGAGTGGGAAAATCCCGAGTCGGGAATGAAGACGAAGAAAAAGAATATCGGCGGCTGCCGATCTTGGCCCCGAAACTTGATTATCCTACCGACCGACAAGTTTTTTTTCCACCCCTCTCGAAGGAAGGGCGGAAAAATATTTCAACCGTTCCAGTCGGAGTCATGATAATCCAGTGCCCGTAGTGAACTGCGGCCAGACTTGACCGTGCCCCTCGGTTTTCGATTCTCAGTCTCAATCTCGCGAATCTCGACTCGGTTCTCATTGACCTTCCAGTACGTTCTCGACGCAGCTCTCGAGACGGAGAGCAGCCGAGGCAAAGCCGCGAAGTCGCGACGCTACAACCCGCCCGTTATTTGAAAAAAGAAGAAAAGCGGGGTAAAAAAAGAGCCGAAGAAAAGGGAAAAGTATGGCTATCAGTTCGGCCCGGTTTGCGGGTATTGTGCAACTTTTGTCGCGAAGCGCCAAAAACGCCGTCCGACCGGCCAACTCACCCCTTCATCCCGCAAGGGTGACGTGGGTATGGCTTCGGGCTTCAATCCGCTTTGACCAGGCAGCGGTAAATATTCGCCCAGATCACGGATGAGAGCTCAGACCGCGGCATCCCCGGCCCCTTTCATCCCCCGACAAACTACCTACCCGACCAACTCCCCTGCACACTGCAGCCCCCCCTCCCTCTCTCTCCCTCTCTCTCTCTCTCACCCCCCTCATCCTCTCTCTTTTTATACCCTCGCTATACCTCCGGCGTCTTCCTTCCAAGAAGGTCGTCAGCTCTGCTCTCTGCACCTCCGTTTCATCGGACTGTGTACCATGATGCCACGGCATTCGTTCCGTCGGTAGGTACGCCACGTATTTGTTTTTGAGCTTCGGGTCACAAAACGTCCCAAGCTCTTTGACGTGCAGTTCATTTTCAGCTGTTCGGCAGATACTCCAAGTTTTCGAAATGTTCTCGAATATTTTGTCCTCGATTCTCGTACCATTTGTTCTAATCTGATTCTGGTCAGAGGAGATTATTTTCGCGCGTGACGTGACTTTTCTGTGAAACGAGGCTAGCTGAAAAAAGTTTTAATCTTGGTGAAAAACGTGGTCGCGGAATGGTACGGAGAGAATTATTCGTAGCAAGAAAAATTTTTATGAACCGCGTGCGACCTTCTTTTCAATCAAGCCGTTCGGTCAGCCTACTTTTCCTTCCTTCCCTTTTGCGTATCAGCGTAGCTGTCTGCTCGAGTCAAAGTGATTGTGGTTACGTAATATACGTCTAAATTTTGGATTGAATAGAGAGTTTGGAAGTTGAGGGAACCCTGTATACGCTTCACTCGACAGAGAAATCGCGTAGCGTCGGGAATTCCACCCACTCTCTGTATTATATTTACGAAGGATACAAAGGATAATAATTATGCGAAATTGAACCTCGACGATTCTGACGCACCGCCGCGTTGGTGTGTTCAGGGGAGATAAAATTGGCAGCGGAATATCAAAAGCCGACCGAGGGATTTCGGCCAAAGGGGATTATGTTTTACGAAAAATAAGTTATTCATAGAAATTGGAAGTAGAGGAATGGAAAAAAATTATCGACGATGACAACGATTTGTTCATTTTTAACCGGTTTTGGCAACGAGACCATTTTATCAGCTGTGGCACACTCGACCAATTTGTTACTGAGAAAGAGATCGCGTTATCTCACTGAAACTCGGTAGACGGAGAGAAAGAGAACGAGAGAGACAGCGAGAGAGAGTGAGAGAGTGAAAATTTTTCTCGAAAAGTTTACTCCGCGAAAATTATTCCATCAAATACAGCGAACATTTTCACCACTTGAATTAAGTACACGGTACTTACACCTATACGTATATTGATATGCATAATGTAGACATAATCTTTCGACAATGAGAAAGTTATAGCGTATACGCAAGCGGAGAAGCGAGCGTCGAGAGCCGGTTCTCTCCTCTCTTTTCTCCTCCTCTCCTATCCTCTTCTGCATCCCCGTGGAAAATTATCTCTGTAGGGAAATTAGATTGACACTTTCCACTGTGAATTTCTCGGAAATCGCGTCATGGGATTTGGACCTTCCCTCGCGCCCCTTTTGCGCCTAAAATTAGTATACTAAAATTAGAACCACTGACCCTCTCGCTGCTGCACCGGCGACCGTATCAAGCCAATTTATAACCGCTTGGCTCGGCCTCGTAACCTTCGGATTTTCTTCAACCCTTCTGCGTAATTATCAGGAAAAATGTTGTTAAAACAGATAGTACGTCGCGTACGTGAGCTGGAAGAGTTTTCCGGGATATAATAACGTCCAACATTTTGTATACTGCACGTTTCGTGAATTATTCATGTACATGAAACTGCGAAAGGATTCGTGATTCCGACGCGTTTTCATCTACGACAGATTCTTCGAATTATTTTTACTACGTTATTCGTTTCTGATTAATTTTTCATCTATTGTGAATTTGAGTTTTTTATAGTCGACTGAATCCGCACTTGTGTAAAAAATAGTTTTTCTCTTTTCTTCATCTCTCTCTCTCTCCCTCTCGTATTGGCTGTCGGCTCAGCCGTCCGATTTTAAGGCATATTAAATGTATGGACGCACGGCGCAGGATTTCCAGTTGAATGGTGGAGAAAAAACGTGCGGCTCTATTCATATAAATTCTGGTCCCGGTAGAACGGGAAAGTATAACAAAAGTCTCGATTCCCCGGAATTCCAATAAATCCAGCTTTCAGCTCAACTTTGCCGCACAGAGCCCCGAACCAATTTAAATTCACAGAGCCCAATTACATTGATTTTAATCTTCCGTTCAATTAGCGGTAACGCTTTACAACGTCCCCGCACAGTGTGTAAATTCACGGATTTATTCGAACCGTGGTCAGATTGTGATAATTGATTAAGTTGCTGATGTATTGTCCAACTGGTGAAAAAAATTGAATGGAAAATTTTTCATTTCATCAATTTCCAATATCATAACACACGTGTAATAACTGTATAGATATTAAGCATCGTATTGATTTATTGTGAAATCGGTTTATTTTTTGCTTCCTATGTTGCAGGTGAAACGTATTGTTCGACCCAGATAAACCGAAGCGATGCTAAAGTGACGAGGTGGAATATTATTTTCCATTTTTGTTGACGAAGAGAAATGAGGCTGTGAAAAATCGTCAATATGCCATAAATTTTAGAAAACGTTCGAGACGCAAGCTGAGATTCCAAGTGAGCAAGCCATGGGAAAAATATACTCGATATAAGAATAAACGAACAAAACTTGGAAGAAAACAATTCATAGAGAAAAAAGCGACAGGAGTGAGAGGAAGAGAAAAATTCAGAGAAGCTGAAACCTCGGTCGGTTTGAAATTATCCATTAGCGGGAATACATTACTCGTTATTCATTTCCCAGCACGTAAAGTAACTAAAATAATTAATTTTTCGAGCTCATTCGACGAAAATCTAATTTCTGATTGAGAATTACGTAACAACTTAAAACTTACGGTTCGTTCGATATCACGAGTGCAATATATCAACAAAGAAGAAAAAAAAAAAAAAAGACGAGAATAAAATATTTGAAATATGGATAAAACTGCGTACTTGCGATAGCGCGGTTTTTCTTTAATTCACAGAGAAAAAAATCCGCTCGATCGTCAGAGAGAGATCAGGGATCACTCGGATCTCGGCATCCGTTTGGCGCCGGAAACGAACGAAGGTATAAAAATCAGAAGACCGATAATGTTTCCAATCGCGTTGAGAGAATACCGATCGGAGGATCGGCCGACAGCGGCGTGATCGGCGTTAATCCCGTGCCTGATAAGAGCGCAATCTCTGATATCAGTAAGAATGACAAGACACGCGAAACGAGCGAAAAGACGGGGGACCGAAGCCCCGACCTGGACCTGATATCCTGCAGGCAGAGGAAGCAGGGACTCGGCGTCCTCCTCGCATCTCGGGGTGCAAGATGAACGAAAGCGATATTTTTTACCTGCTCGGTTCGGAAGATGGCGAAACGAGCAGCGGCGGAACCGACCTGAACAAGACCTACTACAACGCGTCCAACGGCGGTAACGAGACGGGCTACAACGACCTGTGGAACCTGGCTTCGGACAGAGCGGGCCTGGCCATAGTGCTCATCCTCTTCTCCGTGGCAACGGTATTCGGGAACATGCTCGTCATCCTGGCCGTGGTGAGAGAGCGGTACCTCCACACGGCGACGAACTACTTCGTGACCTCGTTGGCCTTCGCCGACTGCCTCGTGGGTCTTGTCGTGATGCCGTTCAGCGCGATATACGAGGTCCTGGAGAACAAGTGGCTCTTCACGACGGACTGGTGCGACGTCTGGCGGTCCCTCGACGTCCTCTTCTCGACCGCCTCGATTCTGAACCTGTGCGTGATCAGCCTCGACCGGTACTGGGCCATCACCGACCCCTTCACCTACCCCATGCGGATGAGCCGGAAGCGGGCCGCGATCCTCATCGCCATTGTCTGGGTCTGCTCGAGCGCGATTTCCTTCCCCGCTATCGCCTGGTGGCGAGCCGTTCGCACGGAGAAGGTGCCCGACGACAAGTGCCCCTTCACCGAGCACCTCGGCTACCTCATATTCTCGTCGACCATATCCTTCTACCTGCCCCTCTTCGTCATGGTCTTCACCTACTACAGGATATACCGCGCGGCGGTCATACAGACGCGCAGTCTGAAGCTCGGTACCAAGCAGGTCATGATGGCCTCGGGCGAGCTCGAACTCACCCTCAGGATACACCGCGGCGGCGCCACCAACACCGACGCTCGACACCTATTCAGGACAGCCTCGAGCACTCCGGAGGACCTTCAGGACCTCGAGGAGCCTCTGACCGCCCTGCACAACAACGGGCTTAGCAGGCTGCCGTCGACGAGGATCAACAACAAGCAACACCTTGGAAAGAACTTCTCGCTTTCGCGGAAACTGGCCAAGTTCGCGAAGGAGAAGAAGGCCGCGAAAACGCTCGGTATTGTGATGGGTGTGTTCATAGTGTGTTGGCTTCCCTTTTTCGTTGTGAACTTGTGGTCCGGGTTCTGCTCGAGGTGTATTTGGCAGGAGGAAATTGTTTCCGCCGCCGTTACGTGGCTTGGGTGGATTAACAGCGGCATGAATCCCGTCATATACGCTTGCTGGAGTCGCGACTTCCGGAGGTGAGTTCGTCTTTAACGTTTTATCATCATCCTCCTCGTACTTGCTCGTAACGCGCACTTTTGACTCGTCGAATCGAAGCACACCCAAGGTACGAATATCGTGAAACTTGCGCCGAGGGATCGTAGGACGGATGAAAGCGAGCAAAGGATCATCTTGGCGAGATGTCGTTAGTTTGTTTCGTTAGGCGAGATCCGCGACAGGTTCGGCGTTACGAATAGGGGTGATACCGGGCAAAAACGACAGACTCTGACAAAGAATAACAATGAATGGAACCTTGTTTCGAGGGATAAACCGACCCGTGACTGCCGCGTCTAACCGCGCCATCTTTGGCTGTGAAAAAAGTTGGACCCGAGCGATAAAAAAGAAGTGAATAAACGAAAAGTCCTGTCGCCGGTCGACTTTTTCTATACAGATGCGACGTCCTCTGGGAGGTTGATATATCGAATTTTTTTTCCAATTACATCGGCGAGAATCTTCGTGGAGAGAATATGACGAGACAGCTAGGACCGTTTCAATCCGGGAGATTGAACTAGACGCAACTATCCGAACTCGATATGCATAACGTATATATCGCGGTAGTCCTTCTCTCTTCGAGGCAGGGAATCGCCGGATCTCCCACCCTCGGCCTCAGGATTCATGGGACAGTTTAAACGTGTCGCTCCTCTGGAAGAGATTTCGGGTCTGAATAATCTCTGCCCACCGACCGTAAAGGCCACTTTGCATAATACGATTTTTACCGAATTCCGACCTCGATTTCTTCCCACCGTTCACCAGTCCGTCTTCTCACGCAGTGTCACTCCCCTTAAACCCTTCCATCCGAACCTTATTCGGCTGTTGCCCATTTCCCGCGTGATTTCGTCTCTTATCATATTCTTTTTGCGAAAGAAACCAACGTCGGAGGGATCAAAGAAATTAACGAGCAGCTGCTTTCTCCGTCTCCCAGAACCGCGCCTCGACCGATTGGCGCATATTTCTGAATCTTCGTCCTTTTTCTACACCCAAACGTGTCTGAACACAGTTAAGTTACCTCCGCGTCGAGCCGGGGTTTGTGCGAGGCGACGGCAAAGAGGCATAAGACTCAGTCGGCTGTAAACTTCGCGTTATATCCACCCTCCGAATCCCCCGAGCTGAATCCTCGACTGCTCTTGGATACCTCGGCCGGTTCCCATCTGCGTATAGTCCCGATTACTTCCCCGGTACTCGCGCAGATTTCTACTCGGTGGAAAGTTCGCGGTATATATGTACGTATACGCTACGTTAGAGAGAATGGGACGTGAAAGAGGAAGAGAATAACGCACCTCTCTTGGATGGGCCGGATTTTTATGCTCTTCGTAAAAATTGAACACCTTCAACGCTCGACTCGACCCCTTTAAATGCGGGTACGTCATATGTGCGCAGCAACGATGAAATTGTAACGCTCGACACGGGCGTGTTACAAGACGACACGACACGTCAAAGATAGCACGAGTTTACAGCAGACTGAATTTATGTCGCTACCGCAGCTGTTGCGTACCTTCGGTAAAATTACCTTGAGAATACGGGTTCAAGGGAGAGGCTTTTCAATCTTCGACACGTACGAGGCGAACCTTCGTTTGTTGTTACGACCGCCAGGGTGAATGCGTCCACCTCCGTTTCCCGATCGCCGTCAAAGGTCGGCGTAAGGTATCCGGCCGTTTCGTAAAGAGAGTAAATTAGAAGGTGACCTAATTAAGAGTACCGAAAGCGTCAGCTCTCGATCTCTTTGCCCGAATAATCGAACTCCCACGGTGGTCTTCCCTGTTTCTTTCGCGGCGTGTATTCGCGACGCAAGCTTGTTGCCGAAACGTCCGAATCCCCGAAGCGTGAATTTCCAGAGGGTCAGTTTTTGTTCTTTCGTTTTTTCAGCACGAGCCGGGAATTGTAACGTCGCGTTTAATGGCGAGAGAGCGACTGCGGGCTGACAGAGAGTGAGGCGAGGGGCGGCTAGTGGCAATTCAACCGACTTGTTAAGCAGGGCTATTCGTATGCCGTCCCCTGTCCCCCCCATTCCTCTCCCCGTTTTCCCGACTCGGCCCCTTTCAGCGTTTGTTCTCTTTTCGTCCCGAGGACGCTTCGCTGCAGGGGTTGCAGACTCGACGGCAAGAACATATCGCCGAAGGGTTCCTCCCCTCCCCCCCCCTCCCCCCCACCCGGCTGGTATCTCGAATTATCCGCCCCGCAACATACCGACTTCGCCTATCTTTCCAAGCCCTCGCAACCCTCGACCTTTACTCCGCTTTTCACCCGTTGTTTTTCTTTTCACTAACCCCCTCCTGGTTCTTGGCTGCCTCTCGAGCCGGGGAACCCGGCGTTTTGTACAGACAAATATCTCCGCTTCAGCACGGCACGCTCTCGGATTATTCAAATTTTCAACCCCCTCGCCACTTCGCTACCGCGCCGATTATACTCCGGTGAAAAAATCGCAGTCCCCTTGGCCCGGGTTCAACTACGACCGCCTTTTTCCACGACTTTTTACAAGTGTCCCGGTAAAGAGTTTGTCGACTGCAGTTACGGCTCCGTTTACGTACAACAGAAATTATAATTCGTCGAGACAAATAAAATTTACGATCAAACGAAGGATCGGAAGTTGAGCAGCTGCGGGTCAAGGTCGAGGGAATTAAACTTTATTCAAACGGTATCTCTTTGATGTGGAAAATCATTTCGCATCCACGAATTTCAATTCAACAATTCGAAGTACTAAAAGATTCAGAGCGTTGACACGAGTGTAATTTTTTTTCCTCCTCAACCGCTGACGTTTTTAAACAATACCTCAAGTTATACGAACCGAATAGACTTCTTTTCTTCCAACAAAATTCAATTGAAACAAACTTCAGTTTCAATTTTTTAGCCGTGCTTCGAGCGATTTATTGTTTTCTTAATTTTCATTTCACTGGGCGCATACGAGACCATTCAAATCACAATTAATCGGGCACCACTTATCATGAAACTCGGTCGAATTTTATGCTACCGTTTAACGTCAATTTTCTACTCTCTCTTTCCCTCTCTGGAGTATCGCGCAAACTGTAAGGTCGAAACGATTTGGACGCGTCGCGGGTGCGAGGACGAAAACTTCCCACCTGCAGACCGCAAACACCATAATTTTGCTTGCCAATCTCGAGGGTACGTAGCTGACACCGAGACTTCGCGGTCCAGCGACGCCATAATCGGCGTCGGCGATTTTCCCGCCTAATTGCAACTGATTTAGCGGCGTTGACGTGAAACCGAAAATTGAATACCAGCCCTTGGAGATTCAGTCAAAATTTGAACCTGCAGAAATAGCCTGTTAGGATCTTACGCGTATAATTCACAACGATACGCTGAATTTATTTTCTTCCGATAATGCGGCATCCATTTTTCACCCCCTTGTGGTCAGATCTGAGGTGAAAAAACATCGCTTCTTGGGATTATGAAGAGTGTGAGGGGACAGAAGGATATTGATTCGTGCAGAGTCAGCTGCAGCCAAAAAAGTTTCTTCTTTTATTCGCTACTTCTGCAGCAGGCTCATAAATCTCGAGTCTTGCGATCCATTGGGAGCCTTTAACTCTCGCCGAAGATCTCTAACGAGGGTTAGCACACGGGATGATCATTATAACCGTGCTCACGCCGTTAGGGATATAATAAATACGTGCGTGCAATAAATATTGCGTGTGTTGGGAGGACCGCGGGATCCCTTATAATTCCCCTTCGTTTTCCCCTCTTTATCCCTTATTTTTCCCTCAATAATGAGCCAGCCATACGCTTAATGCTTCTATTTTCACGCCCTTATTTAACCCCTTGCGAAATACGAGTATACACTTACCGAGTTCGCAGTTATTATCCACATTGTGCAGTTTTGTTTTCAAACCTAAAAGATTTTTGAAACAATTGCGATAAATATCAGTTTAAAAAAAGAAAAAACAACGGTAAGAAATGTTGTTTCGTTGACACGTTTTCAACACGAGATATAATTCTCACGAAGCTAACTAAGATGAATTCATTGTTCCCCAGTTTTTTGAAAAATTGACAATGCTTAATCCTAGATGCTTTATGCAAGCTTTCTCGTTAATTCCACCGGCTTCAACTGCTTCTTACCGTAAGAAATGTTTCGAGAAATCAGAAGAACAAGTATACACGATTATACGTGAAGGAAGTGCGAATTTTCCCAAAAGCATGCGTCCCCGCATTACTTCTCGGATTCTGTGAAGAAAGCCGAAGATTAAAGGGAGGCGAAAGTTGAAGGGTCGAAATGAGGATCGGGAGACAGGAAGCAGCCTGCGGCGTGCTCGGTGAAACGATCGTTTTTCTTTTCGAGTTTCTCGTTTTATGGTTCGCAAAGCCGGAGGGGACACGGTTTTTGCATCGCATTGCTTCGAGGCCCGTTGCGAGCTTTTCCTGAATTTCCCGCAAGCTCACCGGCCGTTTCACGCGAGCCTGGAACTGGATATCGAACGATGCATGGATTTGAATTTTGCACCTCTGTGCACACGTGTCCTAGAATCGGTGACGCGGTTTCACCCTGACCTGCGTCGAGCGCGGCCGTAAACCGACGTTTTATACTCGTTTGCGGCCAGTGAATCGACTTTGCCGATCCGCTGAAGAAGTACCCGAGACCTGATCCGAAACTCGACAGAGCGGTTTTATCGCGGCAATTTATGCGAAACGGATTTCTGCCCCGTTCTGCATATAATTGGCATATTTTCACCACATCTTGAGGGGGTGGAACTGATCGCGTCAAGAAGCAGAGCTTCGTGCTTGGAATTATCCGCGCGCATCACGCCACTTGGCCGAAATTAAATTTTCGCAAAAACCAGCCCCACACCCTCGACGTATAACCGTGAGGACATTTCTTTTAAAGAAAGTCAAACGATTCTCGGCTGATTGTGAGACGGCGACCAATCATCGGGTGTTTACGCTCGATCGATAAGCCTCGTATTTACCTGCAAATAAACCGTCAATCACTTCTTCGCATAAATAAAACTCGAAATTCGAGGCCGGAGGCGAGAGTGGCGGGCGGATTGCAAGTCGGCGGGTATAACTCGATCGGATTAAGGTATTCGTTTCGTCTCGAGGTACTGGTCGGAGATTCAAGCGTCGCTTTATCAGCATCTGGAAAAATTTTTGATCATCGCGAATGTAAGAGGGGACGTAAATTCACGAGCCAATATTAGTCGTTCGTATTAAATTTGCAGTATAATGATTTGGATTGATTTCTTCGTCGAAGACGGGAGTGAATTCTGCTCCCTCTCGTGTTCTCCAATTTTCGTCATGCCCGGCGGAATCTTGACTGTACCGTATGTATAAATTACAGTACGCGAGGGTGGCTGGTGGTGAAAGAAACGTGGAAGCAAAAATCAAATGTAAGAGAATGAGACAGCGGGAGGGAGGAAAAATATTTTTCCTCTTCTATTTTCATACGCATGGAATTTCCTTCGGAAACATAAACAGCCCTGCGCCCACAGCTCGATAACAATTTTCCTCGACGGTCCTCGAGGATGTCAGCCCTCCGAACTCATTCCGCTCGAGCAAACGACCAACGATTTTCTCCAATGGTTTATTCATTCGTATACGATTGAACAAACATCAGGTGATTCCCGGTAGCTCTACGTAATTGGAATTCCACACTCGCTTGGAGAGATCGCGTGATCCACAGGTGTGATAACTGTCCGCCGATTCTTTTCTATGCGGTAATTGAACACCGGTTGTTCGAAAAATTTACCTTTCTATTTTCCGCACGAGATGCGTGTCGCGTTGCGTGAACCGCTGCACGGATGCTCGAACCGTGCCAGCGAAAGGTCGTGTGTCACGCGTTACGGGTCACCGAACATAGCCGGGGTTCGGATATAAGGGAACATCGGATAAAAATAACCGCAAACTCTGAGCACCCTAGTCAGTTACCACCGCAGGATCCACGAGATATAACAACACAGCAGCACCGATGTGAAGTAGAACGTGGAGAATTTGAGAAACGAAATTACGCCGCTAAAATATCTATCTGTGTTTATTCATTTTTATCCGCGTTGTTTCGTTCCTTGCGCGAACGATGCATCGCCGATTGCAAGAATAGTAAAAATAATTGAAGGATGACGGTGAAAAGTGTTGCTAAAAAATTTAACACCCCCCTTTGAAGAGCCGGCGAATGGGGTGCGGGAAAAAGGCAGTTGAATGGCGGGAGAACACGGGGTCGTAAAAGGAACGAGAAAAATTCCTTCGCATTCTCGTGAAAGTTAACGACGGTCACGACTAGAAAGAGAGAGAGAGAGAGGAGAGAGGAAGAAGAGGAGAGAAGGAAGGGGAAAAAAGTAAATTATCGCGCCGTAAGGCGATAAGGAAAATAGCGAGTGATACCGTTTCGGAGATTGGTTTTCGAAGAATTGAGTTATATCGAGGGTGGTACACACCTGACTTTAGAGCCCTTGGACGTTCCACCCTTCGGCGTTTGCATATCTGTTGTCGTCTTATATGCGTGTATACACATCTTGCATATATTTATACACTTCTCTGGATTTATCCACAAAATATGAAATACAACGTTTTATTTAATACAGATACATCGTTTTTTTTTTTTCTTACTGTGATTATATTTTTTCTTATTTTTGTTAAATTTTCTTATTTTTTTTTTTTTTACTTTTATTTTTCACCCTCCGCGTAGTACGTTACTTCGATTCTCATTTTTTTCGCCCCTGGCTTCTCCTATACAACCTCGAGATACTTTTGTCGCTTGCGATCGGAAGAAACCAATGAACGTATACACGATTCGCGCGGATGAAAAGACGGGGAGTATAATGTAGAGAAGAAGGGGACGACGATCCGGGATAAGCTTCTATAACTGAAGGGACCCAAGTTTGCGAGATGAATTAATCGCACCGACGAAAGAAACAAACGGTATATTTTCGCATAGTCGATCTTTCGAAATGTACAGCTATTAGTAAAGTCGCCGAACGGATATTGGCCGACATATATCTGTAACATAATGTCCCAGAAACGGATCTTTTTCTAGGAAAATGGATGAAACGATAAATCGAGGAGAAGTCTACCGCAGATAAGAAAAGTAAGAAAGAAAATATGAACTTACGGTGGAAAAGTGAACTGCACGCTCATCAATCAACGGTCTCACGTCTCTCGTTGCGTGTTTGTTGGCAATTTTTCAAGGTGTTGAGGCGTCTCTGCAGATTTGTCGCTCCTCAAGTTCCAACTTTCTATTTACTTTGCTCAAACTCGCATAAAACAATCCCTCCACCCTGTAGCTCGGACCGGGGCATGTAAATCCAGGTACATCGCTGTATGTTTGTCCATGTGCCCATCCACCCTTAACTGTCTGCACTTTGAGATGGTGTCTTACTCTGCGTGAAACTGCCCCACACGCAAACGATGCTCGACATCTCTAAACGAGCATTAAAGCCTTGCGCAGCAGACGATTTCACTCGTGTTTAATTGCTCTGCAAATATTTACCACTAATTATTGAGCCTGACGGGTTGACGAAGCTGTTCAAAAGACTTCGGAAAGGATTTTTGGAAGCTCAGTGACGCGTGGGGTTTTCAAAATTGAAGCGTATATGTATTTCGGGAGGAAAATCAACGTCCAGCTGATATCCACTCGTAAGTTGATCACGAGGCTGAAGCAGGTAGCGTTAAAAATCATTTTTCAAGTAACTTTCAAACAAGATATCCTAACAATATTAATACGATCAAAATCTCTTTCAGTACTTCGTCGGTACAACTTTAAATTCGTATATTTTATCTCGTTCCATCTCCTGCAAATAGAGCGCTATAATTTTGGGGAAATTCGTTTAATTTTTCCTTTTCTTGTGAGCAAATTGAAGCGGGATGAAGAAATAAATGGATGTTTCTTTTTTAAACATTCTACTCATCACTGCATGGGCAAAGGGTGAAAGGTAAGAAAGGAAAAAAAAGAAAACATCGCGCAATTCAAGACGGCCGTCGGGGTAATGGAAACGAACGAATGTCAGAGGTGAATGGAGATAAAAAAGGGGGAAGGAAGGTTGAGAGAAGGAAAAAAAAACAAGAAAAATAGAAAAGAAATAAGAAAAAGTGCGGGAATACCCGACACCCGGAGAGAGAGGAGTCCAATTGTCAGACTATTGCGCTCGACGTGTAGTAATATCGATATCCTTCGATATACCGTGGCTGCGAGCCTCGGGTCCTCGACGCGCACCGATATCTCTGGAGTAGGGTGCGACACCGTGTCCTTTCGTTCCTTCGTTCCTTCGTCCAAGATATTGGCCGTTGTCTTCATCATTCAGGAACAGAGGATGCCGGCTGGACCTTTTCGATCCATTGAGTCCTGTCTGTGTGAGACGAGATGTTCTCCAAATTTCTTTCCCTTCCTTTCATTGTCTTTATCACCGTTCCTTTTTTTCTTCGAGTAGGTCTCGCAGATTTTTCCCGCATCAATCCGCGACTGGCTCATTAAATTATCAACAAGAAAATTCTCGACCCAAACCGATCGAGGTTTTGCCTGAATCTATCGTTATGATATTACTTAGCTGGCTGGTAACTTGGCGGAAGAAAAACGTGGCAGATGACGAAGGGCTTGACGAGGGTAGTTTACCTTCGATCTTCGACGAAAACATATCACTCTATATATTACACCTCGACGTTACGGGCCAGGCCAATCCGTTTAAAGTTATTTTTTCTCAAAATTTCAACGAACGAAAAATGAAAATAATATCCAAAATACAGTTAGAGATTATTTTTTCCAGTTTCGTTTTTTTTTATTCTTGCTCTCGCAATTCAAACAGAATGTGAGCAGACGTTTCTATTCACTGATGCAGACATACGTGTAATTACGTACGTACACAGATTGGAAGGATTGAAATTTATATCCCAATTTTCGTTGACCATAACGGCTCGCCCCGGTAATTTTTTTCTCGCCCCTTTGTTACATCGCTGTTTGATTTTTATTTTGTCATTTGTCTACTCTATTTTCTTCTTCTTTGCAAATTCTTCGCTCGACATGAAGAAGGACGGTCTTTTTTTCATCGATCAAACGAGGACTCACCGGCTGGTAGGTATTGGAGAACGGAGTCTGACGTTCCTGGATTTATCACTTTCTTTATTATACATCCTTGTTGTTTCGTCCTTCGCCGTTGCTCTTCTCTTCTTTTATTTTTTATTCTTTAGTTTTTTGCTTCCCTCGAGTATCACGAGTTACCGTAAAGTGCGCGAATGCGGATGGGCGAGTGATCCTATAAGACGCTGTTGAAGCCAGAGTGGTGCTAGTTAGTCGGGCGTGCCGAGGAGAAACACGGGGGCCGAGTGGCTCGCCCTCAAAGTACCTTTGCCGCCGAGCCTCCGAAAGGGTAAAAAGAGAAAAAGACGTTGGAAGCAAGACGCCTCCAAATAGAACCGAGTTACGTGGTTTACTTCACTGTCTAGGCATCTCCGCGTCGCAAATTACGCTCATAAGCCATTTCAATTGACTCGGTAAAATGACTCATAGTCAGCTGAACATTCGTCAGCCGGTATAATTCTCTTACATATACGACCTGAAACGTGCGGCTCATCATTCAGGATATAAACTACTTTAGTACCTCGAACGAAGTTGGCCCCAGCGGTTGGGCATGTTTCGCATAAGTTGGGCTTCATTAATGATCCTCAAGCTTATAGGACGGTTTTTAGTCCGCGTAATGCGAAGGACTTGAGCGAGTGTGCGTAACAAGAACTTAGCTCTGGGTCGAATAAACCTGCGTTAATCCGTCATCCGGAAACGCCGGAAGCACTTCCGCACCATCGGAGTCTTTTTCAAAGTCGTTGGTGGGGAGAATTGGTCTGGGTAAATATTGAAAAAGAATTAGGCACAAGATCGACGTTGACGAGGTGGGAAGTTCTCCTTTCCCCGCTAGTCACGCGGATCGACGTCTTCCGAAAGATGCGGATTTTCAGGCAAGGAGTACAACCCGAGTCGTGCAGCTTTTGGAACCGCGGAGAGGGATTTACGGGTCCGGCTTCTATACCGTGCAGGTCGTAAATCAAACTCGTCACTCCCTGGCGGTCCCGGTTCATGGGATAACAAATTGGCTCAAGCCACCCGGCAAAAGTTCCTCGATCCAGAATGCCAGCCGAGGGTCTGCAGTCTCGCAGCCAGAATCTCACTGGAACGAGCGTTTGACTTTGAAGTCTGATCAAGTAGCAGCAGCCGCGTATTAATGACAAATTGGCAAATAAGCAGAAGGGCGATATTTTCGTCAGATTCGGCTAGGAATTAACAAGCTCGATTAGTCTAACAACAAGCGGTGCTTCGAATAGTGAGAAGATGTAACGCGTTCGAAATATTTGCAGGAAAGCTGCACGATTTTCTTTTTGAGAATCCTGCAGATATCTTTGAAAATATTTCACTTCTCGTTCAATTTTCATTTCAAAAGGTAGAGTAATGTGGGTATTATAGAACGGTTTCATCACGTCAGGGAACTTCCGAACTTTTCCTACGAGGTCTCCGCCTGTCTCTCCTCCCCTGTTTCTCCCTCTCTCTTTCTCTCTCTTTCTCTCTCTCTCTATCTCGTTCATTGCGTCCTCAAACATAATTGAAATTACCCGCTGTGTTATTATATATCATCATTCTACGGCAATCTTATACATTTTCTTAGAGAATTGTTCGTTAAATGGAAATACTTTGAAACTGTTTTTTTTTTTCTATCCTCCTGTTTTGTGACGAGTCTTCAAAGTGGGTTGAAACTTGATATAATTAACTTGATAAGTTGTTTGATTTGTCGTGCCGGAGAAAACTGTGCAGACACAATCGATGGTTTAATGGAAAAAGAAACCGATGCTCGGTCGTTCAGAAGACGGAATTAGTAAGGAATTAGAGGAAGGAAGACAAATAAGTGAGGAAGAAAAGAGCCTCGAGCTTGTTCGCGGTTGAAAAAAAAAGAGAGAGAAAAAAAGACGGAGGCGTCTGGTATTTAATCAATTATCTGAATCGAGGAATCCCTCCGTGTTTTTTCTCGGCCCTCCAAACCACCGAGTTAAGATCCAAACAATCCTGTGGCAATCGAAATCTCTTTCGTAAGGATGATGAAAAAAAAAAAAGGGAGAAGAAATTACAGCGTTGTTAAGCAGTTGCCTCCTAATCTCTTTCCCCCGCAGCGAAGGGAACGGAGAAAAAGTCGTGTTTGCAGAATCGACCTCGACGAAAAAAGATAGATTCATGTGCGGTGAGGAAACAAAGCGAAAAATTCGCGCCTACTGTCCGTGATTTTAGTCGCCGTCATAAAATGGCCAATGGACCAATTTAATTGCCGATAATTCACCGCTGCGTTGGAGGATTATTAGATCGTTATAAGATCCTTGCGCTAAAGAGAACGTCGGAAATTGGTTAGCCGGGTAATACAGCGATTATATTATCTGGAAGGAAGCGGCGTTGGCTTCCATCGATAAAATGAAGACTGAAGAAGAGGGCGAAGGGGTGAGAGAAAGGGAAAAAGAGGAACAGAAGGGCTGTAGGCGAGTAATGGAATCCTTATCAGCGAGTTCATCTGTCTCATCGTCTTTGCCCACCGTCAGAAAACTCTACCAGCCGAGATTGTAATTCGGCGAACAAATATGTGCGGATAGTCGAATAAAGTAGCAAACCGAAACGATAAGAATCTCGCGATTTTCATGGAAAAAAGGGGGTTATTTTTACTTCTCGTTTTTCTCTAATCCCGCTTCCTCTTTTTCTCTTTTGTATCATCTGATCTCTTTTACGGCCGGGGGATGAAAGCTCAAATAAACGCGGACGCGAATTTCGTCAAAGCTTTCCGAACTTATATTTTCAACGAACGAGCGTTCTTTCCTTCTGTCTATGGTTCAACTATTACATGTGCGAAGATACACGCATTATACGTACTGATATTTCTTACAATAAATGCAGCTTGTTTTTGGAACGGGAAAAGTTCATCTTTCGACTTGAATTTCAGAAGGAACTAATTCACGCAGCGGCTAACCCCGGTTAACCTCATCTCGTTTCATGCCGGCTTTGATCTCCCTGAAATGAGCAGAGACTCCGGCCACGCCTCGACGACGAATCCAGAGTGTAACCTGTTGATCCGATTATCTTTCAGCCGATATTCTGATTACTTGTAATTGTCAATTACCACGATAATTCGATCCTGAACCGTGTAAGAAGTTAATCACAACGAAGAATATTCAAATATCGCACCCATACCATTCGAGTACCCACTAAATTGCGTTGAAATTTAACGTTAATTTTGAAACTCGCCATCGATTTCTTTATAAATTTATCGAATTCATTCTTCTGTTAAAAAATTGCGCCGCAGCTGCGCGCTGTACTCGAAGTACTTTACAACAATAATTTTCCTCGTTTTATCTTGGTTGAAAAATTATTTTCACCGCCTTTGAAGGTTCGAGGGGTATCTAAGGCAACGCGAAGATCCCTCGACTCGACGCTTCGACGGTTCTATGAGGATGCTTCTCTCTTGTTTCCCCTTTTGCCGACCCTCTCGCTCCTTTCTCTTCCGTTCACAGCGACAAAGTAACGCGATCGATTATCGGAAGTGACCGAACGTAGCGATCGTAACATGTTTACAAGAATATTGAAAAATTTTAAAACGCGAGAGCAAGTTAACAAGTAAATTCAAAAGAACTGTAAAAGAAAAATTGCTCTGCGAATTTTTACCGGTAAGAAAATTGACGATTTTCTTTACACACGCCTCGCTTATCGGCACATTGTTCATTATACAAATTCGGGAAATATCCAGTAAGCGTGTAAAACGCAATATGACTGCGATAAAGTTTACCGCGAAGAGTTTATAACAGGCCGTGTTTACGAGCATGTAGCAGGTCCGCACCTTGACGACAGTTTGCAAGCAGCTTTTTACTCCGTTCGAGCGTAATTACTTAATTACCATCGGGTATACACAGCCCGCGAGCCGAGCCGACGTCGCCATAGGCCGTCGGGTATGGTTAAACCATAAAGCGCTTCTGAAATACTTCTGGTTTTAAAACTGTGTCAGGGATCTTTTATCTTTTAATTAAAAGGAGCGAGGACCTGGTGTAATTAAACGCATACCAATGAACGCGCGATTGAAGATTTATACGCATACACAGAAATGAGTGTGTATATATATGAACGTACCTAGCCGCTCGCTAAACTAATATATTGCATATCTATGTATATATATATGTAAAGCGTGTTAATTAAGCTACGACGAATTCTTTGTCTCAAATTTAACAAATTAAACAAGCGATTCAATTATGTCACCCGAAATTCCAGCGAGAACTGTCTAAAAGAATCTGCGAGAATTGAAAATATTGCAACAAAAAGTAAATTGATTATTTATTTTATTTCGGTGTTGTAATAAAAGACAAAACAACTCTAAACTTCGTTTCGACGCTACATGTATTACTTATTGTCGGCACGTTACTGAGCAATTATGTGTTGTTCGATAGATTGTTTTTCGGTAAATCTGTCTGCTAATTTTCAACTTCCGGGTCTTCAAGTCTGGCCGGCGATTATCAGCCGTAATTTATTCTTGCAATATATTTATGTCAGAATTATGTCAGTGCAGCGGAGTGGCGATAATTTAACCCCGCGTCCCGTACCAACTGCAATCTGACGATGGACTCTAATCTTACGATTAATCGAGGAAAACGTCACGACGCGCTTGCACAAGCCGTGCACTGATTATTCATTAACGTTAATAAACCGGTGGTCAGTCCTGATGTTGCCTCAATTTGCGAAATGCGGACACAACGTACGACGCGTCGTACGTAAAGTGCCGGATACCTAGTTTTCAAATTTATAGATGTAAAATTCGTCCGATGCCGAGTTGCGGAAACTTTTACGAACGGGGTAAAGCGTGCGCGGAAATGAACGAAGAAAAGACATCGAGCGAGCTGGGGAGTGATAAAAACCGGCAAATCGTCAATAAAGACAATTGAATCTGACCACTTTGGTAATTGAATTTCGTTCCACAATCCTGTAAGCCGTCGTCTTCGGGGTTGAAAATTGTATCTTTTATTTCTCATTACTCCCGATTGTCGCGGGTATGCCGAATGAACACCCTCGGCAGCCACCCTTTCTTTCTGATTTTTTCAACTGAGAAAATGCGAGGGCGTATTAGATTTTGAAATTTTTACGCAGGGGTGAAAGTACGTGGAAGAATCGAACAGAAGTGTAGCAATACCGAAGTCTTGAAAATCCAAAGATCTATTTCACAGATTTTCAAATTTTCTATACTTCCCGATTTTACCTACAAACATTTTTACCTTTATACCCCGAAATTCGACGCTCACAAAGCTTACAATTTCCCTCTAAGCCGCTTTGGGGGATTTCATTTAACGCATTTTTGTTTCCTACGTACTTTTTCCCCCCGTTAACACAAGATCGAAAATCTCGCGAAGCTATTACAGTTCCGTGTCTTGCGTGCCCCGGTCACGATGCCGCTCATGGGTTTTTTTACGACGTATTAAGATGGCGCACCTCGGCAGGAAGTGCGATCGTCCCCGGGGAACTTGCAGGCTTGCCGGGAACTAAAGACCCTGCGCGTCGCAGCTGAAATTGGCTTTTTAATCTCCTTTCGCAGCGGCGAAAACTACCGTCCCGAGCTTTTCCCCCTCCCGCAGCAAGAAACTTTCGTTCTCGTGCCATCCTACCTTCGTTCCGGGCGGGACATCGAGGAAATTTACCCTTTTTTCTTCTCTATTTTCACGACTTTTTCGCCTTTCCGTTACACTTCCTTCCGAAACAAAGGGTAAAAAACGGTTTAAAAGCCCGGCTTAAAACTCCCCTTGCAAGGGTTTGCTCTTTTCTATACGCCAGACGCGACAACTATAAGCCATGATCCCACAGCGTCGCGTCAGCTGCGAGAAAAGAGATAATAGAAAAGTTTTGCAGCTTATAAGTTATTCGCCAACCGCACCGTTCACCGTGATGCACTTTAATCCACTCCCCCAAAAAACATCGATTCGAGCACCACTGCGCGTCATTGTTTTAATTCGATTTTTTCTTCCACCCACATGCGGAAAGATATTTGAAAAAATACTTGACAGTTTGCACACGTGAGAAAAGTTCGAATGAAGCTGTAAGGTATCAAAAATCTTATATGAAACCATCGGCCAGCTGCTGTTCGTACCGCACGCTTGGAATGGATGGAAACTTGAGAAAATGGGGTAGAAAAGAAGGGGGGGGGGGGGGGGGGGGGGGAGGAAAAAAACAAAGAGAAGAAAAATATTACACTCGTAAAATAAAATAAAAAAACAACTCGAGCTCAAACTTTTCACGACAGGGACGTGATTCCAAGTTTTCAAATCCCTTTTCGGGGACTGATCACCCTTGCCAAATACTAAGTATAAATGTATAATACCATTTAATATAGTGCGTGTCGAAGGAATTTCTGTCGAAATAGTTTTTCTCAAACATCACCAACATTTTTTCTCATAGTCTGCACTGACTATTAAAAGAATTAATCCAAGCAATTTCGTACAATTTCTAATTGAAGAATTGTGATTCATGAATTTGGAAGATATTATTCGATCTGTAACCGGAAAAGGCGAACGGAAATTATTCTGTAGAATGTTGCAATTATTATTATTGTTGTTGTTTTTTTTTAATGCATTGATCGAGAGCGAATAAAAATACACCAGAATGAAGAAATCGAATGTCCTGGAAAGAACGCCTGCTTCCAAAATGCAGATAACGCGTCGAGTGTAGTTATATGTATTAGAATTTTCGGATGCACGATTACTGCAAGGAAACAATGCGAACAGGTGATGGTTCACCTACTCACAGTGTGTAATCTTATGTCAATCAAGTGGGCGCAGATTAATTTTGCTGTGTACCTACGTGATCCGCTGCGTATACACGTCGGTACGTAACGACGCGAATATTACAACCCGCGGCTGAAGAGGACGAATATAACAGACTATTAAAGGCTTTTATCCAGTAATTGGATCCTCGAGAATTACAAAAATACGCACAGAACATCGTGGAATCATTAGGTGAAAAATTATTTAATCTCATATCTTTTAAATAATTCGTCGTCGATACGAGTGGTCAAAATTTTGACATATATGAAAAGAGGTGGACGTAGGTTTTTCACAAAAACCTTTCGTCTCACAATTAGGATTAGATCAACCTGATACGTAAACAAAAAACACCAGATTCGTGGTTACTTTGTTGACAATAAATGACATCTGCTCACAATCAAAGCTCCGCGTGTATTTTATTTATATCAAATTGTCACAGGGTACTAGAATAATCTTGTTGTTTAATGGAATTCCGGAAACTTCGCGCCTATCCAATACTTACGCGTAATTGCTTAGAGCTCAGAGTTTGAGGGCGGATTTTAAATTCCAATCGAGAATTACCCGGGTAATTTGAAAACGTGCGTGGAGTGTAAAATTCTCCCTCGCATTTTCTTTTTTATTTCCCCTTGTTGCGTTCTTCGCCTTTGTTTCTCGCCGACGGTACCCCATATTTCACCCATGTTATCACAGCCTCAATTCTTCGAAAGAAACTCCGACAACTCGACGGCTGTCACATCGGTTAGATAATTACTCTTCCGCCGTTTAGTTGCTTTGCAAATAAACTTTGTAAACGAATTAAATACCGCTAAACTTTCTTCCAAATTGAGCACTTCACGCTCGCTTGTAATTATTCAATTAACGTTTCCTCGAACCTCAGAGATTTGGAAACAAATTTGAAAAGCTTTTAATGTCTATTCACTATGTACAGATATAACGCCGTTATAGATTGTTAAAAAAAGACAAACTGCCGAAATTCTTACCAACATTTTACGCAATATGACTGATAAACTGTACTGTACGGAAATTTTTAAACGAAAATATTTCCGAAAGAAAAAAATCTGATCTACAAAATTTCCGGTGGAAAAAAAAATAATCATAAAATAAAATATAGGATTACAACGGCAGTCGATTTCCGAGATGTAAACAGTCGCTTTCAGAGCCGCATGCATACAGAAATGGGATTCAATATGTTCGCTTTCTTTTCCTCGAAGTTTCATCGAGGGGCAAAAGCGAGGCTGAATGAATATATAATAGATCTAGGGGGTGAAACGATCGGAAACTCGACGAACGAAATGCGTATTTAAATCGCCACGTAGAGCCGATGCCGCGAATCCCTCTCTCTCTCTCTCTGTCTCTCTATCTCTCTCTTGTTCTTTTTTCCACGGAAGAGAGAAATAAAAGTTGATCGCGTGATTCCGGAACGGAATTGCCGGCGTCGGTGATTTTTGATTCACCCCGGCGGCGATGATCCGACTGTATAATCAGCAAATAATTCCAGGGTCGATTAGCTACCTGTGAAAAAATATCTGCAGTCGAGAAATTTTTCCTCTTTGTATCGGGTCTCGGTGATTTCCGCGGGAAATTAATGGAGCGCGTGTCACTGCAAGCTGGCAACGTCGATAATGCGCGCGGGATGCTTACACGTGTGGAAAGGGAGAGCTAGATCAGAGTTGCACGATAAAGCCGGAATTCTTGCCCGTTACGGTATAAACTTCCATGGTAGAATCCCGAGGCGTGCTGCAGGAACCTCGAGGATACGGGAGAGCGCGGATATTTACTCCGATTGTCCTTCTAAGTGTTTCAATTAACCGTCCAGAATTCGCAAGCTTCGAGAGTGCGTGCAACTCGAATTATTTCGAAAGGGTCTTTCAGACGCGAGTTCGCAACGATTCGCGGAAAGTTATCTCGTTCTACAGTTTCTCAGTCCGTCCTTCCACGTCCATACTTCCGCACCACGGCGAGTCCTAGGCCGTTTCCCGTTACTTGCTAAAAAATTTTCGCCCACGCCTTGGGGAGGAAGGGGAGGACTGGGGGAATAATTCATGAGGTCGCGAGGAACGGGGAATAAATAAAAATTGTGTACAAAGGGGTGCGGAGTATGAGTGAAAGGATCGGCGCGGCTCGGCGACGAAACCAATCTTGGAAAAAGAAAGGAGAAAAACGAAAAATCGTGTATCGCCGGAAACCAATTCTGGGACGGGTGCACCGCGGTTGCGAAGAACGATTTGCACGATGAAAGGCGCGATTTACACGATCAAGGATGTCCGCCACTTCGCTTCGAGGCATTCGCAGAAATGGCAGCCACGTTTTCGACGGGTATAATGCCGCTTCTTATACCTTCTCTTTTCTCCTTCCTCTCTCCTTATTCCAGTTCCGAAACCCACTTGCGGTTTCCTCAAGAAATCCCGCTGGAATTTCCTTGAATTGTTGCGAGAAAAAAGCTGCTGGCATGTACGAACGGATAAAAATAACACAGGGAGCGGTGTTCCTATTTTTAGAATTTTCGACGTTCATTACCTTCAACAATTACAGTTTGCGAAGTTGACGGAGTCGTCAAATTATAACTTCCTTGGCGCTAGGAAAATCTCTTTGAAATGTAAACACAGGAGATATTGAAGTCAAAAATAATCAAATCTTGGATGGGTATCAATGCTTTGATTTGTAAAGCATCAGAATTGTAAAAAATGTAGGTGATTCTTTCGATTTTAATCTACAAGTATTATAATTGGATAAACACCCAATGTGTAACTATAACTATAGTTTTCTGATAAAATTGGTGAAATGTGACGATTGTTGCGCAATCTATATCCACGTATTCTGCAAATTCAAATTACCGATAAGAATTGAGCAGAGAAATAGCAATCATGAATATATGGAGGCAAAAAAAAAAAAAACTCTCGCTATACCAAATAGTTTTTGAATTATTTCTTTCTCGTTCTCTGCACACCAAATCATCGTACACAATAGAAATTCTCACCCGCTTCGCTTCAGCAGTGCGGGGAAATCAACTTTGCATTGTAACAGTCTAGCACCACCTCTCATTACGGCTTATTCTTCCGGCAGGCATGAATTTGAATAACGCCGAAAGCCTTTCCTCTGCTTCAAATTCTTGCTCCGTTACCTCCTCGCTATTCTGTCTACGCCGGCAAAGCTACACCGAACTTCACGCCGTTCCTGTGTTTGCCGGTGAAACTTTGTTCCACGTGGAATTAAGCTTCTCTTTGATATTCAAGGTAGGAACATTGACAAACGAAGAACGATTGACGCAAACCGTGCAAGTTTTGCAAGCCTAACTTTGACCGGTTTCCTTCGTCGAGTCAAGAGTCGAACAGAAATTGGTTTCCGTTAAAAAAAAAACAAATATTCTTACTTACTACACGGTAATAATTAAAAAAAATGTCGATAAGGAGTCTTCGTTCGTTTCGCAGCGAATCATCATACGTCGTTAACCATTCGACGATATCGTTGCCTACAGCCGTCGTACCGTATTTCCCAACAGCACATGCAAACGGGTCGTGATCGTGCGGCTTTTTCGTGCGAATGCAAATATAACCACCACACGGAAACGCGGTAACACGCACGAGAATAAGCGAAAAGCAAAGTGCTCCGATATATTTTAATCCGCCGATTCTTATCGAGAGCCAATTCATTCGGACTCTTTGAAATCGCACGCAGTCGCGAGTGTGTGTAACACAGCTGATACTTACAAGTAGCAACTAACAAGATTATCGGTAACGAATCACGCCTTGGGAAAATTACAGGGTATTGTTCGGTATTATTATTATTTACGCTGAATTACAATGAACGAAAAAAGAAACACTGTTGTATTTTCCGCTAAGTGCGTGAATTGTTCTTTTTTTCCTGCAGTGTTCGAGTAGGTTCGTAAAACAGTGTGTAACGTAGAAGAATTTTATACCTGCAAGATTTAGTCGCCAAGATTCTTAGGGGAATTATTTTTGTCGATCTAGTCATCTTGTACCATTTCGTTCTAGATACCTTAGATGGTATGGATTACTATTTGCGGTTATTGTGAGGTAGAAATCAAACTCATGTTCGTCAAACTCAGCGCAAACTGTAGGTACGAAGAATAATAAACGATGCCTATTTCTGTCCAATTTATTAAATGGATGAGAAAATAGACCTCGAGCCCTTCTCCGAACAGGGAGATAGAGAGATAAAGAGATAGAGAGAGAGAGAAAAAGGGACCTGTAATAAAATCGCATATCTCAAGATACCCCTGAGGGGATCGTGGAAACACGCGACGGGCATAACATCCACGCATACCAATCTATATCGGTTATATTTTATAACCAAGGTTATTTCCCAGGCTTATTCACTCCGGTACCAAGCGACCAGACATTATCGAATGCCAATACGTACAAGCAGCGCATTCCTTCGTCACCGAATATCGATGTGCCCAGGTATATTATACATAATCGTCTCTGAGGTCGGGAAGCTTTCTAAAAGTAGGCAAATACTGTGTAATATATATATATATACATATATATATATAATTTGTATTAGATCACGTGCGTAATCATAATGTTTAACGAAGTCATATCTTCGTTGAAATGAAGCCGTTCGCCGATTGCTCGCTAATTTCAACTTACCTCCTGTCTATTTCACTCTTTCAATCTTTGTCTTGTTACTAATTTTTTTTTTCTTTTTGTTTTTCCCACCCACTCACCAACCACTCACTCGGAACTCTAATTAGACCCGTGAATGTTCAGCATTCCGAATCGAGACGGTCACCTTCAGACTCGAGGGCGAAGAGGACGCATGATTTCCGCCTTGATTGGCGAATTCTAATTAACGCGTGTACCAGCTCCAGGTTTCAGGCGGTTTCAGGAGCTGCGAGGTGGCTCGTTAGAGTTAATACCGGATCCTGACGCGTGCAGAATTCATTCCCGGCGAGCGGCGAGTGCTCGAGGCGTCACGTGAATGGAAGATCAAACCGCTAATTCCAGTTTCAAAAGACTGATAAAAAAAAAATTTCCCCTGGAAATAAGCTCTCGTGGGAGCAGGTTTCACTTGCTATTTTTTTGTACCGCTGTTTCGTTTTGACGAAAGGTTTTACAAACGAAAGTCCGGAGCGGTTCCGGATCTACTCCGTTTCTGCCTCAATTTTTACCGCGAAATCCTTGCACGAGTTTAAGTAGAATTTTCGCGGTTATTCCCTGTTTCGAAAGTTGGAGTCAAACTGCGATCCGACAATCGTTCGCGGATTGAACTGAAAGCTAATCTGAGCCGATACTTGCTACTCGAGATTCAGAGACTTTCTGGATTCCTTCCGCTATTCCTTCCTTCCAACTTTTCCTGCAGGCATTCATGGACGTGGCTGAGCAGATGGATTGCTACGGTCCTGAACTCATCCAACCGGAAATCCTATTCTTGCTGAAGAATTTCTACAAGTTTCACAGATAGCAGAGCTCGGGGCGAACATTCATGGAGTGAAATTGTCGACTCGCCGCTTTCCCGGTAAAATTACTTTTCATATAGCAGAGTAATGGCGGTACGAGGCATTAAGAAAATTTTTAAGCTTACGCGTTTCTCTTTCAGGACATAGGATTCAGGGTGTATGTAATATCACAGATTAGAAATGTGTCGGAATGAAAAAAAAAAAAAAAAAGCGAAAAAAAAGTTCGAAAAGTACAATCGAAATTAATCGAGTTAAATGTAACGTCTGAAAAAAGTGATCCAGAGCACTGAATTTCAACTGTATAAGATTCCTTTTTTTAATAGCAACATCAGAGAAACCAGATTATTTTAATATTTCTCCACACCAAAAACTGTACAAGTCGTCCGATTCTCATGGAAAATACTTCATTTCGTTCGTACATGAATTCCCTACATATCATTTGGAATAAATTTTTTTTCTAATGCTCGTTAGTTGGTAATAAATATCTGACACATACTTGAATCGTTGTAATATAGTTTTCCGATTATAGACTTACGATTTCTCAATACTTGCATTATTATTATACAAAATCTAACTCACAAGATTTACGATGAATTTATTTACGAGGGTGAAACGGGCTATTACTCAACAAAATGGGACAAGCGGTATAGATTTTTCGGTAAAGAAGAAAAAAAAAAACAAATGATATACAGTCGAAGAGATTACTCTGACGTCTTTAAGATAAAATAGCGCGTTTTACAGAAAAAATTCAGTGCTTTTAACTTTTTCCTACATCATGCAAACCTTTGCACTTACATTAATACTAATTCCTGTTTCGCATCTTCGATCGATCTGACCGCACGTCGCGAAGATCCTTAAGGAAGCAGCTTCTGCGAGATGAGGTAAAAAAAAAAAAAAAAGAAACGTGAAAACCGATGACAAAAGCGAGACGTTAAAAACGGAAGTGGGGTAAATCGGAGGTTCTTGAAAAAGTGAGTGGTTAAGGTGGCTTCGGGGAGTTTCAGGCCGTGAAATAAACGAGCCGCTGCGCGGGGCTAAAGGGGTGCTTATTTATTATTCCTAACCGCGAGATGCTTGGGTGTGTATAAAAAAAAGTTGCAGCTTTATACCTCGTGCATCGAGCCGCGGAGCTTTCGTTGCCGCTGCCGTGAGAGACCGTTAATAGATCTCCCTAATTCTGGCGATTTTTAAAGGAGACTTTATGAACGAGCTCGAGCGGCGGGTATATTTTATCCAAAGTCGCGGGCTACTGCAATATCTGCACGGATCGCGGCCGATGTAATTTAAAAGATAACAGAACCCGGGACTCCGACTAATACTCCCAGAGTGGATGAATGAGACTCCGGCTCGCCTGCGGGATAGCGAATCTCTCTTAAGAGGGATTCGACCGGGTCTCGCCGCTTCTTCCTCTTCTTCTTCGTTTTTCCCGCCGTTCTCTCGCCGCTATTCGCGACTCGATTTCCAGGACCAGGAGACGCTTCGCGGCTCCGAACTTCGCTGCACTTCGCGGCTGTAATATATCGAAAAGTACACGAGTCATCCACCCCAGTCAGGACAGAAACGATTTATCGCTAACCCCGATCGAACCTGCATCGTCTGTAGGAAATGTGTAAAGTAAGCCGGAAAACCGTGTCGCTGTTCCGTTTGAACAAAACCGTCCGAGTCGTTTTTACAGTATTTATTTTTTTTCTTTCTTATTTTTGTACATCCAATCGAACGTCGTTGAGTATGATTCAACTCGCCGTTCCGGCATCGGTATAATTTCTTGTACAAACTGTTCCTTTCTCCGAAACAAGTTTGCCGGGAAAAAAATTCGAGGGATCTAAATCATGTTGCAATTGAATATTACCACCGATTTTGGCGCGCTTCTCGACGATGATAATAATTTAATAACGTCACTGCAGGAATTACGTATCTCCTCGGGCGACAAGCGTACAGTAAATTATTTCCTTCTGGGTAATTGAACTGAAAAGTTTGAACAAAGAAGTAAAGTTGGTTTGCTGCCAAGAGGAGGCGATCTATAGTATTCCCCCGGAATAAGGATTCCTTATTATTATATATATGGCACCAGTAGGGTCTGCGGGCTGGTTTTTCGGGTGAATTCATAACGCGTTAACCTTGGCCGACCTCACTATTCTCACGACGATATGATAGTCTGTTCCAGCGATGCGTCAGGATTAAATTATTGTGTTGAAGATATTTAAAAAAGTTTTTTTTTTGCTCGTATTACTAAAATTTGATAAACAAATATTGAAAATCATGCGTCGTTCATTTCCCAACGGATGAACTTTGACCACTTTTTGTAATTATGTTGTATACGAGGGAAATGACGAACAATCTGTACCAAACCAAGCCAATGATACAAATTAAGGTGTAAGGTTCGCTGAAGCCAAATCAGTGAAAACATCTCGGTAAAAAACCGTCGTAATGACGACGTTAGATCGAATCTGCCTGTGATGGACGGTTGGCTAGCTGAAAAACAGCAAAAAAAAAAAAAAGATAAAGATACGGGACGAGGTTAAAAGACATAATACCCGCCGCCCGAAGATATTAAGAAGCTGCGATAAGATGCAGGAGAGAATTTTCCCCGAGGAATAACGTCAGCCAGACGGTATTGAAATTCTACCGATCGCTTATCCCCGAAATCGTTGAAGCGGTTTATCTGGTTCGTTTTGAAAACTGCTGCAGCGGAAGCTGAAAACTCAAAGGGGCATCTCTCCCGGGCTTAACGCAAGTCGCCAATGGACGAAAAGAGCAGGCTGAAATCGGGATTCGCGATTATATCTGTCGCGTTTCGGTGAGAATCTGATTTCAGTATTTGCTCATTAAGTTGTGTAGTACTGCAGCGAGGCGATGCAATCGCGGTGGCGTGAAGCTATTTGATTTACGCTTCAATTTCGCGCCGTGTATGTGTACATATAATGCGGCGGCAGGGGTTCGCCCTGAATTTAAAGGGATGTTTATGCTTCCGAATCACGTAGCCCTCGGAAACGATATCAATGCTCAAGCCCGAGTTTCATCTCGCGGGACGAAAATGGCCAGGCCAGAGTGAGAAACTGACGAGGCCGGGTTATTAGGGTTATCACCACGCTTCCGTGGTCTTGTGTAACCGTGCAACCACCGAGGTTCGGCTTAAAATTACCGATACCCGCCTGCCTGTCGGATTAACCACGGTTTAATAACGAATTGCGAACGCGGCCGTTTCTAACAAACCGAATTTATGCGGTAAGAAGAATCAGGCTCCGATGCTTTCACCGTCGGTACAATATCCGCGCCGATTGTTGTATCGTTGAACAATTGTCAGAAGCCGCACGCGGATCGATTCATCTGATTTAATGAAAATTCAACCCGCTGGAGTCACGTGGCGTCAATTATTATCCTTGTACACAGACTGCATTCCTCTCGCAAAGATAATAGAATAATTCTAGGGTGAATTTTTGTTGTTTTTTTTTTTTTTCTTTTTAGGACACGCGATATTATTCTAGGGTTAAATTCCTCCCTTGTTTTATCCGCCAGGTTTTTTTTTTTTTTTTGCCAGACACCAGAACCCCTGATAATTAACTTTTCACTCGGCCTCCGCTTTTCAATTATAAAAAGAAAACTAGAAAACTCACCAAGGGTGCGAAATTTTATTAACTGCTGCAAATTCGGCACTGCGAGTCGGTTTGAAAACTGTTTGCCTCAAGTAAGGACCATTACAGTTTGGCGGTGAGATGGAATGAATGGAGATTGCGTACGTGTGGAATTAAGACTCGTTGAAAGCACCGCGGAGAGAAACTATTTGACGTTTCACGTATTTAAGCTTAGACCGAAACACGAGGGAACTTTTTTTCTCAAAATACACGCTGCCAATCTGCGAGACGAAAAAATAAAAAGCTGTGTCGTCGTTACAGGCAATTGGCTTACAACTATATTATACGTCGGAATTTTTTATCGTGTCGTTCGAAGCAGCGGCTGGAAAAACGAATCGCGTTTACCTTCAAATCCCTGGCCAGTTCTGATAATTACATTCACAGAACAGGACCCTCGCTTTTTCCCCCCGCATGTTCAACGAGTGCTACCGAGGAAAAGCAATTTGGTCGAATGAAACTGGCCGGCTTCAAATTTTTGTCCTCTGCCTCCCTTGCGATCGCGGCAACTGCGTTTTGCAACAATTTCATGGCGTGAGCCAAAAAATATCACAGCACTACGGACCGTACTAGGCAGCTATTGTTATTATTACTACTGTTATCGTTATTGTTACTTTTATACGCTGGAAGAATTTTTGCAAAATCTTCTTTATCGATCGATACTTGGAATGCAAAAAAAAATTTTTTTTAAATTATCGAGGAGAAAGAAATAAGCGCCGCATATCCGTTCTGTGTATAGCGATTGTCTATGAAAACTGAATAAAAATCTGTACCGTTAAATTTGCCATTTTATACGATTAAAAAACACTGAAATACGTGCAGTTGTAGAGAGACGGCTATTTTTGCTGGCACTATTTTAATCCGTTATAGAAAATTTACTACCTTTTATTCCGGTCGGTTATTTCGAGCGAGTAATTAGTATTCAGAGTGTAACTATACCGTATATCAGGTGTGTGTAGAAAATTTCGCTCGACCAAGGGTAGCAGAGTGAGAACCTGCAGCCGAAGCAGAAAAGTTACTCGTATCTATGTATATGTATAATTGTATATGATATACAAAATTCTGAACCGCAGTTACACGATTTTTTCCAAATTTCAGCCTTTTGACGGTTTAAATATTTATAATTATCATATTCGTTTTTGAACACCGCGTTAACAGAGAAATCTGTAAAAATGAATATGAACTTAAGAAATGTTTATGGCAATCGTGAACGAAGGCGTAATTTTTACGACCCCAATGTATTTCGGATTTTTGCACCCTTTTCTGTCGGTGAGCTTCTTTCAATGTCACGGGAGTCGAACCGGAGGCCAAAGGGGCAACTATTACGAGTTTCTTAGCCGATATGACCATTCCGGTAATTTATTGAGAATAGAGACGTCGCGACGCCGGCGCTCGGCGCCCGAAGAAAGAGGAGAAATGCGCGAGAGCGTGAGTCCAGACTCGAGACCCCGTAAGATCTCTGAACCTTATACTCAGGCGCCACACGACCCGAGTTTCAACTTCACCCGGCTAATAGAATTTTATTGAATTTTCCCCCCGGACCTTTTCTCTCCTTTTCTCCTATTTTATTTATTTTTATTTCCTATTTCCTATTTCTTTTTTTTCCTCATCATGTTTTACTCCTCGAGTTCCCAGCTCCTGAAAAATTCTGCGTGATCATTGCGTCTATAATTTATTACATATTGCATTTCGTGCTGTTACTTCTTATTGCCAGAGAGAAGCTATTTTCTATCACGCCTCTGCAACATCCTGAAAATGCGCTGATCGAAAAACGAAAAATGAATAAAATAAAATTACCAACTGAATCTCACCACTGCAAATTCTGAACTTATATATTATACTATACGTATATAATACTTGTAATACTGATCTTCGCGAAATTTAACACGTATGCGCAGGATTCGCAACTACCCGATGCTACGCTTCAACTTATTTCTCTTTTCTACAACGTCGGTCGGTCGGGTTAAAAAAAAAAGCATTGCGAACGCATACAACTTGACTGCGTGCGTTGAAAATTTTTTTTCAGCGAACTAGAAACTTTGGACAACTGCGTTAATTACGATCCTTCTCCAGTGCGCATATAACGTATGTGCATGACTATGTATAACCATAGACGCAAGTATATAATGTATAATGTATAAGGAGAGTGGTTCAAGAGTCTATTCTCATTGCCCCGCCAACCCGAGTATACGTTACGGTGGCTCTTGGCTATAAGGGGATAGTTTTTGCCAGGTTTGCTTTTTTGTCACTTTCGCACGGCGCGTTAACGCCTAGCTGCCGAGGCCCTGATTATTTATACCCAGAATAATTTAATTTCCATGTCAATGACGAAAATCGAACAGACAAAGAATAATTAGAGTTAAAAATAAAAAATGGAAACGGACGAGCGGGTGGAAAAAGGTTTTTACAGTGTCTGGTAAGCATCGTTCAAGCTTGTTGTGAACATAGCTTGTCTACTTCCATGTAATCAATAAACTCGGCGGCGTTTTGGTGCTGGTGTGAGACCACTTCTTGTAAATACATTAGGTACACATTGTCGAGAATTTTTTACGGATCGATCCGTACGTGTCAATACCTAGTGCCGGCCTTATTTCAGATCGAAAAATTACGACTTATTGCCGAAACAGACGACGTGCGGGATTGCTTGGCTCGTAAAAAGGGCTTCATTTAACTCGTATTATCGAAAGCAGAATGAAAAAAGGGAAACGTGAAAAAACGCTGGACAAAAAACGCCGCGTCTAAGCGAATGAATCTTTGGAGATGTGAAAAGAGAAAGAGAAAAAAAGATATGGAAAAATCCATCACGCTGAACCCCGTCTCGACTCTGGAAGTGGGTGGAATGTCGATGTTTATGCCGATGTTAAAAGACGGCACGAAAATGAGTGAGGAAAAAACTGCCCCTATTAGAAATCGCTCGTTTTTATTCTCTCCTTTCTATCGAGGGTATTACGCAGGTATTCATTATTTTAATTGTCGACAATCCAATGCGATATTTCACTCTCCTGACCTTCGGTTTCAGGTTGCAATTATTCTTGCTTTTACGAATCGAGGGGTATTATTATCTGCCGTAGGTAGCGATCGACGTCTGGACTTGCGAAATATTTATATACGTGTATTCGGGGCAGCAAATTTCTTACATAATTTGCCGATATTTTATACAAGTTTCAGGCCGGTTATATAACGCAACTGCTTAAATCATTTCAAAATATGAAAACGTATGAGGTAATTTCGGAGCTTTGAGGAAAAACGAAAATACCCAAGCGACCGTAGGGTAAGTTTTAACTCTGACAAATGGGAATAATATTTTAATTGTTGTCTGAAGAATTTTGAATTTCTCCTGCTCTAGGGAACGAGAGATAAATAACTGAAAATAAAACAAGCAGAGGGTACGTAAGGTGAATTAAGAGTTCCGACTTTCTGAAACTCAATTTATAAGTTTCTTTTTCGCCGATGTTCTTATTGATAATCTGAGAAGAATAATCAGGCTTGTTTCGAACTTTCTCAATCCGATAAAAATCGCTCCTAATTGACGTTCAATAATTGCCACAAGTTAATTTATGATAATTGCACTGTTCGGGATGAGGTCACGGCTTGTTATCGGGGAAAATGTGCGGTCCCGCAATTCCGTGCCAGCAAGACTACATGAATTATATATCTATTCGGGAAATAGGGAGGAAGTTGAAATTTGAATTACTGGCGATATAAATTCGACGGTTGGTATATGGCGGTGACACTTTACCAACTCCACACGCTTGCAGACTTGTCACCTCGGCCTGCGCGAGTTTCGACGAAAGATTTTCAATTTCTTTGGGTTCGAGAATTTTTTCAAGTGCTTTTTACGGCGTAATACGTTGAAAGGTGAAAAGTGGGGTGAAACGAAAGTCGAAAGAAAAAGAAAATGGTGATAAAAAAAAAAAGAAAAGAAAGAAAGAGAACAGGGTGAAAAAACTGAGTATCCGACCGTTTCATTCATCGAAAAAACTGCGGGGATTATTAGGGTGCCTGTATAGCTACAATATTTGCGCCATTCCCCGCAACCCTTTTCTTTTTTTTTTTTTTATTTTCTACGGAAGGCGACAAGGCAGTATAATACTTACTTAGGAAAATGTTTATTCGGCACCCGTCTTTTTCACCGACCGACCCTCGAGAGTACGAGGCTTAAGCTTTCGGGCGAATCTTATCCTCGACTTGAACCGGGCGGAAATATTGATCACTTTTTGTTTGCTTTCAAAAATCCCCACCAAGTTCCAAAAGATTTATACGATCCGACTGAAAAAATTGTCGAATTTTCGGCAAACGTTAAAAAATCTCCTTCCGCGAGTACGCGCTTATAAAAATAAGATGTACATACGTAGACGATGCGGTCGACGGGAATGGTTGTACGAAAATGTAAAAACGAAGGCAAAAAAGAAAAATAAATCCCTCTTTGCCCCCGAACACACGCAGGGCATTATTGTCCCCCGGTTTTTCATCTCCCGCGCGTTCCATTTCCTCGCAAAGTTAAACGAACGGGGCTCGAAACATTCCGGAGGATAAACGACCCTGTGCGTCATAATTTTTGCAATAGCTTTATACGCGAGTGTAAACACAAGGACGAAGTTGAGGCGCAGCAAGGCCGGGATGCGGCAGACGGAAGATCGGCCAATTTATGGGTCAGCCTCGGGGAAAAGCCTCTGCAAATCGCGGAGAATAGCGACAATAGGAGAGGGTAGTTCTTGGTCTCGGCTCCAGCCGACCGGCAGACGTCGCGGCGCCCGGCGTCCCGACCTTGGATTTCGCGCTGAGGCTATATCGACTCGATTCCGCAAGACGCGTTTGCCAAACCGTTGCTGAGAAAATTGGCGAGTTGCCCGAGCCGCTCCTCAAACTCTTCGTTTCAAAAATAATTCAGGCGATAAGCACAGGAAAAAATAATACAAATATATCTTTCCGATGGGAAAAACTGCGGGCAAAAGTCCCGCAGTTTTCAAATCAAAATTTTCTTTCTTTCTACTTTTAACGTTACGACATGCTACCTGTGGAATTTGCGTCTATCCGATGTTGTTGACACTGATAAATTAGTTTCATTCAAGGCTAAGCCGTACCTTTAACTCTCCTTAGTAGCTAAGCTCTGTCTCTCTCTCTTTCTCTCTCTGCTCATAGTTTGTGTCTGTTGCTGTTTTTATTCTGCCTTTTGTTGGTACTTGTGCCGTTTCGGCCTTACCATGTATTCTCTGTAATTTTATCGTATTTTAATTTATTTCGCTTTTATTTGATATTTTTCTTTAATCTCTTCTTCCGATCTTTTAGTTTACTTCTAATTTTAATATCGTTGTTTCGGTTTTATTGTACTTTCTACTCATACGCGGTTACATGTATACGTATTTTGTTACATACTGCCAGAGCAGACTTGTCCCAGGGCGAATAAACGCTTCTTCTTCTACTTCTTCTTCCTCCCTTTCACTTCCTTCTCCTTCGCCTTCTCGCCACGGTTGCACTCGTGGAATATTTCTCGACGACCTCTCCGCACGACCCGCACAAAGCCCCACACCGAAAATGAATACCCTTTGTGTTTTCGTCCAAAGTTTTTATTTTTTTTTTTCTTTTCTTCTTCCGCCTCTCTTGGCTCTTTTTTAAACGCAAAGCTCTTGCGCCCGCAACGAAAGGGTGACGCGAAAAATGAGCGGAGCGAGCTTTCCAGAAACAGAAGAATCGGCACTCTTACTTAACATGCGATTTTCCCCACTCGCGCGTAGAGAAAATGCGGCCGTGGCCACTTTGGCCCAGTATTATTACTGTACCAATTATAAGTTGCCACCAATTAACCAAGGCTCAGAGGTCCCTCGGTTTACATTGCATTAACGGAGCTGCAGTAGTTTATTTTCAATTAAAGTCTTGCCTACGCACTGAACTCCCTATTACTTCTACAAGGGCACTTTTGCTAACGACCCGCAGTGCGGTGCGGTACTCAGATTCCTCCACTCCAGCCTTCGGAAACCGCCGGCTCTGTATGCAAAATCGATTCACCAATGGTCCATGGGATTATAACGACGCGACGATCTGTGGCTAATTGATGCTGAATTGATGCATTCGCTGAACTGCAAAGCAGAGAGGAAAACGGATTTCTTTCAGAAGCGACCAATTTCTTCTCATCTTTATCCAACTGAAGGACATGCCGGGTATTTATTCCGAGTGTAGTATAATCAGACCACTCGAATACGGACTAGATCAATTAGAATCCCAGCTTTGTCGAAATGAATAAATCGAAAGAAGCGAACTTCTTTGAGGCGATGTTTTAGTTTCCTCGTTGAAAGCGACGGATGACCAACCGACGGTTTATACTGAAACCTGCAAACAATCCGGGATTTCACGGCTCGCACGGTGAACATCGTTGGAGAATAACTCTCATCGGTCACTCAGGATTAGAAGTATGGTTTAAAATGGTGGGTTTTACGGGTAGACAGGGAAGAATAAAAGCGGAGCCTAAAAGCCGGGCCGAGCGAATCTCCGGTTAGTAGATAAATTCTGAGCTTTATCGCGTAGACTTCCAGCGGTTTATTCGGCTAATCGGGGTACGAGCAGCGGCGAAGCGGGGCACCTGAACCCCGACATAAGGGTAGTTTTGTTTGCCACGTCTGTCCTTTTTCCCCCGTCGTAACACACCCGCTTAATTATTATACAGTTCGCCGAACAGATTAGGGAGATTTATCAGCTTAGCAATAAACGCGTGCACTCCGTTCAGTAGGACCGGCTTATTATCCGAGCCAAGATCGCAGAGTTAAGACGTCAAGGGGTGAAACCTGAGTTGCAATTGATACGGCAATTAAATCGTTAGACTCTCAACACAGTCCTGCAGCAGCCATTCTCGCTTGCGTTTAATTGCGTCAGCGGTGAAGCATCGCCGGGATTCTCGTACGCTTAACCCCTGCGATTTTATCGGCTGAGGGGAGGGGGATGAACGTTATTAAACCGAATTATTTCGGAATCAAGACCTGTGTAAACTTCGGTGAAACACCGTAGCAACGGGATTACAAGCCCCGTTCATACATCACTATCGCAATTTTCGTCCTCTCTGCCGATCAATGATCGACAAATTTAAGAAATCCCTGCGGGTCATCCCGGTATCGCTGAGCAACACCGAAACGCGCTAAACCAATTAACCCGGCGAATCCGGACGGATTCTCGGTGATCAATTCGTCCTTCCGATCCTCGCGTTCCGATTCGACTCAAACTCGATTCGTATATGGGGCAAAAACTAGATCAGTTACCGGCTTACACAACTGATCTCCCGTGTCAGGTTTCATTTCCAGAGAACCGCACCCCTTTCGTGTTTTCCCGAATTGCTCGAGCAGGGCTCGCTTCGAGACTGGAGAGACTTATTGTTAGCCACCCCCACGCTGGCTGTTTCCAGTTGAAAAGTTCAACAGCCGTATTCCGCAGTTGCGAAAAGAGAAACGAGCAATCACTTTCGGGCGGCGTCGCGCTGCATCCAGTTTCTCTCAGCATCTTCATAGCTCTTCGCAAAAGCTCTCATATTTCGCATGGAAGTGACGTGACGTCAAGCTGTGCACGGATTCACAATGCGCCCATACAAGCTGTTATACTCCTCGATGCAACTTGCGGCATCTTCGTGCACCTTTTGTTCTATTATACAGTCGTACTCTGCACTCATTCAAAGTACATACGTACCGGACTCATATGTGCACGAGGACGCGGTTGAATGTGGACGTTTCGCTACAGTGCGGTATGCGAAATTGAATTCAGTCGCGACGCTACAGGTGGGCGGATTCAAGAGTAAATAGTAACCGCAACGGCCAGGCGGTGGAGGTACGCGGAAGCACTAAGTGTTTGGCAAAGTGAAAAATTCTTAGCCGAGAAATTTTCGCCACGTTCTTCAAATTTCTCGTCAGTTTTCGTACGATTCATTATGTTTTTCTATCTCTTTCAAATGACATGTATAATAAAAATATTGAATTTGAATTCTATGATTTTTCAGATACTGGATCATTTTTTTGGAAATATTACGTGGTTAATTTATCACAAGGCGATTGCGCCAGTTTCTATACAATTCAAAATATACATATTTCTGCCGCAATCCGCCTGCATCTATGCAATTCAGAGTTTACTCTCACAACTGTGGATCTCAGTTGCCGTAATGCAGGCGAGCGTAAGTAAAGTGTTTGATTAATTGCATACATGCAGGCGTATTTGGCCTATAGTTTTTTATTTCTTGTGTCACATGTCCACGAAATAACAAACTATATTATACCTAATTTCGCTTTAGGTGTTCCTAATTGTCCCCCGTTAGCCACACCCGTCGGTGGCTACATAAAATTTGGTATTAATTTCACGGAGAGGCAAAGGGCCAATTCATGTACGTCAACCCTTCGATCAAAGCTGTACACGGCTTAAGGTATTAAATGGGCCTCCACTGGACTGACACTTCGGACGGTAAATTTCTCGGCCTGTTCGAGCCTCGGACATCTGTTACTTCCATTCGCTAAGGTTCTACTTGTACTGACCGAATGCAAGATCTTAATTAGAATTACCAATCAACTACCAATCCCACTCTCTAAATATGAATCAGTACTACGTGCACTGAAAATCTGCAAAAAGTCACGGAATCGCTAGTGAATACGTGTACTGCTTTTTTTCCAGTGGTATGCTCACACCTGGGAGTCAGCGAATTTTTACTGATTCAAATTTAGAGAGTAATCCATTTGTCAGAATCATACGCCGGGGTGAAAAAAGCGACTCGCCAACAAGAATAAAATCCTTACAACTACGAGCGAAATTCACAGGCCGAGGATCGACGAGGAGGAGGATTCTTGGCATCGCTGTATGGTCAGGTCATCTTTAACGCTACCAAGCGCCAGCTTTGAAAGCTCCGTTTTGTTGGGGCATGATTGCGCGTGGAGGCGTCAAAAGCACGCTGTTAGTGTGAGCTAATGAAACCACGAGCCCCCGCATGCATGAGGGAGGAAAACACGTCGAGCCGATGATACCCTGCGTGGGAGGTTCAACCTTTCCTCAATTACGTCACTTTCCCCGTCGTTCGCCCACGATCGAGTCGTGGACGTCTATGACTGGATACACTAGAAATTTGCGGAAAACCTTTGATCCGCGTAGGCGAGAAACGCGAACCCACCCACGTTGTCATGGGGCGAAATGGATTAGAATTCAGCCAAAATTACGGTTTCCCAAAAACAAGTACGGAAAAGCTTGAAATAACAATCGCAAAGTAATATTTACAACATGATTGCGCATATTTGTGCAAATCGCAAATACTATTTTACAAAGTGAATAAGCACAACTTTCGTGCTGCAGCGCAGCTCGCTCGGTATATTATGTATAAAAAGTTGTACAACGGTAGAAATATCACTTTCCAAAGTCTTATAACGGCGCAGCGGCCCTTTCGTGTGTAAAAAACTTTTCTATTTTCCGGAACGATGGTATTTCACCCGTTCTAAGGACTCGAAAAGTCGTAACAAAATTGTACACACACGTACAGTTATACATATGTACACACCGTAGATATAAGTATATTTCTATACGATCCGCACGGTGAGATGCTGCACAGGGTGTTTTCCTCGCAGGAAACTTGACGTCACTTTCCGAAGTGCAGCAGCGTCGCGTATATTCTGATATAACTTTGGAATAAAGAAACTTTTCGAGGGATGTGTGGGTGAATTATTTAACGACCATCAGTCAGTCAGTCTCTCGAAACTTTAAACCGAGCGTGGTAGACGCGCTTTAATATCGACAAACTTACTTTCGTCAGCTAGAGGCTGAGGGAAACTCTTTTCCAGACCACGAATTCCCTCTCTTTTATATTTTTCCAGGCCGATTCGCCACATTTAGCCGGAGCAGCAGTGAAGTAAACATGTCGGAGTCGCCTGGGACGAAAATCTCTAATTCTTCTCCCCGTGTTACAGATAACTCGGAAGATTAAGCAAATCAATCTTGAGTCTACAAGCTAGGGGTAAAAGGGCCGTTTCCTCGAATACGAACGTATCGTCGAGCTGAGCCAGGGCTAAGCTCTGTTTTCGAGCTAAGCTTCGTGATCCTCGATCAAATCTTATTGCGTATAATGGGCGCCGCCGGGGAAATTTCGGATTTTGCGGTACTAAGTTAGGGAATTCACTCTCTAGGTATACCGCGTCAGTGAAATCTACATCCGAATCGCTTAATTCCGACATTAAAAATCTCGACAAGTTATATTGCGTGCAATTCGCACCAAGAGAAGCCTCAATCTATACCTTCAGCGTTTATAAAATTTTCGAAGGACGTTTTGACACTCTTGAATTTCATTTGAAATATCACCGAAAACTTTTCGCCGTTGAATGATATCAAAACCAACCCTGTTTGCTCGGCACCCTCATATTTCGATGAGTATAAATTGCAATAATGCATCCCGCAAAACATTCACCGCGTACATCACCGACAAAAAAAAATATATACATATATATATTTCCTGCGTTGTGCAAGGGTGTGAAAGTTCGTCCGAAAAACATTTAGAGTTGAGTTTTCACGATGAGAGTGTATGCATTACGCACTAATCTTATTAATTTTATCCACGTCATTTCTAAGATAAAATTAAAATTTTTTTGCTCAAATTGCTTCACAAAATTGGCTATTTTTCATGCATTTTAAACGGTAAACGACAGTCATAGAGAAATTCAATGCAGTCGGCATAAACATTTTGAGGTTGTTAAATTTTTAGGTCAAGTTATATCTTACCGGTAGCAGTAAAGAAGTGTTGCCATGATGTGCTTGCGTTTCTCACTTTACCCTGCTTCACAGGAGCACTTCACCGTCATGATTTTCCCGTTTCTCTGCACTTTGCCGTTCACTTCGTGCGGTGGACCACGTATACACGATGTTTGTAAACACAGAGCTGCGAAACCGGTCTCCTCACTCGTTGCAATTTCGTACCTTAAACCACATTTCACGATGTAATTTGCATCCAACACTCTTTCACCTTCTAAAAAATTGCGTTGCGCAGGACTTGTACCAGCCGAATCACGTATATTATCTATATTTATTATAATTTTTGAAAAAAACTAATACCGCAAACAAGAGCTCTGTACATCAGCGGAACATTTCTGCGCCATATTGAATAGGCCCCGCCCACATGTCGGATCCCAAGTCGCCAAAATTCTTACGACCGTTACAAATGATCTCGGAATCGAAATGCGTTTTGCAATACTGTTTGAAAAATTTATACCCACTGATAAATCGAGCTTCGGCAACGCAACACCAACGCAGAGAACATCCGATCAAATCGGACTCCTCGACCGGCCTGAAGAGCGATCGTTCGATCGTTGGACTGAGGATGTTTACGCATCTTCGCAACAACAGACGAGATGAAAGCCTCGTAAATCGCTCTTTGTATGCCTACGTGATTTCAACGCACTGCGGCATCGAACACGAATCGACTGATTAAAACGCCCGGGCACGCTGATCGGCGTCGAGATGCCCTCGAAGCCGTCTCTCCATGCACGTATAGATCCCCTCGTATGCCATATTCACGTATCTCCCAAAAGGCGAACGTGTGTGCGGACACGCTTGAACGCCTATCGGCGATTAGATCCTTTATGCTGGACCTCGCCGAGCGAACTCTGCATGGTTTCCACTCGATTACCAATAAATCTGGTCGATATTCTTTCCGCGAAATTTCTTCCCTTTTTTCACCTTTTTTTTTACCCCCTCTCCCCCCTCGCCGCCTTCCTCTTTCTACCCTTCTTTTCGTTTGTTCAATTTTTTTTTTTTTCAACTTATTTCACTCTCTTACGAGTGAAATTTTGATTTCCGTACAATATCTACTTCCACGTCTCGAGAAAATCCGCTTTTAATCATTTAACATACCTATATTTTGACCGTTTTCGACGAGCTTATTTTTCACGAATCTATCCATCGTCGGAGACGAAATAATAAAAAAATGTTCTTGTTCTTCCAGTTTCAAGATCCTTTCCAGGCAGAGAGATGGCGTCGATCAGTAACCGCGAGTTCGGTATTCCCGCGAATTTACGGTCGAGAGAATGACCGCAATAGACCTGCAGACTCAATTATCCGGGTTGTGTTTAATTGAAAACAGAACCAGAGACGCGACCGTCGAGTCAAATTCGAATATTTCATTCAGACGGTCGGTAGTCTGAAACTTGAAGGAAAGTTCTCGCTCTCCGTAGCCAAAGTGTACGGCCATATTTCGAGGTAGGTGGTCGGTTGGCACGACGGGGACAGAGATTCGAGGCTTCAGTTTTGCGTCTAGCTTCGCGGGGCTTATAGTTGTTTAACGGGAGCGATTGAGGACGTCTCTGATTTATGGAACACGACGGTAAAATTACTCCCACTGGTTCGCAAATTTACGCCTCGTTGACTCGGTCCTTAATTCTATGGGTGCAAATCCTGCAGCTTTCAGTCTCAATTAGCTTTGCGTCTGCTTGATTTTAATAAGTTTGTTTGGAAATATACGGTTTGTTACTAATTGTCTTATCAGGTAGTCGTAGATTGAGGACAAATTCGTGAGCTTTCAAAGTCTTTGTAAAAATACCAAAATAAGAAATACTAGAATTATAAAAAAAATAGCATAAATATGAATATATAGATACTTAATTTCGAATCGTTTTAGAATGATTCGTAGTAATACTCATTCTCTTCGGAAGACAAGTTTTTACTACGAGTTTTTGAATGGTTTTGAAGTCATTTGAAACGAAGCATCGATATTTAAGCCTGCCTTTATAATTCTAGTAGTTTCTTTTTGTTTTCTACTTTTATAGTGATCTTCGTAGCCCATGAATATAATAATTCGATGAATACTAAATGCACGACTGTCGCGTGATAAAAATAATGAAAAGTATCGATTTTGACCAACCAATCTTCTTGAATCTCTTCCAGCGGATTCCAATCAATACAGTTGAAGCGACTTCGATTGAATTTGCAGGGTTTCAGAATCGCTATCATTGCTCTTCACCGTTATCATCGAATCCATAAAATTTAAACCAGAGTCTTTCTAATCTCGAATTACATTATCCGTTTTTAATTTTCAATTTTTTTCTCACCGCTGGATGAAATTTTTGTCCGCGTTGTATAATTGAGGATTCTGGTTGTTAATGCGCGGTTAACTTCGTGAACATCACCTCGAGGTCGTCGCGTATGCATAACTGTAACGATAATGGGGATTTTTCAGGGAAGCAATTAAGGCATTTTGCGCCCGTTCAGGACACTGCCGAGTCCATTAGGCTCTCAGGTTGGGCACTTTTAAGCTTACGCATGTTTCCCCCGATTTATGATAATCGTTTAGAGCCGCGGTTTCCAAGGGGATATATAAGACGCGAGAACGAGGCACAAGTACCAGTTTCGGGATGTGAAAAAAATTCATAAATATATAATCACGCGACTAATGTACGAGTGAAAAGGACGAGAAAAAAACTTGGAACGAGTCAGACGGAAAATTCTTATCTCTTTCTCCGTCTTATAATTTCATTAAATCAGAATTATAGGGTAAAGTAACACCGCGAGTCGGTTCTCATGATCGACGATCGGATTTCACGTATACGGTAAAAACGTAACCTCGACACGCGGCTCGATCTTCATTCTCGTCCATAAAGAAGCAATAAATATTCAAATTTATACAATCCGAAAGAACTGAAACAACGATAAGGAAAAAAATACAAAAAAATTGTTGCAGGCAAGCTTTGCAGCGAGACCACGGATTTCGTTTCATCGCTTTCACATTTGCATTGCAAACTCAAGCCCTAATCGAGAGTCGGTTCACATCGTGAATTAAATACCGCCCCTAATATCTTGCCTATAACACGAGAATTGGATACAGTGACACAGAGCCGAATCCCCGATCCGGGGGATCAGCGTAACCCGAAATGAAAGCGACGAGGAGAAGTCTGCAGGGTCTGGCTAATTGGCATGCACGAGAAGTTACGAGCCTCGGATGTACACTCGGCCAGCCGTATCTTGCGGCTCTTCTCGATGGTCGGCCGCAATCTTCGCTACGGATAATGAGCATTGTTTTATGGATACACGACGGGTCCATTGAGAGTGCCTAGATACGACGAGCCTAACCGGGCCAACTTCCACGCTATAAGGATTATCGTTTAATGCGAGGGTAAATTCAATTAATGGGATTCTAAGCAGGTCGGAAGCCGGCCTTCGAATAATGGAGAGTTATAGCCAGACGAGCAGGCGTATCTTCGTCGGCTGCCGCCTAATAGGAAGAGATTATTCTCGTCTCAGGGTCATTCGGAATTCACACCTTGTGTCTTCCCATTTCAAAACAACGGACGTTTAGACAGGACAAGGTGCCATTTAATTGGAAAACGAATCAACGATTTCGATTCTGAAGCATCGATTTAGAGTGATTTCTATCGACGTTCACCTCGTCGTGTGCTTTCAGTTTATTTCCAATGACGTCCGAGCCTCCTAGACGATTTTGGCTGATTTCCGAACCGAATAGAATCACAGAGAACCAATGAAAATTAGTGAAAATTATTTCATACGACTAAAAATACTCGATATCTGTATACCGATGACTTGCGACGATTTCTATGATTTCCAACGATTGCCAGTCAACTTCTCCAGCGCTATCGTGCGATTTTGGTTACCTCGAGTGATTCCTCATGATCTCGAAGAACATTCGAGTCACGCGAGTTTCCTTTGTTAACAACTTGCTTTCCGGTTGTCGAATTTACGACTTCCGCGAGTGAGCGGTTTCTCTGGAAACTCTGTGCTTTCAGAGTTCCTCGTCGTCGTCGGGCAGGTAGTCGTCGATTTGGGAACCTATTTCCCCGTGACGCCCGTCCAATCTCTATGAGTGAATGGGACGACACAGGCGAGGCGGAGAAAGAGAGAGAGAGAGAGAGAAAAGGCAAAAAAAGAGAATACGGAAAACAGGGAGAACCGCTCTTTCCTTCCGTGTACTCTACAGACACGCTCGCTGATCTCGTCCCATTCACGATCATGTTGGCTGACCTGTCTGTTCCGGACAGAAGATCGAACCTCCCGCAATGACGTACCAATGGCTTCTTATATTACCGGAGGACCAGTCAAGCCCGCTAACTTGATCAATACACCAATAGAGATCCGAGGAGGTGCGGGAAAAGTTGATTTGATTTTCCTCTTCTCTTTCTTCTTTCCTTCTAATATATTTCCTCCTTTCCACCCTTTACGGCAGTTATAAAACCTCCCCATTCATTTTACAGCCTTCCCTTGTCATCTCCGCGCTGAGTTCTTATTCTCTCCAAAGAGCGCATGTCCAATTTCATTTGACGGTACGTTCAACTTTCAGATGGTCTGCAATATTTGCTATTTCAATTCCACAAATTAGCGGCATTAACGGGGGGTGCCAAATTATGAAAATGCAAGCGTAAGTGAGAGCGAACTTTTTCAGCTCAGAGTTTCCGGGTAAAAATGGACTCCGGAGAGTGCCTCATGAAAATTTACAATTTTTCCACACATGTCAAATTACATAAATATATAACCGTCGTTTCTCTTCCTGGGTAAAAAATCTGCGGTATGTAAAAGGCCGAACAAGAGGCGGGAATTTCAATGCCCTCGACTCTTGGCCGCCGCATGCGGTTAGCCGCGGTTTAATTGGCCTAACACTTCGGGCAGTTTGACCTAACGAAGAGACCCGAACGAAACCGGCTCCCCGAGGAATTCCACTTTTGACGATCTTCGGGCGATCGGGGTTGGTAATCCTTGGCCCGATATCAGCCTCCCGCGACCCTGCCGAGCAAAGTTTGCCCACTCTTAGAATTCACCCAGCCGAATTCCCATTAACGTGACAACCGGTGAGTAGGGAGATCCGAAATGTCAAGGCCCTCTCAATCGTGGGGATCCGTTACACTTCATATACGCCCAAGGGTTGGCTCAGAAAATACTGACCCACGTTGCTAATCGCGTATAAGCTCGAGAGAAGCTCTCCGGGCTTTCGGTAAGGTCGAAGGTCACCCTAAAAACATAAATTTTATTTACGGAAATTGTAATCTGCAAACTATTACCGTTTCACATAACTTTTTGCAATCTGGAAAAAATTTTGCGACGCAGAACCGGTGAGTCGATTTTATTTCCGGATTGCCAATTTTCATTGGGAACAACGTGGGAGAAGTTTGATCGTGACGCTATTTCAAATGGGCTTAATTGCCAGTAGATATATTACAATTCGAGATTCGACGTACCGCCTTAATCATTCGCTGAATCATTCGAAGAATACTGAAAAGAATTTTAACGTAAGTTGTACAATTTCGCAACTGTATTGTAACAACTGAGAAATTATACCAGCACGCTTTTTTATATCTAATAAATAACAGATATCTCTTGATTCGGTAGAAATTTGCTCAAACTTACGAAGAAACGTTGGTATTTGAGGGAGAAAGTGGAAACGTTTGTTCGTGATTCAGCGAGAAGATAAGCTCGACAAATAATGAAAATCTGAAGCATTCCGGTTGTTTGTGAATTCAACGTATGTAGTACATTTCGTTTCTTCTTTTCATGAAAATGAATCCCTGCTTCGAGTTTCTCGAGAAAATTGTCCGCGTGTTTTTTGGTCCCTAATCCGTGCCCATTTATGCGACGTCTGTATAAATTTGTGGATATTGCCCGCTTTCAAACAGCCGCTTCGTAGTTCGAGGAATTACGAGATCCTGACCCTATATGTCGGTATTACCAAAAATGCAAAATGCTTTTTAATAAATCGCCGCTACAGCGACCTTCTTCCCCCGTTAAACCTTTGCGAAGTCGACGTCAAACTTTCCCTAAATCAATACATGCAAATATAGAAATGCAGTTATTCCGACGTTGAACCGTGATTTTATCATCCGTTCGATTCCGCTTTCAAAGAATTCAAAAAAACCTCTACATGTGAGACAAGAAAGGGCTAATTTTATGCCAACGAGCTTCGCAAATAGCGAAGACTCGGGCAGGGTAGCAAATTAATGTTACACATATAAGATGGGCGAAGGTGCAGGAGTGTTTTTGCGCGTTAAGCTATCTGCGCTGATTGTAAAGACAACGTCGAGACGGCGCTTCTTGCGGTTTGCAACTTTTCGCGTATCTCTCGCGAGTCTGAATAATTCAAATAGACCTAAAACTGTGCGTGCTAGATATTATACATACACCGAGTTATAAAACGAGCTTTAATAGGGAAAAATTGCAATTGCCGAAACAATCGTCGACCAGTCTCCGATATTCAAACGCATCCCTGTGCTTTTTAGTAGTCGTGAGCTTCTCGCAGGTGCGCGTTCGGGACACAATGTCCACGTACCTGCAGGGTAATAGGTAGAACGTATATGCAGACCGTATTACAAGTTGTCTGGTAGACAGATGCCTATAACCAGTGGGAGCCACTCCATGCATTTCAAACAGGTGCCTTCTATGCACAGTCGGTAGGTATTCGGTACACTGTGACGTGTCATTCGGGAAACTTGTTTCCACCGCGGGTTCACATATCGCGGTGAACCTTTGCCCTACCCTCCCTTCCCCTCCCCTCGACTTTCCACAACGAACAAGTTTTCACGCTCGCGGTAGAGAGTTATCCATGAATCATGGATCGGTCTCTACCTTACTCGAAGGTACGCCGAGCTTCATGACTGCAAAAATGGATAGCAAAGATCCAGGCTAATTACAAAACTAGTTAAATTTTACAGGTCAGTAACATTCTTGGAATACATAATGTCAGTTAAAGTGGAAACGGAGATTGGATTGACGTGTTGAAATCGTTCGTTAAATCCAGCTCGTCAAAATGTTTGCGACCTAATTTTTATTTTTTTGTTTTTTCCTCTTTCTTTCGTTTATTTTTTTTTTTTACCTATTGCCGATCGGCGGATGAGCAATTAATTAATCACTGCATGCTTGTACGTTTGAGGTAAGCCCACGCTTTCGCACCAAGTGGAATTTTTCAAAAAAATTCTTTGAATTGGGTATTCAACGCGAGTATACCGTTTTATTAATCTTTCCTGACGTGTGAAGTGTTGGGTTTCGTTCGCACGAGTGCTCGGAGAGCTCATTCGTCTTCCATAGAAATTCACTCTCTACGCCCTACGGTGTCCTGTAGCCATTCGTTAATTCACTCGAACAACGGGTCTGGGTGTCAATCGAAAATACAATCGTATTGCGCCGGGAGGTTTCGAACCCGATGTCGTATCCCAGAAGAAGGCTTCTCCTCGCCCGGAATTTTTTTTTATTTCGCCTTTCCTCCGGAAAGCACTGCGTTTTTTTTTTCAAGCTTCGACAAACGTCGTTTCCGAGTTTCCATTCGTAGTCGAAATTTCGAATGGAAAAGATCGCACCGTGACAAATTTCGAGCTTATATTATTGGCCGGGAAAAAAGCTTGTTCTGAAAATATAAGACGCGCGTGTACCCATCTCGACAAAAACCGGCGTTCAAAATTCAGATCAGCTGATCCCCTGGAAAGCTCCGATTTGATCGTAACGCCGCCGCGCCAGGGCAATGTATCTGAAAATATACGAGGTTATCCGCTTGAAGTGTCGATAGGTTTTCCTGTTTCCTCTCTCTACGTTCCGGTTCAGTGCCGTGAGATGTTTGTACCCCGTGTTGCATAATCAGGTAGGTGTGGTCTGGCCGAAAATTCGAAAAACTTCTTTTTCTTCGTTGGGAGTTCGGAAAGAGAATTTCGACACCTCGAGTTACGAGGAGAAGAATTAAGTACCTCGGAACTGATCAAAGTTCGACAGCGAAAGCTGTGACGTGTAAAATTTTCGCGTCACAAAAATATCTTGCTCCAATTTTGTATAGTATCCAACTTTTCCTCCCGCAGTCGTGGGTACATTTTTGTTTTAACGATATTCCGACTGACGGATGAGAGTGTATGCGGTGAAAAAATCCACTCGTGTCACACCGCGCTCTCTTTTCCCGTCCTTCTTCTCTTCTCTTTCGCGTCGCCCATAATCGAGCCACGGATCGGTACGATGAGAAATGATGACGTAAAAAAGGAAAAAAATCTATTCACCTTTTTTCTTCGGTAATCGAGGCCGGCCCGAGAAACTCCTGCAACTACGCGTCTGTACGTTCGACGTTTGACTCGAGACGTCTTCGGAATGGATTTTATTACTCTGCTGCCAAGGAGAAAAAATGCGGCCCGATAGAGGAAGTAAGCTCTGAATGAAACCAGAAGGCACAATTCGCCGAAGATGAGCGTCGTTCCGGATTCGCTCGCATCTCAAGGAGACGATCAAATTTCGGGAGAAGATATAAAGGAGAATATAAGGATCTACGCACTCCGCGCATTCCGTCGGGAAGATTAAACCTCTCCTTTTTTCCCTTGGAAAAAATTTCACGCCCTCGAAAGCCGGAGATTATTTCTACGCGAAAATCGAGCGCGTTTCTAGCCGTGGGGGAATTTTCTTGCAATAATTGGGCACTCCACCCAACCGCTCTTAATTCACCCGTATTTCCTTGCATAAAGGATCTCGCGGCAATCCGTCACTTCGCGATTATACCGACTCAAATCACTCGACGAGACGTGTAAAATAATCCTGAAAAGGCGCCGTGGGTGTGTATCACCGAGATCTTCTCGTATCTCGAATAAATTTCCGAGTACAAGGTCAGAGAAACTGTGTACACGTGGCTCGTCGAAATTTAATCCTGTTTTTCACTGCTCGTCACCGTAATACGACGAGTGTGGTTCAAAAGATTGCAGGAACACGGATAGAATAAATTTCGTTGAAACTGCGGGTTATTTTCATCGCCCGCAGTTTTCCCCGAAATGTCCCTAAATAAGCTCGGTAAACGTTCACTAGCAATAAATAATCCGACATTCCAGTTAGTTCCATTGAATTTAAACTCCTAGCTTCGCTTATCTTCGGCAATAACGACGATTATTGGCTGCCAGGATTTCTTCTTCGGTATGTCCTTTCGTCATTCGGATAGGTGTATCAAGTGCAATCGATTTTGGAAAGTTCACCGGCGAGTCGAGAGCCAACCAGCCATCAATTCCGTTATTGGATATCCGCCCAAGGCTGGACCGGAGACGCAAGCTGTTCGATCCAATTCTGAACACGCGGTCGAGCGTGTCGAGCCTCAAGCCTGTTAGACGCCGTTTCTGTCTACCTTTCAGCTCTTCGATCTGGCCTGGGTCCGGCTGTCGTGGCAGCATGTCGCTGATCGCGTTATCCGCTAAACCCTGCAAAGGTGTCCAAGGGTGAAGAGACGCAAGTTCTACTCTAGTTGGGATGCCACGCGTGAGTCTCGACCAGCTTCTACCTATAATCCCGCGGCACGGAAGAATTATCGACAGTTTCCGACCCCCGTTGGTATTTGTAGAGGAAAAAGATGTCCGAGCGGAGAAAAAACGCGCAGAAGCCTGGGAACCGTTCGGGCCTTAAAAGGCAGCCGGCGTGGCGACGAACGGATATATTATTGCGAACCGATTCGCCAAAGCTGAGCTTTGGAAGGTTTGCAATCTCGGAAAATACCCGAAGACAGCTGTAATTCGTGAAAGTCGGACGATTTTATTATCGACGAATAGTTTCGGACGATTATCAACTTGACGATATTTGCACGAAATATGCTGTCCCATTGATCATCGATTCGCCGTTTGCGAACTCGGGGAAGTTATCGAATGAACGAACTGCATCGATCGGCACTGCCATCGGGTTAAAATCGACTCGAGCAACCCCTCAAACTTGACACGGCTGAGAAATCGATTGACTCTGGTAATTCAAGCAGCTGCGGTATGTAAGAGCTTAGAAATGGCCTGATTGTACGTTTTCGGTAATTGACAAACAGAGAATTCATCGCAAAAGATACGTCCAACAGTTTCGGAATTTCAATGGACTCTCCGGCATGCAGCCCGAAAAGGATTTCGAGGAAAAGAACGCTTCTGACATCCGGACACCAGATACCGTCAAGGTCCTGACACTCCGACGCGACGGTGTAAAGGATGCCCCTCGTTCGCTCTCGAGGACCTGAAGGATCCTCGGTGATCCTTACGCCGAAGGTCGTACCTTTCGTCGGAGCCTGTCGGCGACACAGAGCTCTGATGATCCTCTCTACACGTCCGGTGTAGCCTTCGAATGGATGTTGATGGTCCCGAGGGTCCGAGGTGCTTTGCCGGAGACTCGATCACCTGCGAAGATACCTACCTGCACCTTCGCCGAATGTCGTCCGTGAGAATAAGCTCCGAAATTCCAGGCTCCTTCTGGCTTTCGACTGCTCGTCGAACAAGCGCATAAACATCTTCATAAACAAGGGTTTTTACGATCGCGTATAATAACGTTGCAGAGACCGCAGCGGTGGTTTTAGCAACTGTATAATAAAACGACGTCGGAACCAGTTTTGGATCGAGGGGACGATCCGTTTTGAATATTTGAAGCCTATCCGTTTCCGGTACTGCAGTCAGGGGCGGCCCGTAACCACGTCCTCGAGTCTGCGGACCCCCCGTTCCTTAACGTCGAATCATTTATCCTAGGGTATAAAAACAATAAACGTCCGACGATAAATTTCCACCGTCGGAGGGGTTGAAGGAACACTCCACTCGGGGTAAGATGCGGGCGGATTCCAGGCCCGTTATTCTTTCTCCGAGAATTCGCACGCCTCAAGATTTGCGATATTCACAACCAAGGTGAAGAGAAGGAGCGTTCCTAGCACCACGAATCACCGCAAGGCGCGACCCCAACGCGGAAGTGAAACCAGGAGTTGAATCTGGCACGAAGGGAACGGAATGAGAGGCGGGGGCGTCATCCGTCTTGCAAATAACCCCCATCCCTCCTTCAAACTCAGGCAACTAGCGTTCGCGGTTTCTAATTCGCTATTCCAAATCTTTAATCTAAACTTCGGCCGAATTCGATTAGCGCAACGCGCGACGGGGATGCGAATTCAACTCGATAAAATAAGAAACAGAACTAAACCGATCAACAATTCGGATTTGCGGTGCTGGAATTTAGCGGGCCGATGAAAAGGGGCTCGTAAATTTTCTCGCTCGTCAGCCGTGGCTACTTGTACAGCGAAATACTGGTTGTACCGCTTCTTTATCGATTTCGCATTCTTACTCGACGATGAGTCGTGCGATTTTCACGGAACGAAACAAGGCTGGCATTCGCTGCGCGGGTGTTTATAAGTAAAAAAAAAAAACAATAACTCGCTGGAACAGATAATTTTAGTGTTAACGTAGTCACAGCAAAAAAAATTTGTTTGCAACAGCTAGAATTTTCTGCATCGGAACTCTACGACAGATGATCAACGAAAGAAATTTCGCTGGCGTTTTTTTCTCCATCCGCAAATACTAATCCAGTCAGGGCCACACGTCGCAAGCCGCTTGTAATTCGAATCCGACCAGCGCGTGTCCGTGCATCCTGATCCGATATTCCTCGGTAACAATCAATTACGCGAAGGAGTCGATGAAAAGGACGATCCAAGCCGCTCGCACTACTCGCCTACGAATTTCCAGTTCTCCTTCGGGAATACGGAAGTGTCGGGAGAAGCATTTCTCTAAGAAAGTAGATTTCATCCTGGGGATAATTGCCAATTGTCACAATTGTCGGGAGCGAAACTCGCGTCGTGTTCCGTGTTCCGCATTCTATTATCTTAATCAATTTCCCGAACGGTAAGCGACGCGTTTTTGAAAGTAACACAGAACGTGTTTTCGCAATGAGACTTCTGACCGAGTTTTCCAAGCTTTTTTCATTCCCGTAACAAGCGCCAATAAGTCGCTAGACATTTATGCCGGGTATCACGGGCTGTTTGAAACGGGAAGATGAGGTTCGTTCCGGTTAATCAGCGAGGATCTAACGATTCTGTGATCGGTTTCGGAGCAGGGAAATTTCTTGATCGCCGAATTGAACTCCGGTACGGCGATTGGAAGGTAATTGTTACGGCGGCGGAATCGGGAGTTTCGTAACGGTACCTAAGAAGCTGGATGTGCCACTTGAAATTTGAATATCGACGATGAAAATATATATACGTATACCTGTGGGTGGAATTTAATGCTCGGCATCAGTAAAATAGAACGGATTTTCCACGGTGGGTAGGAGAGGCCCGGAATTGAGAAGCTAATATAAAAGCTGTTGAACTTAACGCTTATGCGTAAAATTGTTTCCACCGAAAACTCCCCCTTGTTCCTATCCATTATAACGTTAGTCGCCTGTTCGTGCAGACCGTGACCTTAATTTATAAGCTTGTATTTCGCGAAGGGTATTAATAACGCGCGATCAGTAATCAAATTACGGAGGGTTTCAATCTGTTTAGATACATGCGCATCAAAAGAAGTTTTCGCGTCGGTGCACCGTGCCGTCTTAAATATCACTTGGGCGGAAATTGTTTTGCCTTCATTCTGGGCCACCATAATTTTAATAATTGCTGTAATACGATACGCAATTTATCAAACAGTCAATGTCATTCAAGGGGAAGACCATTAGTGAGTACGAATTGGGTTGAGCTTCAATTATTTTCTCATCCCGAAATTTGATTCAGTTCATCGATGTCGTGTTGCGGAATTCAGAAAGTTACCATTTTTCAGACTATATCCTTCACGGGATTCAAAAGAGCTTGGATTCTCCGAGATAAGAATCAGAGCTCGGAAGAAACGAGATCGCTCGAGGAAAGTTGAATATCTAGCCCGAAAGGTTAACGTGCATCCAAGCCGTAAATCACAATAATAAGAAAAGAAATATTAGCAGAATCGAGGCCACGCTCAATGGCTTCGATTGCCGTTCCTTGATTTCCTGAAGCACCTGCAGGGTATGAGCGTATAAAACAGCGAAACGTCCGTTGAGATTATACCGGTTAATACCAAGTGGTGTAATCAAGACACCCCCTCGGGGAAAACGGTTACGTCTCTCAAGCAGCTCCGCAGCTTGCACTATTACTCAATGAGCATACGGTTTCCCGGAGTATTATTACGCCGCTCGGTCTTCTACGGAATTGAGAAAAGCGTGCACTCGTTGCCGCAAATAGAAAACTCTGGTTACACGGGTGAACTGCAGGTGTGGCGGAGAAAAAGCTCGGCGTGTCGAGCTGCGAGTTCTCAGAGTCTTACAATTAATGGTAACGAGTCACGGAATCGAGCAATTCGTCAAGTCGTCAGACGGCCGTGGTTTATTAAAAGTATTATATACGCGATTAGGCCGAGCGCAAGTCGGTTGCTTCCAAAAATTCAAACCTTTAAGAGTATGGATTACGTACGTTTGTTGGAAGGGAAAAAAAAGTCGGTTTGACGTTTCAATCGGCTGTACTAAGTAAGAAATAACTACCGTACTGTAGTACCGTAATTGTTATGGCAATCTTTTTTTTTTATTTTTTACTTTCACCCCATGTGTGAAAAGTTCGCTGCAATTAAGCCCCCTCAGGCGTTCAAAGTAAGCGAAATTATTGAGTCAACTTGCCAATCGGGTGTTTGAATACTGAATTTAGTTCGGAATGGCGCAAGGACTCGTGAGTCCCCGACCACCGGGGCTTAATATAGGACCTCGTCGAGGGAGAGAACGGTATTACACGATACAGCCGTTCCGCTGGTAGTGTTGACTTTATTCAAATAACGTTATGGTACTTGGCTTAGGAACGGGGCTTTCGCTCAGTCTTCGTATTCCAATACGTCGTCTAGTTTACTCGAAAATTTCCGCGCCCTGGATCATTTGAGAGCGAAGCTGAAGCTGGTAGAATATAGTTTTAATACCAGCGAAAGTCGGTCAGGAATTTTTAACACCCCTCTGCGTTATTCCGAATGTCGTTATTTTTAACGTCTGCTACTCCTTACATGCTGTAGCTGGATATAGGCTACGGATAACGAAATTCAAACTTGGCACTACATATTCCAAGATCGTGTAATGATCATCAGCTAGTTACGAGTGAGAAGTAAAGAAATCCATAGGCCTACAATTTAACACGTGCGAAGTTTTATAGATTACTGGTTTTTTCCATGAAATCGATATGTGGTATAAAGAAAAGAGTTAGAAATATGAAACCTGTTGTTAGTGATAATCCGTTAAGAATTCAAAAATAATTTCCATTTAATGAAAAAACCAAAAGAAGTTGACACATACATACATGTTTAATCATTAATCTTTACGCTTTGATTTTATCTATACATATTTACACATTGATTTTAAGTTTATTGTCGAATGAATGAAGACGACTTGAATGTGATGTTGATTGAGAAAATTTAACAAAATTGCTTCAATAAAAGAAACTGAAAATATTATTTGCAATTTATCGAGCGGATTTTTCTAAATTCGTTGTTCCTACATTTAACATAAAATATTAGTTTCATGAAAGAATCCGTTCTCACCTCTTAAAATAAGACATGCTGTTTCTTTTTCTTCTCTTTCTCCCCCTGCTCTACGCGAATTCCTGCTACCCACCTTTCATCCACGTCTCCTCTTCATGCGGTATTTAATCTTTATTCAACGCCAAGAACCATTGAGGGGGATTCGCAGGATCAAGACCGTCCCGACGCTTGACGTCGTATCTCGTATCTTGAATCGATACACGTCTTCATACGCTTTTCCATACTACTCAACAGTTTCTAAGCTTATCCCCGGCAAGGAAGTTATTTTTGCAGGTTTTAATGTTGAAAACGAAGTTTTTATCAGATAAATTTCATGGCTTGGTGAAAAAAAAAAGGACACCGAATTGGCGAGGTAATTCGAGGTCTCGTTTGTTCGAATTGATTGTACCTAATCAGCCGATATTCATTACGATCGATGATCCTTGTTTAACACTTATATGCCTTTCGAAAACTAATATCCACGCAACTGGAAGTGACGTGTTTTGCGAACTTCCAAAGAATTTCTACCCCATTCCAAGAGCGGAGAAATAATAGGCGTGGGTTTCGATATCGGTTCGTGCTATTAGGTGACAGTATAAGCGGGCTGCGCAACCGTATAACAAATAGCCAAAAGCAGAAGAGACGGGAATGGGCGGTGAATGGAAAGAGGTGGATCAAGTTTCGATAGCCAAGGAATACCTTGACGACATTAAGGCGTCGCGTCGGGTGAAATGTGAAAAGCCCGCCGGCTCTTGGCGCAGTTTCAGGAATGTAATCGCTTCCATAATCTGCCAACAACAACCACCAACACCAATCTCCCCGAGAAAAGTTGTAATTCGACCTAACGGTGTCGCCTCGAGCTTTCAGCCAACGACGAAAAAGCTTTTTTCCTCGGTCTAGATGCTCTCCCGAAATGAAAAATAAGGATCCTTTTGCTAGATTCTTTTGTCTGATTTGATCGTCGCGAAAATTGACGGCGTGTAACAGATCAAACGCTCGGTTCATCAGCTCTCGATTCTTGATGTAAGGAGCTGGTGACCGACTTAGAGAGTCAGATAAAGGACGACGAGCTGACACAGCTGCCCCCCTCCCAGGGTTCGAGGCTACTACCTCCCGCAGCCAAAAAGGATTCCATTCAGCAGCTGGCCAGCTGATAAACCGAGCACCCCGAAATCGTGCCTCCTTAACATGCCGCGCCAGCTAACAATACATCACTGATAACAATCATGCTAAGAAGATCGTCTGACCAAAGCTGGAATTCGCCGAACTTTATTCCTTCCTCTCCCCTCGATTCTTCGGGAAAATAAAAAAGGGAACCCTGAGGAAAAGAGAACAACGGCCGCCTTTGGTAGGTATAGTAAAAAGAGAAACAAATAAGGACGAAGAGGATCAAGCGCGAAGAAAGCCGGCCTTTCTTCCGCACGATCACTTCTCGACTCCTTGAACGGCTGCAGTTTACTTCGATGATACTTTACTTGCGCGACGTGTCTTTTGATCCCGGCACCTCACGACGCTTTTACCCAAGAAATAACGTGTGAGGTACTGCAGGTTCAATGTAATTAATTCGCGAAAGCTCAAAAGGAAATTGAAAACCCATACGGCACTAAAAATTCTCCTCAGATTAGGTATTAGCAGCATGTAGTTACACGCATCCTCTGCACGGGCTGCACGTTGCGCAATTATGGCCGATGTTTTAGGATCAATCGAAACAGTTCGTCCAACGGTTTATTACCTTTGTTCCGGAGTACGCAAAGAGGCGCCGTCCTGTCTGGCGGCAAAAAGTAGGACGACTGACGTTTCTTATTCGAGATTTTTACGAACGCGCGAAACTCCCGCGGAATATAAATTTCCCATATTTTGAAGTCACCGTCCCCCATGGACGCACGTGACGTTGACGCTGCTTGACACGCACGCATCTTATTTCCTGCTCTCAGCTCGATATGATTTATCCTTTTGGAAGGTCTTGCATGAACGCTGCAAAAAGGGAAGCAAAATCTACTGAAAAGTGAAGTCGAAACTTGAGCTCGACGTTCTTCCTTACATTTTTCTAGTCTTTGTGTCTCAAATTACCCAAACAATTGACTCGACTTTTACGAGCATATATCAATGAATGATATCAAGTTTATCGGTTAATTTTTCATCATTAATCATTTTGTTTTTTTGAAATCATTCCAACGTCGATTGGGACTACATCGAAAGTGAAAGCGATGGGTTATCCCCATGGATTTTGAGATGAACCGTTGATGCTTGAAAGTGTATCACGAAAAATATTTCTTCTTCAACGTGACTCAACGTCTTCACAAGTACAGCGTAACAAAAATAATAATAAGATGAAAAGAATAAGCGTTTCAGCTTCCCTATCACTTCATTCCCGATGCCTAGAGATCGTGAGTTGTCAAGTCTATTTCTGCCAAGACACAACCGTCTTCCTCTTTTCTTAGCGAAATTACTATAGGCGTCATGCTCCTCAATCGTTACCAGTCCCACAATCGAACGGGACTCTGCACCTAATCCGTAGGCTGCTTTTAACAAGGTCGGATGATGAGTACGCGACTTTGTCAGTGGTAAAAATAAGAAGAAAAAAACGTCCTATCAGCTTTCCATCAATTTTTACGATCCCCATTCTCCCCGCGTGCACGTAGCGTGTCGACCGCCATTTTGAGGAATACCTAAAGGACGAAATAAGCAATCGGTGGCTAACGGAGGACAGCGGGTAGCGGTAGTAGCGAAGTATGTTTTTTCGGCACGCAAGGGTTGTCTCGATTGGCCGAAGGGCAGAACCTCGACGGATCCCAACGGTATCCAATATGCTGTGAAACCGGCTCCACTAATCCTTTACGGGCTATTTTAACCGTCTCAGAAGTCATTCAGTTTTACGATACCACTGTGTTGTTGCTTAATCCAAGAGGATCACGATATGGTCCAGCCATCCTCCCTCCCTTCCTTGCGCACATTTCACCCGGGCCAAGAAATTAAGGAAGATAATTCCGGAAGTGGTTTGTCTCGCTCTCCGGTCTAACGATCTCCCGGTCTTTGACCACGGTGGGCATCAATTCAGCGTTTTCGGTATTTCCGTGTTTTTCCCTCGTTCTTTCTTTCGTCGATTACCGTGCCTGGTTTATCTCGCCGAATTATTTATTGCGCAGACAAACGCGGTCGAGTAAAATACACAATCATATTCCCGGAGGTAATAAAAATTGAAATTATCCAGCTTCACCTGCGTCCACCCCTCCCCCCCCCCCCCCACCCCCTCCCTAATCCACCATGTAAACTCACTCGGTTTCCACATCCGTGTTTCCATGTTGAAACTGTGCATTCGAGGTATGCAGGTGCTCTTATCGTCGACGGTGCAACGCACAACCGAAGCCACCGAAAACAACAGTGCCGCTGGTATTCCGCTATCCGTCCGGAGCAATTGTTGCTGTCAGTTTCGATGGGTATCATAAATTGCGCGAATGGTCGGTGTGGGTATGCGTGTGGGCAAAAAAAGTGTTCGAAAATCGGTCACGGCACGAGTACCACGTTACACGTGCTCGACGGCGAGCAATTATTAAGCCTCGACTAAAACCGTATATAAAAGAAGTTTCTATTTCTCATTACCTCTCTCTTTCCGTATTCTTTCTATTACCGTTACCTTTTCTGGCTTAGAGGATCTAGTGCAAGGGAAATCTAGCGCGTTTACTATACAGAGCAATGAAGCCAGACAGTGTAGAGTTCCAGAAAGAATATTTATTTCAAATTTTTCACCACTCTACGATTCTTCTTCCGGGAAAAAGTGTTCATCTTCTTAGCGAAGAAGCCAATTTCCATCAGAAATACTACCAGGCCCATACCGTGGCCCAGCAGCAGCAGCAGGAAGCTCGGACTTAGGTGGAGCATGTCCAACCCCTGAGAGATCTCGACCTCGATCATGGATGCGGGGGTTGAATTGGCGAACTGAGCACTCCAATGGCTCACTAGTCCAGCTTCGTTCAGCGAGGATATTTTCTTGTTGATTTGATCCAGGTAGGGAAGGCCCTTCCAGGTGGCGAGGGCGACCGGGTATATAGCGAGCGCTTCCTGCAATGTGTGGGGTTTGTAGGGCTCGGACTGGCGTAAGGAGTGGGAGAGTGTCAGCTCGACGACCAAAGCCATGCTGTTGTTACCCCCAGCGTTCATGTTGTCCATGAGCACGTCGTACTCCTCGGTGGAGAGGGTCTTGTACCGTTTGTATATCTTTCGTATGACAGATTGGTTGTCGTCCTTGAAGAGGTCCTTGTGCCGGGCGGTTCCCCCTAAAGGTATTCCGGAGTTCTCGAGCTCCTGCATGGTCTTGATAGTTTCGTAATTCGTATTCAAGAGCTGACCGGCCAATGAGGCCAAGTAGCTCTGCGTTATCACATAACCGAAGATAACCCAGGACAGAAAATAGATCCTGTTCGACAGGGTGCTCGGCTGCCGCGGCAGGGAGACCCCCAGTATCAGCGCCAGCAAGCCGAGGAACTCCATCTTCCTGAATACTAGGAGTTTCATCAGCCCCGCGAAGCCCAGAAGCCCCAATACGGCGAACCAGACGCGGGTGTGCAGCGGAGTGACGAGGCCTACCAGAGTAAGCGAATGAGTGGACGGTACCAACCAGACGACCTTTTCCACCTCGTAGGGGATGCTGTACTCGACTCGGTCCTCCTTCTCCAAGTACAAACCGCAAAACACGACGTCACTCTCCCCAGGATCGCTGAGGATACCGATCAGCTCCTCGTGTAGACTGTCGTTGATTTCCGTGCTGATGTTCAGCCTGTTCAATTTTATATCCAAGCTCTTTGCGACCACCTCGAAAAGCTCCCCTTCGAAGCCTCGTATCCTCTTGTCGCCCTCCTTATCCTCCGCGAGCATGGCGTAGGGCGGACAGTGAAAGACCGTCACGTTCACTCGGGTGTTGTTCATCATCAGTTTGTGGAAGATCTTGTTGTCCGACTTGGCGGTCAGTGCGCTGCAGCTGCCCAGGATCTCGGGCTTTTTTGGCACCTGATCGGTGTCCGCCTCGAAGCTGTAACTTCCAGCTATCACGAACTTGCCCCCCACCGAGGCGACGATCACCGCGTTTACGATCCAGGACTTCCTCAGCGACTCGACGACCGCCTCCGCCTCCGCGAGGAAACTGGCTTTGTCCCTGTAATCGGTCAAGAGACACACGGCGTACTTGCACCGCGGGCTGCACAGACTTCTCAAGTTATTTATCAGCGCCAGATCCGTCGAGTTGCGGACCAGGAGGACGGCGCTGTGAGCCTTGACGTAGACCTCGGTGAAGTTCTCGGACACCGAGTAGACCCCGAGCTCCTCGACGAGGCCGGTGAAGAAGGCGGTGGATATACCTGGACCGTCGAGGAAGTTCGGTATCAGGAGAGACACTCGCTCCGTGGTGTCGAAATGTTTTATGGCGATGCTGCGCACGCACGAAATTATCGGGTTCAAATCGGTGACAGCTTTGATGTCACTCTCGATCGTCGCGACCTTCTCACGCAAGACCGGCGTCGGTCTGTTTATTATCGTCTTGCAGGGAGCAGGACAGGCCCACATCAGCGAGAAGGCGTATATCCAGTTTAGCCGCATTGCGGAACGCGGTGGAACTGTTCCGCGAACGTTTGCCAGCCACGATTGTCTGTCGCGAAATAATCGCTCGCGCCTTTCGCGCATCCCTGCAAACCGATCCCACAAACGATTGGGCTCTTATCTCTCGAACTTCAAACGCCCCTGCACGCAACACTGCAGCAAAGCACAATTACTGTCCATTGCATATTAACCTCGAGATCAAATTTACACCGAGCGTTCGCGCACTCTGGGTAATAAAATATCACTGAGAGACCGAAGCTTTGAGGATGGAACACTGTCCTGTTCTCCGATTCTTTTCGACTGGTTAATTTGACGGCGGAATTTCGCTTTTAAACAGTTTTCCCTATCGGCCGGTGTAATCGAGTCTCTTTATTCACTCAACCTTATCGGACAGTGTTCGTCGTTTAGTTACAGAGTATTTTCGCCGAGCAATGAACACGCACGATGTTTTTTCATATCGATGGATCTGAAACCGTCTGTCGACCGTGAAATGCGCATATATCTTCGAGCTAAAATCCCCCAGCTCAACAAATTACCTGTCGTCAAGGTTATTACGACGAATGTCGTACGGAATTCGGTTATGAAAGTTAAAAGCAAGTCGTGGAACTAATTTCAATTCCGTGCTTGTAACTCGGTGATCTTTACTGTTTCAGAGCTTTCGTAAGGATCCTCTGCGTATGCTGCCCTCGAAGAATGAGGCGTCGTTACCAGCCTGCTTTCAGGTGCAAGCCGAGCCAGGTGAGTCGAAGTTACATCAACACAGCATGCCAAAATCCATGTCGCTGCATCGAAGGCCACGAGTATACTTTACGAACGGCTTTTACTATACCTCATCGTCACACAAAATATCTCACGAATTTCGCGAAAAACGCAGTACACACTATACTTCTATCGCTATCTCGAGACGAACGCTTGAGTGAAACGAATTCATTTGCGAAAATCAACCAACTCTACACGCCATTCCTCGTGGTCGGAAGTCAAGTTAGTCCGCAGAAATGCCAAAAAGCGTACAACTAATTGGGCGACTACGGCGATCTCGCCTTTTTTTCAAAGGCCGTTATTTTCAAAGTTCACGCTCCCACTGGTCAGAAAAATAGCAGTGCTCTTGTACCTCAATCGCAAACTGATTCGGAAGGTGGAAGGGAGCGACTCTATGAAGAAGAACTTATCAGAAAACGATCAGTCAGTTACCCGCTAGCGATTTACCCCTCGCAGAGTGGAGCAGAGTGCCCGAGCAACAGGGGAAAGACGATTCTAACAAAATGCAGCATCAAAATTCCACCCGCGATCTCGAGTATACGTGCGACCCTCTCGGAGAATACCGATAAAAGTATTTGTATAGGTTGTTTGTCCCGATTCTGAACATGACGAATTTTTAATGTACAACGTTTTTGTGCTTGTGTCTGCTCCCCAAGTCGCGGAATAATTCACCGACCCTTTTTCCTCTATTCTTCGTGCGTAGCTCGTTGTTTTATTAACAAAGTCACGAGACCGGGTTTTTAAGAAACAAAAACACCAGCTTCTGCACGGGGTTCTATTCTCTGCCCTAGAGTTGAACAAGTGTTATATTTTTACTGCAAACACAACGCGAAGTTACTCGAAGTTCCTCAAACGCTTCACTTCCCGCCGATGGAAGCTGGGTAACCAGAAATTGAAGCTAAAGAAAAGAACAATCCCCTCGCCACACCATCGCCGATATTTATGTTACGGTGAAACACCAGCCTATCTCAAGCCGAGGTCAATGAGGTTTACGAGGGTTTCTTATCGGTCTAGTATACCAGGTAAAATTGCATTTCCGACACATTTATCTGGCCGCAATCTCTGACAATCTTTTTCTTCCCTACCGCCGGAAATCGTCATCGTCCATTACCGCCCCAACAGTGAAATGGCGTCGTTTTTCTATTTTTTGTGCGCTCTTTCGTTTTTTCTACTTCTTTATTTGGGTATTATTTTGATATCGGTAAAAGTAGAAACATCGTGGAAGCGTTACCGATAACGTTTCCGGGAATCATCGAGAGACCTTCCTCGCGGAGCTTGCAGAGTTATATCACGCGACGTCGTCCCGAGTGCAGAGTCTCGCCTCAATAAAGAGAACGCCCTGGAGGAAGAGCATCAAATGCGATTTTCACGAGTCTGTTTGAAACGAGGGGACTGTCCCTGTGGTTGTAGGTGCTCGTATTTTCCTTTTTGCGAAGAAAAGATAACAGAGCGAGAGAAACGAGATAAAGATTTAGTGGGCGTTGTTATTCCGCGTTTCGCCGTCCGACCAAATTGGCCAATCCTTCTCTTATACTGCGGTGCAGTAATTTCACCCCCGGATAACGAAATTCCCTTGCACGATTCAGAAGTGTGTCATAAACATTTTACCGGCTGCGGGTTGTGCAAACTCGTTCCTACTCTCTCTGACAAATAGTCAGGGGTTGGAACAGCGTTAACGAACCTTTAATTTTCACTTTCGAAACTCAAAGTTGCTTAATTAAACTACTACAAGCGAATCACTCTCGTTGGCACCACCCTGGCTTTGTTGGAACGTGAGTTTGATATTAAAAATGGACGAAAAACGCGTTCGACAAACTTTGACTCTTTGCTCGGTAAAAAGAAATTCGGAAAAATAAAACAGCGAGAAGGCAAAACACACGCTCAAAGTATGGAAAAGAAAGTTGATTAACAAACAATACAAAGAACCGGTGACAAAAACGAAGGTAATTAAGAAAAGCCTTCAAAAAAGATAATTGGGTTTGTAAAAATAATTAATAATAACAATTAGTATGAAAACAGCCAAATTCTTTCTCAAAGAATTACTCAATTATTTCCTCAAAGAGAGAAGAAGGCAGACCTTATGGGAAATGCGAGAGACATTCGTGTGGAATTTCTTTGGCCCCGTTTCATTCCGTTCTACTGCATCAAGATCAAAGGACCTGAATTCGTGCGGCGGAAAATCTGTGACGACGACTTGAACTGATCGCGGAAACAGAAAACCATAGCCTGCGACTGCCTCTCAAGTTCAAGAACTCGTGAAACTTGAGCAGTGAAAATAACCGGTAAAGATCGAGTGTAATATTGCGAGACCTCAAATTCTTCGCGTAGTTTTGCACGTCCGTGCCACGTGTAACTTCGCTCTAAACGAGAACAACTTTTCCACGAAGGCTGCAAAGCTGTGAGCGTGCCGATGACGAAGAAGAATTTCAGGTATTGCCATTTATTCCGGTATCTTCTCCGTTCGTTGTTCGACGTCAAACTCGAGAGAGTGACGGATTTCCTTATATAAGAATGTGTCAGCGGTGTTATGAATTCGTTTGAAAATATGACAACGTTTCCTCAAAATCGAATGACTTCAGTCGGTCGAGCACTTTGGTGAAAAGCAGAAAGTTTGGCAAAAAGTAATGAATATTTGCTTCCCCTGCAAGCTTCTGCTTCTGCAGATTTTGATCAAATGTTTTTGTGGGAACAGTAAGCTAATTTGTATCTATGGGTTAATCGTACCACCTTAAGATTTTTGAGCACGGGGTCACGTAGCTTATTTTCGAATATACACGATCATCTATTTCATTTTTCTGTAAAACTTTGGTTTCGCTCGAAATTTGTTGTGATACGATCGTTCCGATGTTGTGAAATATGCTCTGGTCTATACAACCTCTGAATATACCTCGCAGAAAAATAGATAGATGAAATATCTATGCGACATTTATGCAGCCTTAGCTGAACAGAGCGTATTTTCTGAAAATAAAATTATCATTTAACGAAATATTCTAAATCGATTTAGACTTAGAAAACAAAGTTATACCGATTCTCGTGAACACTTTCGATTGATCGCGATGACATCATCTTCGTTATCTTTACGGACAATTATCATCGCGTGACCAAGGCTCAAAATGTGGCTACCGCTAAATGCCTGCAAAAAATTAGATTCTCATAAAACAATTTCGTACGAAGGTACGTACAATTACGTGAAAACCAGATAATACGTTGTACTATTAATGGTACGAAAGTGTAATCCGTTGTATTTATTGTGAAGTTCTGGCATTTAGATTAGCGTCCCTAGGTGTAAAGTAAGAAATTTTTCAAACAAACAGCACACAGGTGGGTATTTCGTATCACTATCACGAACCAATCCGACATTAGTGGTTTACCATAAAACGGTTTTGTTATTTTTTTTTTTATGTGATAAGATTTTCGAAATGTTAGAGAAAAGCCAAAAATCGATCGTGGTACGAAAATAATATAACACTTCGCGGACGCCGTGAGTATACGAAAATACACAGGTTAAATGAGGCTCGTGAAACGAACAACATTCCGAACTTAACGTTGAAGCGTCATCTCGACGATAAAATATATACATATAACGCATGTACGAAAGACAACTCCAAGCTTGCTGATCGACCACATATTATCTCTGATGGTATGATATCGGGAATGAACAGAGTACTTTTTACAAATGCACGAACAAACGCTTGCACGAAATGCACGAAAATCGGTATTCGAGACCGCTAATCACAATGGCATTCTACATGGTGGAAATGACTGCTATTGTAAATTTATGCTTCGACATTTGAATTCAAGCTCAAATTAGTCTGAAAATACGTCAACGCTTCAAGCATTAATGTTTCGATATACTGAAGCAAATATTGGCTTTATCGTTGAATACTATGATTTATGGTATTATAATTTAAACAAGAGTTAATATGTGAAAGCTTTTCAGTGTCGTCTTAAAAACAAATGTATTATGAATATGGATTATTATCCGTTATTGTCAACTTTTAAGGTGGTGCGATTCATACCCTACTGCTAGTCGACTATATTGTCTCGTTTTTAGGAAACGTGTAAAAAAAAAAATGATTTTCCTCCTTTATCGTCAAATCGAAACTGTTAAATTTTTTGGCGATTCGTAAATGAATGTACAATACATGAAAAATTGTTTCATATCATTCGAATGACGGATGAAATTTAAAAAATCAGACAGTCCAAAGTAGTACGAATTAGCCGGTTTAATCACAGAATTCCAAGTAAAAATGTAAGGAAACATTAGAGGATAAGTCTGAAAATTCTCTGGTTGAAATTTATTTTGATATAAAATACGATTGTTACGAAATTTTAATATCAACGACGGTAAATTTCGGCTTCCGAACATCGGAATTTCAGCATGGAATCCGGTAAAAAGCTAATTGCCAGAAATTAACGACTCGACGCGGTCTGAATAGCGGGAGATTTGGTGATACGCAAGCAAACGGTAATAATTCTCTCGAGTTACCACCCCCCACATGTGTGATTCTTCCGAGTTCGTTGCTGCATCAGCGAACGCTAGTCAGACTCGTGGTCAAGTTCCAGCTGTTCTTCTTTTAGATAAAATCACATGACCCGATTGCAAATACGTCGTCTGGGTTCTAGATGTCAAATTTTGATTTTTTCTACGTAACTAATAAATGAAAAAATAGTTTTTTTTAGATAAAGTTTGTATTTGTAAAAACGAGAACGACATTTCAGATTTTAAGAAAGATCACCCATTTTTTCAAACATTTATTGTAATTCACAATTAAACAAACTTCAGTCTCGCATTCAGATCACTTTTATTGAAAAATATTAACGAACAACAAACTGCAAATGTAAAAGAATTAATAAACAATTAAAGTTCAACAAGGAATATTTTCGTACGGACTTTCTCGTATCAAACCCCAAACGTAATCTCCCGAAAACAAACTTTATAAGTAATAAATAAAGGTTTTGGGGAAATTTTTTTTTCTTGACTTGTGCAACTTGACGACAAATTTCCATGGGATCCAACGTAACACAAAATTTGTAAAAATCGCCTCCAACCAAAGCGTCGTCGTTAACGACGCTGAGCACGCACGGCTGCGTAAAACAAGGTGAAAAACAGCAAACCACAAATCGTCATTACGATGTATAAGGTGATATATACTACGCCTCGTGGTTCGAGAGGCGGTGAAGAGGCTGACCACTAGTTTTCTATGGGGGACGTAAAGCGGGAACGAGTACGGGATTAACCCGGGATTTATGGGGTGCCCCGAATAAGGCCTCGACATTTGCCGCGTCGATATTTGTCCCGAAGTTTCGAAGTTCAGGGATAATTACTGTCTAACGATGGCTGTCCCGTTTTGACGTCATCATGCTTCATAATTTCATTGTTCAAAGGTGCGAATTATCTTCCCATGCCAATTCTTTGCGCTCTCACGGGGCTGCACGTTAAATCTACTCTCTTCTCGCGTGGTTTCGAAGGGACAGGGTGGCATAATCCACCATGGAAGGAAGGTCGTGACGGTCCAGCCAACCTGTCTCAAGAGACGAGATCTCGCATTGAAAGCAAATCAAATTCCTCTCACGAACCGGCTGCGAAAGCCATGTAAAAACGGAATATTTTTTTCAAACGTCAAGCGGTCCGCGCAAAACGACGAAATCTTTTGGTTATGGTTATTCACGTCCTTCGCGAGTACTTAGAACAATCTTCAACAAGCCCCTGACAAGTGCTACCTAATTCTTTACTTAACGAAATTTCGTCGGATCATCAATGAAGCAAAGTGTTCATTTCAGAGTGTCGATGCGGCATCGATAATATCACGGGATAGTTTTCTAAGTCTAAAATCTGAATATTTGACCCAAATGAATCTTTTTATTAAAACCGTCCGTGTTAAAAAATGTCATCAAGGGGATAAAAAAGGTAATACATGCCTACACCCATATAAAGGGGAACAAATATACCGCGCCAAAAAGGGTGGCGAATACACGCGGTGTAATCCTCTGTGTTCGTGCGTTCTCGAGTTCTCCCTTTCGGCGGATATTTTTTTCCTCATTTTTTCCCCGATTTCATATCAGGCTATAGGTATAGATTATACGAACGATGACGAAGCCGGCCTCCAATTCTCTTCTTTCTGTATGATTTATTTTTGTCCATATTCCCGAGAACGATCCCGCAGGATGACTAATGCTTCGACGGTCCGTCGTTTCGTCTGGTCGCACAGCCGCTACTCCGAGTTTAACCTTTCCGCTAGTTTTTACATCTCTTCGGTGAATTCTTTCATCGGCTTGCCTTATTTTACATACTCGTACGTCTAGGTCACGCGACTGCAAGCTCGTACGTATACCTACGTCCTTATTTTTAATATCCTACATAATAATAATATAAATTCTTCTCACTACATGGAATCGATGTTCTACCACAATTTCACCCTCAAAATCGATTCTATCAATCTTTTTTCACATATTACACACCGCTTGATCTGATAAAAATGTAAATTAAGCCAAGCAGAGTTTTGCGAAAACTCGCCGGAAAAGTCCGTAAATGGATTTGAAAAATTTTTCCCCCATGTAACGAGGACCTCGTGCAAACGACGCGAGAAACTTGATTGGAAAAAATTATTGGCGTCTGGATCGTGGCGATTGAAGAATAGAACGCGAGATAAGCACGACGTGCACGAGTTATCTCGTCTGGTACCTTACATGACTCGCGTCATCTGCAGGAGACATCGCTCGTCAATATCTCGTTAGTTGGCGTTTTACCAAGCCAAATAGCCGCATGGCCAATTTCAAGACGGTGTAAATCACAGTGGGAGCGAAGCTGTCTGAAATAATTTTTTTACGTGTGATTAATTTCTTCCTTTAATCCCACTTGAGCCTTTTCAATTAAATCGGAAACACCTTGATCCCACGATAATTTCACAAATATAAAGCACAGGCAACATGAAAAAGAGAGACGAGCCCAGCAGCAAAAGTAAGGAGAGATCGTCGGGGTGACGGTCGGGTCAGGTTGGAAGATAATTAACATTTTCGCCGCAGCATTTGCCTTGGAATCGTAGCCGAGTGAGCGAAGTTTGCGGGAATGAGGCGGATGAATTCCGGCGGTCGTTCGTCGACGGCGCATTGTCGACGTTGTCGCGGGACCGGAAATTGCCACTCTTTCGGTTCAACGGTTATTTAACGGGTACAGATGAGAGAGCCTGCAGTAGGATATTTTTGGGAACGGTACTAAACTCGGGGGGTAATAAACGATTGAAATTCCGGTCGAGACGAAATGCCGTCTTGCCACGGTCGACGGTAAATGTTAATACACGCGTCGTAACGTCCCGTTATTTATCCGGGACTCGTGATTTACGAGTATGCAGCTTCTCCGACGTTTCTTTGATTAATTGCGTCGAACATCGGCTGCAGGACAAGTCTTGGAATAATCTGCCCGCAACGATCTTACGTATTGTCATTGAATTTCAATCCCGCCCTTGTTGCTAACCACGTGACTTCCGGCCCCTAAGGAACAACACGAACCCACTAATCACTGCATCAATCACCCAACCCCTGTATTCCGTGATCCGGATCCTGTCGATGGTCAAATTTCAGGAAAACATTGCCACTAGCATGAAGATCACGTAACGCGACAGTTACGGTGCAAAATTTCAAGTAATACCGACGATGACGAGGATGATATCGGCGGATCATATGTACCGTGCAAGTCATTCGTTCGTTCGTTCATTCATTCGTTCGTTCGTTCACCCAGTTCCGACAACAGTCAACAATCATCCCATGTCGCATAACTGCAGTTCTAATCGAATAACGATACTTTATATCCTTTGGCTCGTTCTGTTTCTCTGCAATTATCCAGCATTGAGACGGACGCCTGTTTACTACCCAGTAAATTGCTTTTCCAGAAATTCTCCTCGAGGAAATACTGCTCGACGTATTCGCTCCACCAGGTCCGCAGCAGCCGAGAGAACTCTTGCGAACAGACCTACATTTAGACGGCGTGTTCTACGAGTTACTCATCGCGCCGTCATATCTGCGTCCGTTCGTTCCTCGATTCCCTTCTCGCCCCTATCCATACCTCAAGTGGAGGTTGAGTCTGGCGGAGGTTCTTTTTTTCTTCTTTTTCCCAACCCTGTTACGAGATCACCCGAGGACTCGGGGTGGCAGGGTGTAGAACAATACGAGGCGGCATTGATCGCGAAAAGGATTAACAGAGATCAATCGATCGAAGCAAAGACGCGGCGAAGAGATTTTGCAGAGACGTCAATCTTCGCTAGCTTTTCCGTGTAACCAAAGAGTTCAAACTTATTGTTAGCTAAGCGGAGAGAGATTGTGTGCAACCCTATTTGTCGCAAATTGACAATGCTTATGCATACGAGATTAATTGACCGCCTTGCAATTAGAGATCCTCTGTACGTAGTATCGACCCGTGAGTCCCTGCTTGACCCGAAGCCACAAGTATTTAGAGCATCGACGTGTCATTGCAACAGTATTATAACATACACCCTGCCACTGATTGATGTAATCCTCAAATTTAGCCGCTTGTTTATAGGAAGTAAGAACGGTAAGAAGAAGAGGAAGAAACACAGACAAGGAAGTCAAGTTAGAATCATGAATTCGGGTCTCGTATTGATCTACTCTCGGCGCGGATATCTCAGGGGTTTGTAGCTTTGAAGCTCGATATCTCTGTTGAACAAAAGGGTAGGCCAAAATTTGAAAACTTTTTCAAAAGCTCAGACTTTTTCTCGTTGAATGTTTTTTTCTTTCTTTCAAATCTTGCGCTACTTTTCTTTCAGCAGGAATATCGAGCTCCAAAGCCACGCGCCCAAGTTTTTCACGCGTTTATCGTCTTAAATCAATATATTGTCGAGTGATCTAGAATTGATCTCAATAATCGGCAGTGTTTGAAAGGAATAACATGCACGCATCTATAGTTGTAATATTCAGACAAAAATAAAAATGATAACTGTCACACGTAATATTGTATAACCCGTGTCGTCACATACTTATATACGTACATACTTCTTCTAGACAGTAATATGTAACGTAAATTCTGTCGATATTTTATCAACCGTATATAACTCAGTTATACTATAAAGCTAAATGAATTTTTTTACACACTGAAAATTTTTCCACGTTTCTATCGTGAACATACATACATATATATATATATACACGATATATACATACTATATTATATACATAATTATAACCGTCGAAAAATAGATAAAAATAATTCGTGTATACAGACGAGACTGCATATCGTTATGATTTACGTTAGAAACCAATGATTCGTAAATCCCCTGTAATATTACTTGACTATGTTAAACGACCTACGAAAGTCCGTATCCAATATAAACGAGAAACCAACATTAAGGTACGTCACTGTTCCCTATTCGCTAGTCTGTTCAGAGTTTGCTGTCCCACTCTCTTCTTTATCCAAGCCATGCACTGATCCAGACTTGATACGATGCACCAACACAGAACCGCCAATACCATCAACGACAAATCGAAATTGATCGAACGCATGCAAGTCAATAGTCTCAAGTCACATCACCTACACCGCTACTCGCCTCAGTAAACACACTCGATACCGAAACAATGTCCACCACTGTTTGTCCGTATGAGAGTAGCTGAGTGCTCGTACTACAGTAACTGCACATCATGCAACGAAGTAGAATGTAGAGCATCGTAGAACATTGTTATTTGTATATGTGTTGAGACGTAGTGAGAACTTTCGTGACGGAAATGTCCGATCGTTGTACTTCTTGGTTCGTTAGTTGCACAATTTTTTGTTGATATGCCGATTTTAAAAGTGTTTCACACCCGAGAAACGTCTGAGAGTGAATGAGAGTAAAGACGTGTGTTATCGTCGAGAATGTGACTCAGAACGGATAAAATAAAAGCGAAATGAAAATTTAACCACTGCAGGAAAATTCATTTCACCTCATGAAAAAAAGAAAATTTAATTTATCGTTTCTCCCGGTCCTGCCTACCTATTTTTTGTAAATCATGGGGCTTTCGAAACTTCCTCGAATGGAAAAACGCGGACGCGGTATCGCCTGATGAAAAGAAATATTCGTATATCTCAGAAAACTTTCAGCCCTACAGAGCTTTCGTTTTTTCATCGGCAGCCTCTTTTCATAAAAACGTTCCATCTCCTTATCCGCGGTAAATCAATACGTATAATATTCTGTACGGAAACAGGGCAAATCCTTTGTTTCCATTTTTTTAACTTCAAACTTCTCCGTATCCAGAAGGAAAAAGAAGTTTAAATAATTACCCCGGAAGTAAATAGTCGAGGTTACGCTTGCACCTGACGTTTACAGGTGTAGATCAAGAATCACTTTCGACCACTTTCAGAAAAACGTCTGAATATGGGTGTGCGTGTGTGTGTGTGTGTGTGGTAATACTTTTTACATGATTTTATTCGGTACTAAGTTTCCGTGAAAAATTTCCGAACAAATTCGAAGTCTCGGGTGTTGACGTGCTGCAGATTCAAGGAGTTTCAAGAGCTCGGGAGGCTGGGACTAGCAGCTAGAGTGCCATGAGACGCTAAAGTGGAACCGGGGGAATACGAGGCGCCATCGCCAATTTCAAACACATGAAACTCTATTTTCCTGGTAGAGTTGAGCTTTTTCCAATTCTAGGAACTCCCAAGAAAATCCGAGGCAGCTATCATATCGTGTTAAGGTACATCGTATGCGTGAATGTAGCCGACCGACGCCACTTGGAGAATACTAAACCGAGCGAAAATGTACGCAACCACTTTCCGCTTTCGCATCCAGCAAAAACAAACGGAAGGAGAAAACGTTAGAAAAAAAGAAAACGGGAAAATTGCTCTTTCGCTGCGTCATTCCCAGACTAGCCGGATCTCTTTTATGAATTTTTCTTGAAAACTCTGGTCTGTCACACAGGTGGTCTCGACGGTAAACAATAAATCACCTCGCGTTGGGTTGTCGCAGTTTATTGTTCGGGTTGTCAGCCGTCAGACCACGTTGGAAGATAACAGAAAATATCCTTTAAAGCGAGTCGAGGTGGTGGATGGCTCGCGTGACCTGACCTAGAAAACCGATTCATGTAATCGCGAACCGCTGAGGAAGCGATCTATTAGCAAAGAATCGATATAACATATCGATTGGAAAATAAGGTTGTTAACGGCCTACCAATAGACTCGCAACAACAATGTGGATAATAGGCCTCGCTAATAACTTGAAAACTTCAAGTATTCAATTGGGGGCGAAGTCAATCTATCCGCGTCTATTGCGCATTCGAATACTCAGAGTAGCATGTTTATTCCAATGACGACAACATCACTCGGTAATCTCACACGTTTTCCTTTCGTTAACTTTCCTGAAATCTAACCGGCGACGTCTATGCCGCGTGTGGGTAAATGATGTTGGTATAGTTTCTCCGGCACATAACCGGTCGCTACGATTACTTTTTCCAAATGTATCTACCACCCTGGTTACCCTGATGGCGTAAGTTCTGGTATCAGGTCCCCAGGAGGCCAGCCCGCGAATCCCGTGCTCCGTATAGACTTACCCTCGTTTCGTGGTTAACAGCAAATTGATTTCACCGTGCAAGTCATCCCAATCGACACGCTGATAGCCGTTGATTCTCGCAACGTCGCACTGTCCACGTATTTATGCCTAGATACACTTTCCTATAGAACTTAGTACTTGCTAGCGCGCCGTTCGGAGAAATACTGAGAAGATATTGTCGGCTCATCCGGCTAGCCGAACGTGGCGCTGAGTACATAGGTCATGCCGTGTTTACACTTACCTACCCGGTTCTCACCCCTTTTTTCTACTACATACCGATCATTCGTCTTACTCTGGCGGGTAACGGTCTCTATTCAAACGAATCGAGCAACTGAACATAATTATTTTATTTTATTCGAATGACACACGGATAAGGAAAATTAAAGGCTAACCGGAATAATGAAAACCAATTGAAATTCGTGTATCGCGAACAAAGGTGTACTTTGACCGTCGCAAATAACGCTTCCTCTGCACCTTCCAGTCGGCATAATTATAACTATTCCGGCGAACAATGGTGATCGTTATTTCGGAGAACATGTCGCGGAGCGCGTAAATAAAAGTTCACCCTAGTCCCGGGGACCGGGTTTCGAGTTGCGTAAGTAACGTGACGGGCCGTCCTCGTTAACGTCGACTCTACAAGATTTGGTAAATTGCAGGATATCGCGGCTTGAACTGAGTTTCGGTTCTCCACCGGGTTATCCGAAAGGGTTACAGGGGGCATAATTCACGGAAACGTACCGCGTGACCCGCGTTATTGCGTTTGCGGGCAAAGTTTGCCGTCTGCACCGCGTGTAGCATACCGTGCGGAACACGGTTCGAAACGCGAGTACGAAACCGGCACGGTGTGAATTTCGACAGTGCAGAAGTCCGTCCGAAAAACAAGAGCGTCCGCGGGGTTGAGTTACGAGCGGTTGCCACCGGAAGACGTATACGCCAACCGGAAATGGCCGGGCGAGATGCCGTGGGTCACACTTCTCGCGCATGCACAAATACATACGAATGCCGTTCCGCAAACTCCTGCAAACGTTTCTCCGCGGCAATTACAGTTATATAGGTACATTTTTATTTCACCGCTTCCTTTGTTGTTTCTCATCGCGAACCGTGCGTTAACTTTTTATATTTTATCGTCTCGTAAATGAGGCGATATACACGTGGAAAAGTAATGCGTACCGTAAAAAACGCATCCCGACCGAAGGTGGACGCTTTGTCGCCGTTACGTGCGAAGTTAGCGGCCGATATGCACCTCGAGAAACGATGGGAAATCCTTCTCGTTTCCGTAAATCGATCGATCACCTACAGCCAAGAAAACGTCCGCTGTCTCCCCGATATTTTTTTCACGATAACTTGCTCAGAATTCCGCACTGCCGACACGGCCGGATGCAAACACAACTTTGAGACCATTTCCTGGACGCGATTGCATCCGCCAATCGTACCGCCGATCATCCGTACTCATATCGTACCGTTGTAAGGGATTTCCTTTAATTTTTTTCGCCTCTTGGTTCCTGCAACTAGTTCGGAAGCACTTCAACCAGGCTGTATGTATGAGGTTCTGATTAGAAACTTGATCCGTTTCGGTGCTAACTCAAGCTAGATGAACATTGTTCTAGTATATGGCGAGGTGATGCGATTCGAACTGCTGACCCAAGGATACGAAGACGAATAAGAGAGGAACGAGATTCTGGCTATGACCGCCTCCGGTCGCCGAGCTCGTATTATTCTCTCCATTAATTGCCGTCTTAGAAGTGATCGACGAAAGATTAGCGACGTATCACGGATATTGCAGTGCATAGTCAACGCTGCAGCTCAGTGTCTTCGGTCCGCGTCGCGTGCAGTTACACGTTTTATGCTCTTAATAAACCCTGTGACTGGGTTAATACGCGGTTCAAGATTTTATCACCACTATGGCTGGACGACACTGACTTATTACTACAGTAATAAAAGTGACAATGGGTCCGTTGGTCACAGGCAGATAGCGGACATTCAACGCACCCCATCCATCGGCTGGTATACACCATGCTCCGCTATCTGCCGTGGTAACCTTATAGAAGCCCCGAATCAACGATGATTTCACCATGTGATGTTTACGCGACGTTCGTTTACTTGTGATTTCCAGTTGTTCGTGGAAAGTGACATAATTGTGCTAGGCGCGAATGGTTGAATTCTCATCTTAACGTGAAGATGTTGGTATCCCGCGGCTTTAGCATCGCAGCCAGGCTTGCACTGAGAGAAATTTTTAGTTCCGGTTACCGCTCAGTCCTTAACTATTTTCATTTTCTACCGCAATTGAAAAATATAGTTCCAGGTACATAATGAAAATTGGTTTTGTAGCTGTTACCGGAAAGTCTAGTATCCGTTACTATTCTTTCTCAGTACGATCACTGTTACTATATTGTATTGCTACTGTTGCGAAAATTCAATGCTTGTGCAACAATAAATTGACGTTAAAGCCTCGTTTAGCTAAAAAAGTAGAGTAAACCTCATAAACTGATTTTGCGTTGCAATTATAAAAAAAAAAGGATCGACAATAGCGCAAAATGATTACGCGTACCTCGTTTTTCGTAATTCAAACGATATTCAAACAATTTTTTTTAACGATACCTGTTTTACTCAATTTCTCTAGTTACTGTAACAAATGAAATTTTTCTCAGTGTGGAATTATCCGTCGTTTTTTCACGCCAGTTACATTTTTTCACGCGTGCAGAATGTGGATCTAGATCAGAGATCTGTAAGGTAAGGATTCTCTGCCACCATTTCGAGGTCCTTGAGCTGCGAGCCCTGCGAAAAGTGCTAAAGAATTGTTCGAGAAAAGGTCCTTTGAATTGTAAGCTTCAAAGCAACAAGATTCTATACATAAACGAAAAACGCGTCTCTCAGGGTGTGGGACGGAATGACACTCAAGGGCGTGAGTATACTGATGAAAGGGTCGAAAAGTCGGAGCAACGATCAGACGGAAGAAAATTTGGTGGCTTTTTTCAGTATCATTTCAGAATAGAGTGTTAGGATTATTCGGGTTCCAAACTATGGAGAGAATACCACCCTTGTAGTAAATAATGATGGAACAAAAGGACATTAATAATACCTAGTACCGTCTCTGACTCGAAAACGACAAAATGATACAACGTAATAACAAGTATAGCAAATCGTGCAACAATGAGAAGCGAAGAAGCGAACTTGTATCACGCGTTGGAATTGAATACGAGTAGCATTTGTGTGGACACGAATGAAATTGCTGTTGGATCGAAGTCTAACGGAAATCAAACTGCGATGTGGCGATGCCGAAAAACTTTCCACCGACTAATGTGACATCATTTGGGAAAAGTTAGTTCATACGAATAGAAAATATGGGAATCGATAGATAAATACGATGTTTAAAAATTATTATTTGTGGATTTGGAATAAGCTAATTGAACGTTGACTTTCCTTCTCAAGTATGAATGGTCGTTGGTTTTGAAAAAAAAGTAAACTTAGGTATTAAGCGACTTTTGGAGCAAAAAAATGTTCGTCTCAGGATGGATTCAAACAAGTCGTTGTAGTGACTAATTGACTGAATATCGTATTTCTCGGTTGTACTTTTTGATCCGTTGTTCGCAGCGACTCGAGACTGCTCGGAATCGATTCCTCTCGCAAAATCACGTCGAAATTTGATTGATCTTGCTCGATCTTCTACGTTGTCCTCGATCGAGCAGATAATATAGGTACTTACTTATGGTAGAGAAATTCATGCCTGTTTTTAGTAGTTGATTCTACAAATTAATGTCGATTCGTCTGATTATTATAATATCTCTCTTTCTATGCATTCTGTGTTACTTTCTCTTCAACTATATTTATCTTCACGTATACCCGAGTAGGTGTCGAGTTACAATTCATGTTCTATAAAAATTTTTCAATGTTCCTTCTCTCTCATATATTTATAACCATGAATATTGTATTACGTGTTTGCAAAAATTGTTGGTATCTGTATTTCCGAGATTGTTCTCTGCTTGCAATTGTCCTAGTTTGAAAACGTCGAATTATCAATTTCGGCAGAAACAACAGATCCATAACGCGTGCAACGTGGCGACCTGTTTCGTTTACACACTTTTCGCGAAAGTCAAGCATCTCGCGCAGATCTTTCGTACGTACGAATTTCTGCAAAAGCTTTGAGTAGTTCGCCTTAGTTACCGTTACTGCGGACCCAGATCGTCATAACCATACGAATCCGGAAGAAAATATCTATTGAACGGCAAAACTGGCGAATATAGGCTCATGGCTTCGAAACATCGATACACAGAGACCGCGCGACGCGAAAGCTTCAGCGCAACGAACCAGTCACACTAACGCACACAACGTCCCTTTGGAAAACAATAGTAAATTTAATAACTAGCAGAACCGCACAGCTTGCTCGTCAATGGAAACCAATCACGCACCTCAACGATGTAACTCACCGTCAAACCCTCTTATTCACATCCTGTACTGCGAACGCAGCGGGATTTGGCACAAGTTGTCCCGGCGTGACCGCCGCGTGCGTTTATTAACTTTGCCACCCCATTGCGAGGGTACGGTGTGCAGATAAACACGCGCCCTGCGGTTACGTGCACGTACCATAACGGACAGCAATAATCTCCTCGACACATCTCGTCCCACCGGAATGCACCGAGCTATTTTAATCAAATTTAATCGAACCGCGGTTAACTTTGGACTTTCAATCGCTCCACGTTGGAAGCCAGTCTAGCCATCCAACGAAACGCGCGTAAATTTAACGAAAAGTTTTCAAACCACGAGGTTGACATACGCAGAAAAGCCAATTTCACTGTTTTCCAGTAAACATAATCCTAACGCAACTCGATCGAATCTGTGTAAAAGTCTAAATTCGCAAAAGTCACAGCGTGAGTCCCAATTCTGGTATTCCTGATATTCAGAAAGGACAATTTCTGCCCAATGTCTTTATCCTATACACGACCTGTGCCGACCCCGTAAAGAAAATACGCTATTTAGATTCTTGACCACTGCAAAACTGTCTGTTACAGTACACCGCTGGAATGGGGACCGGGGGACCAGCGAGCAGCGTGAGCTACAGCAGCGTGAGCCAAAGCAGCGACGGAACGGGGCCGACGACGGTCGGGGGCATGTGACGTCACGCAGGGGCCCGATCAGGGCCGCGACGCGACCGGGCCATCCGCTTCCGGGACACGTGATTGTAGGCCGACCCGGGACCGCGGACGACGTTCTCGATGTCCAAGGTTAACTCGGGCAGGACGATGAGCCCCCGTCATCGGCGTCGTCAGCAGCTTTCGAGGCATTCGCCGATGCTGATAGAGATCATGATCGACATCCGCGCCCTTGAACGACGATATTCAAGGAGATCATCGTCCCTCGGACAGGTTCACAGATGCGCCGAATGGACCATGACGCTTCCTTGACGCGACACCCTCTCCAAAGCCCGGTCCGAACCGCTGGATATCTTGTAAATATATCATTCAAAGACGGACGATCTAGTTATTCGGTCTTAGCCGCGGGGGAAAATGAGGGTGTGATTTACTCCGGATCTCTGATACCGATCAGGATCTTACGCGACTGAACAAAGATCGTAGAAGTATGTGTGTCCCTCGATTCATTGCTCGTAAAATACCACGCGGATATAAAATATTTAGTTCTGTCCTCGTAAGATCTGCATCTGTCAGCTGCGTCATCCGTAACCGCGCCGATCGTTAAATGTCGATGAATATGAGACGAGAAGCGTTTCAGGATTTTTCGACACCGGTAAGATGGTGATAAAACTCCGTTGTCAAAAAGTTTTACCACGTATACCTATATACACCTTTGGCCGAGCCATTTTCTTCAAAGATACGCTCGGATTTATCCGATGTTTTTGATTTACGATCCCCTGATGGTCTCCCGGAACGTATTGCGGTGTTTTATTTCATTCGCAGACACTAGAATTACGCGAATTTTTCTCACCCTCGATCGAACGTTCGTGTCAATAGTCAATTTTACAATTATACCCTCATTCATCCTTTACTTTATGAATAACTCCGTTACAGCACGTATTACTCTTACGAACTAAAGACGACAATTCTCGCAAAATTTATCAACCGCATTCTTCACACTCCGTTTACACATATTATGCGAAATTGCTCTCGCTTACCGCGTATAGTCGTTTCTTCAGTTCTGGAGCGATGTTTATGAGGAGTTATAAATCAGTCCCACCCCCGAGCCAGGGGAGCATGGGGCTCGCATTTTGTTTAAGATCCACGGCATTGTTCATCCGTTGTAATCCTGCAGAGTTTGCAACTATTCCGTTAGGTACCTGCAGATGTTCCGGGTCCGTTCTCCGTTCTCTACGCACGAAATATCTCCGCGCGTAACTTGATGGAATCTGAATCATCCCTCAAGAAGGAACGGCTGTCTCAGCCATTGGTCCTGCAGGATACCAATGGGGAATTCCTCGGGGCAGAGAAGCTGGTTGGACAGTTGACGGGCTGGCATATTTACTGCAGTCTACGCTTCGCCCACTGACATTAATTCCACTCTGACTTTGCCACGAGCGCTGTATGAGTAGAATTCTCGAATCCTTCCGCAGCTGCGCAGCCTCTATCTGTTCCATATTCCGTCTTACGTGGCTCTGAAATTGCATTTCAATTACTTCCATTCGTAAGATAAAAAAAAATGTTGTATTGGATTACTTATAATCTGGAAGATGTTAAATCGTTGTTATCCTCATTTATGTTGGTAACCTTTCGTTTTTGATGACATTATAAAATGCAGGTCGACGTTTAGGTAATGTGACATTTTCGCGTGAAATGAAAATGTTTGAAAGCTTACGTTATACTTTCGCCGGTATATGCAGTGGATTCATGATTGGAATACTGTTAGAGCGAAGCTTCTGTAGACTGAAAAACTTTACAGAGACACCAGATGCAGCTCGGTTTTCCATTCGCTTCCGTCTCCGTTGCATGAGATTGGCAGTTTTCAAAGTGAAACCACTTGACCACGTTCTGTTTGCGATTCTATGAATTTATATGCATAAATTTTATTGCAAGGTTTTCTTGGCAGTTTAAGTAATGCTAAAGTTTCTAGGAGACCTCAGATACAAGTGGAAGTGATTCTATATACGGTGAAAATAATTCAAATCACGGTCGAGAACATCGACGAATTTTACAGCCTTTTAAAACTTATCTAATAAGTCGTATGAATCATAAATTCGATAACGCAAAAGTTGGGATTGAAAGTTTCGCAAGTATCCTACAGGCTTGAACTTGACTTCGCAGCAAGTTACATTGTTTGTTTATACCTACTTATAATATCATGGTTTGCGTACTTTTTTCCCCAATTTTGCATGCAAATAACTCCTCCTCGAACTTTTGCCCACTTACAAGGATTTGGACCATTTCTCAACCAAATAACTAGCGGAAAATAACTGTTCTACGTTTTTATAATTTCATATGCGAAGCAGTTTTCTTTCGGTCAAAACTCAAGCTGTACATATATAAATATATAATTAAAAAAAAAAGTTCCATCTCAGTTTGTAATTATGCATTACTACGTCACATTATTCGTGCATGAACTCATTTATTCTTCACGACTTTAACAAGTTGTAAATACGTGCCAAAGGGCAACCTATATAGCTCAAGTAATAAGTGATTATTAAGTAATAAGTTATTAGTACGTTAATTCGAATATAGGTAAATATATGTATTAAAAATTTAGTTGAATATGAAAAGTGACGTATCCAAATTACCGATTCGCGGTGATACTTCGAAAGGTTTATTTGTATTTAATATATATATATATATATATATATATATCTTTACTGTACAATGTACAGAAATTTTTGAAATGTTTATTCGTGCCATACTTATAATATTATGGTATATATACTACACAGACCGTTACGTGACATACGTTTCGGAATCGACCATGGAAAGATGCCATGCTGTATTTAAGAGCGAAATTCGGTGGCGTATTAAAATTTTAAATTGCTTCTCTGAAACGTAGCACCATATTATATGCATGTATAGTTATTTCCTACCGCGACAAATGAAACGTTTATACACTGCATATATATGGAACGATTCTTGATATAGAAATCTTATGCTTGTACATACATCACGTAAACGTGTAGAGAGATTAAATAATAAATGAATAAGAACGTCTGGTCAATCTAATACTGAATCAATCGTAGACTGATAATTACGTAATTAAACATATAGTTATTTAAGAATAATTTGTATTTATAACGACAGATACAATTATTGTAACTATATATTGGCTACTTGATATATACATATATGAAAGATTTCATCCCCCTCGACTGCGTCGTATGTTATATAATCCGTATATGAAAATTGTAAATAAAAATCACTCTACTACTTTATTCTATAGGCAGTATACTTAGGCAATTAATTAAACTTTCAATTGTACGAATTCTAAGATAAGAAAATACACACACCACGCGTAAAATCATTACTCGAATCGTAATAATGAATATATCTCTCGATATGATGTCCTTTATAATAAATATATCAATAATGTAATAAAAATAGTTTCCAAGATATTCTATACACATACTTTTCTACTGTCTTCCTAAACGATCGTTACTATCCAAGAATCCTTTACCATCCTACAACGGGACGTGTTTCAAAATTTCACTTGTTTTCAAACAAGTTTCACGCCTTTCCTCATTCGTGAGTTTTGTTATTCTTAATACAGGCGAAATAGAGAACAAATGCAATATCATTCCTCGCCAATCGAGTATCAATAACAATCGTGCATTTTTTAAGTTCAAATAAACATAAACATGTGCAAATACCGTTTTCATGCGAAAAAGTCTCAGTTCGCCGATAAAATGCACTGGCCTCGAAAATTTAACGTAAAATGAAGCATGAAGAATTGATTTTCTGTATCAGCCCTCTTTTGCTAACGATGAAAATATCGATCATGTATCTTAGACTTATAAGTACGTCAGTTACATACCTAGGTATAAGTACCACTGCATAATTTCATCCCTTTATTATACCTCCTTCGGCTGTTTTCTTATTGTTTATATCAAGCACTGATTTCTAACTCAATCGCGTATATCTGTGTTGCGCGCGTATTCAAATAATATTATTTTTGTCGAGTGACCGAGGTGCAATTACATTAACATTGCTGAATTTGGCTGAAATGAATTACCTCAAATAAATTTGCACAGTTACGAAAGGTTTACGGCGTCTACACGGAGATACACGCAAATTTAAATCGATCGTCATTTCGTAATCACAATAACATCACGTGACGGTAGCGATAGTCTTTTCGTCTTTACGTACCGACCGTTCACCGACTTGAGTTTTGCGACGCAGAGAGCGCTGCTTGACGGTGAATTTAATAATAATAAATAAATCTAACGGAACCCTCCATACCCACTAGGCCAGCACTCTTTATTACGATCTTTGATACATCTGCAGAGAGCGCAAACTGAGGTAGGGTTTCACGCAAACGTTTACGGCAAGATCCTTTCTGCTAGAAATTCTTTAAAATGAACTAGCAACAATTGAACAATTTTCGAAGTTTCAACACACGCGATCAATTATCAAACAAGGTAACTAACCAACGTTATTTCTTCGCCAAGACTTTTTACACCTGACGTTGACCGGATGAAAATGAGGTTGTTTTCAAAGAAATTTGAAGGTTAGGTCAGGTTAGGCTCTGCTTTTGAATCAAGTAAATTTTCGGCACAACAGGAGAGTAAAAATTATCTAACGAAATCAATATTCTGTAATCGAATCAGGTCACAGGTAATTCGAGATTTTGGATCCTTCGATGATATATCTCAAGGCGAGTTTCAGACTTTACGAACTTTTCATTACAGCATGTCGTGGATAACGAATAGTATTTGTTTGGCGGTACGATCTTGGACACCGCACGTGACTGCTGTACGTTTTCGCTACCATGCTGAGAGAAGAGCGTTGGCTCGAATACCTCGTTATGGTTACGAGGATAGCGGAACGCGTAGAGGACTGCTGCCGCACACGGGAGAAGGTAAAAAATTACCGATGCCAGATTACAGGCCGAAAGATTTGTGGATAGAAAAGAGGGCTTTATTCGGACAAAACGACTATATAGACATTTTGGGAAATGATAAACTTCACCCGACGAGGATTCTGTACAAGGTACCCTCCTGGTTGAGAGGCGTCAGCGGTAACGAATACCAAGTCTTGTTGCGAAAGAGAAAAATGCTTCGACATGGTATATATCCGATAGCTCGGCCAACCAAATGGAAGGAGTTGCAGAAAAGAATAGCTTATTTGTATAGATTCCTGAATCGAAAGACAAAAACTGGTTTCTCAACCAAGTAGAATGGTACGACATATATTTGTATAACTGTAAAATTAATTAGATTGAAATATTTAATAAATAAAAAATCAAAATATGATAAAAAAAACAAACTATTTCGACGGTCTCTTGCTCATTTCCCCAATTTTGAATCAGCGTTACTAGGGTGTCAACTGATGGTAGACATCTGGTCAAAATCAGTGAAAGTTTTGCGGCTTTCAAAATATTGGTAATATTTAAATTCGTAGCTCAAAAACTATATTCTTATGCCAAAATAATGAATGAATACTTCGGTAATTTAGACTGATTGATATTGGATTGACAAAATTTTAGATTTATGAAGTATCGATATGCACCCTGATTGCGCCTATTTACCTTAGACCTGTACAATTACTAATAATTCTCAACCGGTTGATGAATATTTTATAGTTAAATTACAAAATATTTAATTTATTTTTCGACATATTTATAATTATAATAATTATTATTATCATTATTATCATTATCCAAAGGACGTACAAAGTCGTCTTACAGTAGTTAAAAATCGCGTATGTATGAGTCACGACTTATTTAGAATCACTATCGAATTCAAGAGAGAGAGACAAAGAAGTCATTACGAAAACATTACGTTTTATTTACAAAAACAATAGTATATAATGATTCTGTTAGTTTTTCATCTGTCATTCTAAATGATAATATTTCAATGTTAATTTATTAAGAGGCTAGTTCGTAATGTAAGAGGGCAATTTTTAATAAGTACAGTTAAATGCAAAAAAACCTTGTGTTAATTTGTTAGTAGAGGATTTTAACAATTTAACGCAAAAGGTGTATATAATTTCATTTCTTGTTCAGATGCAAATAATTCATTGTCATATGACAATAATGTTATTGAATAAATTTTCGATGCCCGATTTTGATTATTGTTTTTAAAACTGAACCTCCAGTAATAAATTCACACACGAAGTGAATTTTACGGACTAATTTGTGAAATCACAGCAGTGTTAAATTTAATTGCAGCTGTAGGATTATCCCCACTACTAGCCTGTTATCAAACTCTATTCTACTCTAAAGACAATCATGGCAAAAACAGTTCAAGTATGATTTTACCCTCGACGAAATGTTTAAAATTGAGAATTTAGCTTGTGAAATTTAATCAAATCTGCGTCCATGAATTTGCCCAAGGTCTCCATATAACGATTCTTAATGTTAAATGTCTCGCACCTACATACACAGTTTTAATCTAACGTTTTCTCTTTTCGTTCGTATGATAAAATACTATTAGTCAAATTATCATAATTTATTGAATATTTACGTATTTTCGGAACACGATTAAAATTAAAACATAGAACCTACCGAAAACTCTAAACTGTCTACCGGAAGAACGCTACACATTGAAAAGCTTTTTAACAATACCTTGGATGTTGTCAATCATTTATACATGCTGAATTTAAAAAAGTTAATACTGTCAGTGGCAGCCAGTATGTATTGCAAAATTTATATACCCGATGTCACTAGTTAAGGGCAAACAACATATCTTGTATTTTCTAGAAGTTTGATTTGTGAAATTATCGAGTTTTTGAAAACAAAAAATTATGTCTGACATTGGTTTATTTATGTACATGATCTAATGGCAGTTTATCTTCTTTTTTTTTGCGTTTTATGGCAATTCGATAGTCTAGATGTATATTATCTAACACGCACGGTTGTGCAAATTAAAAACTTCACATTCCAATCCCACCACCTTGTAAAGCACGAAAATAATTAGTTCATGTGCTTCAAATACCTATTTTGATACACTATTGGCATCCAAAAATAGATTTACGTATAGGGATCGTATATTACATAAGCCCGTTTTTCCCCAGTAAACGATAAAAAAAAAAAAAAATTGAAAACAATGGAAAAAATAGAAAAGTTGAGGCTCAAGCTGAATCCGTTTTTTCGATTTTGAAATTGTAATTTAAAGTAATCGTTTAGATCACATGTATCTATATATATATGGCAATGGGTGATTAACAATTACGAGGTATCGACAGGTCTAGCCAATTTCCAGAATCAAGGAATTGTAATTACAGTGTGATACCAAGTGTTTCAAAAATTAGATTCCAAATCGCAAAAAATGATAACAATAGAACGATGAATTTGGATTGATTTTTACCTCATGCAATACATTTTTTTTAGAATTTCGGATTGGCAGTCATCAAAATGAATCTGTTTTAATACGTTTCAATCCTTTTCAGTTTACTGGGGCTGCTAACAGTTTTGAAAAATCAAGTACCAAAGCAGGTTTGATAAACTGTACAAGTTCGTTTGTACGGATCAACAATGAGTATGAGTGGAGTTTTTCCTTTTTCTGATCGCGAATAAACTCTGTGAAAAGGTAAACCACTAACCACTTGGGTTTTCGATTTTCTCTGATACAGTAATACCTCATTATAAGAGTCTTCATTATAAGAGAATAACTGTGATTCGCTTATGAGTGGTGATGATCATTGACCACTCACGCGCGTGTGATTCCTGAGCCTTCCAGGCAGTAGTAGGGAAACGCTTCGACGACGAATTGCTTGGAATCTTATTCCTAGAATATATGTACCTCGAAAAATCTTCTGTACAGGTCAAAGATATATATATATACATATATATATATATATATATATACGAAACACGATTTTTCATTAAAAACTCACATTTTGAAGAGCGTATAATGTTTCTCCATTCATTTAAATAAATAACTAGTCTTGACTTGCCGATCATTCACGACATTGCTTATTAATTAATTACCTACCTAAACTGCCATTTGTGGTGTAAAAATTGATTAGTGGTCAAGAAATTAATGTAAAATAAATTCATAAATGATTTTGCAGAAAAGATAACACGGTGGTTTCGTAATGTTTACTCGCGTCAACGTTTCGCAAACTGTGTCTCTCGTTTGGATACACCTGTAGTTCGTAAGGTTTTCCAGCTTTAACTAACGCGTTTATAAGCTGACTTGTGTGGAAAAAATGGACGTTTTCGTCAATGAGACCGTGAATTATGAGTAATCGGTTTTCTTCTTCGGGAAATTTGTTTATATAATTCAAGACTGACCCTGTCGCATAACCTTGAGGATTATTTTCCGGGAGGTCCATGTAACGCTCCGTGTAACCGGTATCGTATAAATTCCACGAAGTCACCGGCGCTCCTGCGATGGCCAACTGAAACAATATTTTATTATGAAGATTAACAAGCTATAAAAAGGTATCAATGACGAGAACCGATACCCACTTTGAATATGTCAGGATATTGAGTCAAACCCATTAAACTCAAGTATCCCCCGTAAGACCAGCCGTGAATTGCGACTCTGGACATATCGATGCAGCCTGTCGTGTCGGCTAACCAGTGCAGCACCTCGACTTGATCAATCAACTCCACAGTTCCCATTCTTCTTTGTAAGTAACTTTCGAACATTAAACCTCTATATTGCGACCCTCGCGAGTCAATTAGAACTACGGAATATCCCTGTGCGGCCAACATGTGCATTCGTAAATGCCTCATACCCTAAAAAGCAAGTGTTCATTGATTAATGCAATTGATAGACGTAGAGCTCTCGGTTAGCCAAGTCGATCGAATATATTTTTCAAGAAGATTGAACGTGAGCTAAGTTTGATAAGCAAACTGAGTAAATAATTTTTTGTCATACCTTGAAGGTATTAGATACAAGCTGAACCTCTGGTCCTCCATAAACGTTTAATATGGTAGGATACTTCTTCCCTGGTTGATAATTATGCGGTTTAAAAATCATGGCGAATATTGTCTCACCCGATTTTATTTTGTGAGTATAAATCTCGGGCGCAAATAATTCCGAATCGGGTGCCGATGGCTCTAACAGATAGCCGACTGGTGTGAGAATGATACTTTCTACTGTCCAGTCTGACTGAGATATCCTAAATACCTGAAATAAAACGTATGATAAACGCAATTCCTTGGGGCAATATAAGCGATATGAAGAAAAATTTTCATTTATCTTACCTGGCATGTGGGTAATGTTTTAATAGAACTATAAACGGCGACGAGCATAGTACATTGTTTGTTAAAATAAACACTGTTGTAACTATAACCCGGTCGTGTAAGCAGTCTTATCTCCAATGGACGGCGTAATGATACGGCGTAAACGTGCTGTTCCAATGGTCCTTCTCTCAGACCAGAGAAATAAGCTATAGAATTAGTTTCGTCAACCCATAAATTTCTACCTAATACTTCCCAATTCCCCTTTGTCAGTGCAATTTTTGATATAACTCGGGGCTGAAGAAACACATTATCCATTCTATCTAACGGTTCTTCCACACCACTTGTTAAACCTACAAAAATTCATTTGACGGGTCAAAATAATGGCAGTTTCGCTCATGATTGCACTCACATATTATCTATTTTCAACTTACCAGCTATGCTCGATGTGACAAGATACAAATGTCTAAATCCAGTTTCTTCACTGCCCCAAATAAATTTAACTTCCGTGGGGTCATCGGATGGTAAGAAGTACAGCAAGTCATTGACGTTTATCCAGATATTGCTTGTCTGTGAGTAAATCACTTGAACACTCGCTGACGATAACGAGAAATGATTTTCCGAATTATAAACATTTGGAGGTGGCTCGCAGAAGTTATCTACCGACAACAGTACCAGCTCAAGCCTCTGTTGTCGACGGTCCAACAATTGCACCCAAACGCTGGAAAATATTTTCAAATATGTCAATATTCAGGTAGTTTTATTTATTCACTACATCAAAAAATTGAAGGCACCGGGATATTTTTCTCCGGTTTAATATTTTGACTTACTATTGTGCGTCTGGGGTCCAACCAACTCGAACGACGTACTCCATCCATGGAAACATAATGTGCAGTGGATACTGAAGCTCTAATATTTCAATATCGATGACCTGGACGGTTTCCGAGAGCTTGAATTGCACCATTTTCAAATTACTTCTAGCATTCGAAGTTCCAGCTCTTGGAAATCTGAATTCTTCAATTTCACCAGAGTTCGAAGTCGAAGAGGGAAAACAGAATATCTTTACATCACTTTCGTCAACCTCCTCGTAAACTATTCTATAGATTCCGTCAGTTGATTTTGGTTGCCACCAATAACCGATAAATCTGCAATGCAAAAGATGAGTTAACAAAAAATTACATATACTGGAAAACATTGACGTTCAAATTGGTTAGGCTGTAATTTAATTTCACCAACCTCGTGAATTCTTCTTGCATTACATAGGAGGGTGTTCCAGCCATCAACGGATCATCAGCCAAGCTTCTTCCACCTTTTTTCGCGTAAGTCAGCCTTACAGAAGATCCAGTAATACTGTGTGACAAATGTAAATCACCCGCACATGTATGGGCTACCAGAGCATGATCCCAAGGACAAATTTGCGGACATAACTTAGCACCAGTCGTCGAAATTCTCAATTCAGACGGAAATAGAAGACCAGGCTGAAATTCATTATTCAGAATTAAACATGGCTCTAATTTCATCTAATCTCTTTCAAATTCGTAATAAGTGTGCTACAAGAATTCGCTTCGGAGGGCTGAGATAATTCATTGAATCACAAATAACGAAACTTTCTCATATTTACCGTACTTCCATTATCTACACATTGGTATAGACTGCTCGCAGCTGGAAACACTAGTTTTCCACTTTCGGGATGAATTTCGTAACTCGTAATGCCCCATGTGGCTAATCTTTTTCTCTCCCAAAGGAGTTGCTCTTCTCTCGACAGTCGACTTACGGATGACAAGCTAAAACGGAAAATTGTTTATTCATCAATTTCGCCCACTATTAATCTAGCTACTTAATTAATCACTAACTCCTCACCTTTGAAAGTTAGCCTCTATAAGCGACTGCCAATTCAATTTGTATCCATTAGCGTTATCTGAATGTCCGATGTCGACATAAAGCAGCGTCGTTTCCCATCCGTGTGGCGGAGTGCTCAGAAAATATATTCTCATCCTGAAAGACCATGTTTTTACTAACTTATCAATAGTTGATATAAAAAGAGAACTGGAGAATCTTTCAAGTGATTACTGGAGAATTTAGGTCGCAATATGTTCAGAGCAATCATCGTAAAAGCTGAACCAAAGTCAGTTCATTTGCCAAATAATATTGTCATTCAAATAATTTATACAACCACAAAATTGCAGCCGATTATGCTTACCGTCCGTCTGGTAGGGATCTAAAAGTGATGGAGGCAGGTACGGATCCGGCAGAAACTCCGGCGAGACGTCTCCTGAGATCACTGACGACACCCCGAAGTTCGGACCATGTTTTTTTCCGAGTACCATTCTGAGAGACGTAACTGTCCCTGCCTTCGCCGCAATTATCCATGTTTATCTGGGGATCACCTGGCTTTTTATTTTGAGGTTATGTGATACGAGGAGCGAAATCCTTTGCCAGATGCATATCACGATCTCGTCTGTAGGAGAAAATAGAGGATCACTATAACGCCTCGCGGAGAAAAGACAATCCTCTTCCGTTGCAACAATAAAAAATATATCGTATAATTTATTTATAGGTTATTTCGCGAGAAAGCGGTTAACTTTCACTTCTGCTCAAACATACGCTTCTAAAACGACGATGAAGTGAACGGTTACAAGCAAAATTCTGCGTTCTAGTCATAGCACGGGAAATGACGACCGCAATTTTGCGAAATCTTAATAAAAGACAACCGACGCCGTTTACTCGGCGTTTACATTTATAAATAAATCACCAATCTCTTTTTAATCTGTCAGATTTGCGAAAATGACACTTCTGTTTTTTTGGAACTGCAGATAACATTGTGTTTACAATATTTAACTTGGTCAACACCGCGTATCGCTCTTCGACCGAATGTCAAAATACATTCCCGATTAAAACTCCACAACGTATCTATAACAGTGGACCGATTTTCCAAATTTCTCTGGTCATCTCCTCGTCGAAATGATAGGCATCTGCCGTTCGTTCAAACCTAACCGTGATATGTAACAGATATATTTCGATGAGCGAAGATTTGCGATCACTACCGTGTTATGACGCACACTTGGCCTCTTATTTTTATTACCTTTTCGAAATAATAATGTTAAAAATAACTATACCAGACACCACGGGCACTACGGATTCTTTCCCTCTCCCCCCCCCCCCTGGCACCTTTCTTTCTTTCTCTTTTCTCTCTTTTTTTTTCCTCCTCTTTTTTTGTACTTCGTATTTTTCCTGTGGCCCCGACAGTCTTGATGTGTCTCTGCCAGCCAGCAGTTTACGACGCCAGCGCTCTATGCGCCAATTTAGCGAAGCTTTTCTTCATCTGTCGTCAGTGGTTCTCAACTCGCCCGCTTTGCTCTGACATTTTTCCTGCGCACCAAAATTCACGCGCTTTTCAAACTTCCTAAGCACGAGTTAGCTCATTTATAACTTCTTTAACATTAAACTGGTAAATAATTCCTAACTGTGGCGTCATCATTTTTTATGCAGTAAAAATATTTTTATTTCTAGATCCTGATTAACACTGCGAGGTAACGTAATGCATGAAAATTTTCTTCCAGATTTTGAATCTGTGTTAATTTTGAACCGTTTTTGACAGCAGTTCTAAGGAGAAATAAAAAGTTTGTAAGCGATTGTATTTGATTGATTCATTATGTTCAATGTCGACTTTCAGGTCAAGGTTTTGTTATGCTCTTGGTTCTCACAATACACGTACAACGATCTTAGAATATTGGAATAATTCAAATAATTGAAATAATTTTTCATGCATAGATAGTTTATTGAAACTGCGACCATTTACTTTTATAGATTAAGGGATTATTTTTGGCAGATGTTGAAAATTGGTTTTATTCCTAAATACAGGAGTAACTGACATGTAGAAACCGGGTGACATTGTTTATGAAAAAAAATTTAATTATTATGTGTTCTACAATCTGATTAGCTGCTAACTAGTCTAAAATTTAGTAGCGCGTAAATTTTTCATCTTCAAAATAATTCCATCCATGTCTCATTTGGGAAGAAAAGATTTATTTATGTACGTCATAATGAAACTCTATGAATATACATAATTGTCAAGCTGGAACGTAAGGTTTCTTTCCGATCGCATTGGAATCAATTGAATACATGAAATATTCAGTTGATAAAAAGAAGAACAACAGCTTTTCGTCGTCAGCTTGAAAACATCAGAACAGTTTGTAAACGTCGACCAATGTGTGTGCATAAATAAACGCTCAGGGCAAAAAAATCTGTCACTTAAAAAAACGGTAAGCAATTCAATGTCAAACGCTTCCATTTTCACAGATGCATAAAATCCGTTAGCGTACGTTCCATTTTCGAGGTGTAATTTTTGATATTATTTATTCTTTTTTGGCTGACATTCGATCCGGCGATTGCATAGATATGCATAGCGTCTTCAGTTAATAGTCGTTATTCAAAAGGCAATTTGAACCAGACTTCGACTAGAACTACATTCGTATGCCGTAAATTTAGTTGTCGATTCAAGGATTAGATAGCGATCAATAACTTCTTGGAATCTCGCATCTTTAAATAGGAATAAGGCGAGTATAACGTATTGTATAGTTTGTAATGATTCTAAGGTCGACCGTACAATTTCATTACGCTTATATCTATAGCCGCTTTACACTACCTGTTCAAATATTAATCTAATCAAAAAGTCACGACTATAGTAGTGAGAAAATTTTAAAAACAAAATTACCACGAAATGTGCTCTAATAGCTTTTGCGAGGTAGCTCCACGCGCAGAACTTAAACAGTGAAAGTTGTCACGTAACGCCAAACGAAAATCCTTATTAGTTCGATTCTGTCTTTATGAATAATTTAACGAGAAATTGATTCATTTGACATCGTAGTAAAATGGGTGCGAAGCACAGCCGTCCAGAGTGCTCGGGCCTGAAACCGGTGAAGCTTTCGTGGCCACCGGATGACGTCAAGTGGACAATATTCACTCTCGAACGTCTGAAGAAAAACCCGGAGGTGAGATTTTTCAAACATGAAAATTATTGACATGAAAGTTGTTCGTCAGATTGACATCAATTCCCGATAAAAGAAATGAGAGTTCTTTAATTTCGAGAAGTACAATGACAGTGGCAAATATTTGTCGTTATTGCAAACTGTCTATTGTAGAAGACTGAAAAAAATATTTCCAAATTTCTCTCTTGATTGAATCCTCTAAATCGATCTGCCTGCTGGCTAAAACCGTATCGACCGTATCGACAAGCGTCCATGCGAAAGCAGTCCAAGACCGGTTCTGCGTCTGGAAACCAAGTCTTGAGTAATAGTGAAAATCTTGAGAGATTTGAACAATTGCGTTGAATTTTCCTCGCTTGTTTATTTATTCATTTGCTGAAATTTTATCTCCCTCTGAAATCCCCATTTTTGTAAGAACTTTCGGTGATATTATTTATATTTATATTATATCTTTTTTCATCCTCCCTTACTTCGAAAGGATTGAAGCACGAAGCTGACTTCCCTTCTTCCGTTCCAACTAAATCTCTAGATTAACGGATTAGGTGTTGGGGGATTATAACTGCTCCTCCTTCGCCTTTTTACTCGACGATATAAGTTTGAGCAAACATGTCAGCTAGTACCCACAGCCACGAAGCTTATAACTATGTACCTACACCGTTTTTGCTAGACTCAGAGCCACGCCATCGCGCACTCTGATATTCAAATGTCAAGGTCCAGGGTTCGTAGCCCTGCGAATCGACCGGTTATCCAGCTTGTCTGCAATCGATTACCCCTCTCCGGACCCTTCTCCCTTTCCCCTTCTCACATTCGCCGATGTAACATTAACTAATCAATCCTGCCTTCGCCATTATTACACCGGTTCTCTAAGCCCGATTAATTATCTCCACCTATTCATCCGGCATCAAATTCGCCACTTTCTTCAGGGTGGATCGCAGCCCAGAGAGGGACAAGAAGCAGACTCAAGTCTAAGATTTATCTCCTTTTAGGGCGATAATTACATCGTCACGATCAATTCATCGTCACTGATAGCTGGTCGATTTCACAAAAAGCAGCAAGCCGACAGTAATCGTCGAAATTCACGTGAAGCTTGCATGCACAAGGTATTACAACCTAAGCTGGTTTTATTCCCGACTTATCCCATCGCGAGGGGTTGTTTCAGCAGGGAGCAACGGGTTGCCGCTCTTTGATCCCTGCGCCGAGTTACATCAAAGAAGTCAACACTACTTTGAGGCTATTGAATCTGATTTATTTAACTGCAATTTTGTTGATGAACGCGCACAGTGTAATTACAGATAGAGAGCTGAGCTAATGGTTCGTTACATGTGCCAAATCGGGGGTGAAAAACTATTTGCTTTCACGTAATTTCCTTGATTTTTCGAGAAAATTTCCAAAAATTCAAGGCGCATGTTCAGTTGTGATTTATAATCACGCTGCTTTCTCCTGGATTAGGAATTGCGCAAATTAGTTCAGCAATGTGAATTTCCCCGTCTGTTCGAGGCACATAGTTTGTTCAAAATTCCCAAACGGAGCCTCGAAATGAGAGTCTCAGTAATTTTCACGCTGCGTTCCACCTCGTGTAGCTCTGTTATTCGACAAGTATTTTGAGTCGTTATTTCGCTTCAGGTAACCGGGGAACTCGAGTAATGATGAACTTCTCGCGGGGACCCGACTCTGACCCTCTTCCTTTTCTGCTTGGATTTCCTTTACCTTCTTCATTGCTCGCGATTTCACCCCAGGAAATCTGAGGCGCATATTTGTAAAAAAAACAAGTCAAAACTCAGGGCGCTGAAACGAAAAATAAATAAAATGGCGTGTAAATAAAAAAACTCCAGGCAAATACATAGAAACCTACCCACATCGTTGCTACGGGAAACTCAAGTACTTAAAACAGCTTTGCTCGGTTCTCGATTTTCTAAACGATACATTCACTAAAGCACCCCGCGGCTCCTATTACGACATTATATAAAAATGCGTAATTACTATAGCTGTGTCACTTGCTCCTCGCAAGTAGGATTTTTCGGGGATCCGGGACTCAATAAACGCGCTATCAATTTATGGGAGACAAATAATCATTTCGAGAGGCTTGATTGAGACAGATATAAATCATACAGTGAAAAACACCGGAAGGTAGATATATACGGTACAATAAGTGGATCGATATACGAAGAGCTACAGGTCGCTTCGCCTGAAATCTTTAACCGATTGAAATTATCAGAATCATAAGCTATGTACTGTAATGAATGAAATCACTAATACTGCCAAATCATAACCTACGGTAAATTCCGCGAGCCGGATTCTCAGTTTCTAGGGCTTCTTTGGAGGTGAAATAACCCCTGAACAATTCTTGCCACAAGTTTGTTGGGTCTCAAATTGTCCTCGGCAACTGACAAGTCCTGAGAATGATAGAATGACCGAAAGAAAATCGCAAGTGAGTTACGAACGGTGCGGCCATGTTTAATTCTCCCCGGCGTTTCAATTCGGCTGTCGTAACCATTTAACCTACATCATTCTTCCTTGTAAAACAATGAATGAACGCTTCGTCAGCGAGGGTCGCGAGAAAATAAACGTGCCTAGTACGAAGATCTTGGACACCGGCTGTGCACAGCATTTTGTACACACCGGCACTCCGAGTTGCGTGTTCGTCTCTCCTTTCGTTCCTCTCTCATCGTCTCGCAGCTTCCATTCCTCCGGTTCTCGTCCTTCTCTTTTCCGCATCTTCTTTCCTCCCGTTTGATACACAAAGGCGTAGGATGTAACGAACGAAGCACGCACACAAAACGAACCCCTGCCACAAGGGTGCAGGCGGAGGCTGCGGGGTGAGCTTACGGAATCAACTAAGGCCCACGTGATCGATACGTCGCAGGCTCCAGAGAGATTCCCAAATGTCGAAGCATTCTCGAACCCGACTGAACACCATCCCCTGAACCACGCATTCGCGTAGGCCAGGAGTTATCGCGAACTGCTCCTCGAATAGTCTCGTCCTACTGGCTGCACACCCCGTGCATCACGTTCGTCTACTCTTCTCGACGATGGGCTGGAGGTAGACGATCCTCGAGCGTTGATTCATTCACGAGCGTATCATCGCAGCGCGCAGTTATTTCTGCAAAGAAAAAAAAAAGGAGGAAACGGCGCGATCGTGAAATCGCACCCGCGGTATATCCGGTGGCGGTAAAATATGATTACTCTTTTTGAACTCGCAGGGTGGTTGGGTTATTCAGGAACACCCAGTACGAATATATAATGGAAATGGCTGAGGAGAAGAAACAGCGGCTGCCCGAGCCTGAGGGCATCAAAGATTTAAACCTCCTTGCCTCTCGTCGACGCCCCCTCGACCCTCCCCTGCGGGCTTCTAGCGAACAATTCCGAGAACTTCCGAGGATTCTCGAGTGCCTTATAATATTGAAAGGACCTCGAAGAACGCCGGGTCCTCCCCTGCCTCCGCCGGCAAATGACGTCCTTGCTGCGGGTCGAAGAGAGCGGCGTCCTGAAACGGGTTAATGGGAAATGAAGAATTCGCGCAATTAATTTTCGGCGGAAGGATGAGGGCATTGAATGCACCGGATGATCGCAAGAGCGGCCCGTTATTCCTTGACGAATTGTTTCAAGGGGTGACAAAGGATTTTACCGCTTAATGCGTGTTTCGAGTATTCCGAAAGCTGGATGCCGCGACCCTTGTGCAAGGGGTAGTATGTATGTACATACCTAGACGTAAACGTAAGTGGAATAACGCAGGTAGACGAGAGCACGTGCCGCTATACATGCGGGGATGCTCGCGTTCTATTATTCACCAAGCTATTCATCTGCCCGCCGTGTAACGTCAACTTCCGCCCAACGGTTCTATTTCTGTAACAATATATGCCAGATATAAAAATACGAAGTAGCTAATAAAAATCGCCCGTTCCAACAGCAATTACCGGTACGATAGGAACGTTACGCAAAGCCGTTAACTCGAAACTCGCCAGCTCGATAAATGCACGACCGCTATTCGAGCCACACCGTTTTTAAAGTCACTGTGTATTTTGTTTTTACGCTGATATTTCTGCGGACAAGCTGCGGCATCGGATTCGACGCTTTTAAAAAAATTCATCAATTCTAGGTTTTGTCTCCCGCAGCTCAAGCATGTAGAAAATCACTGGAACTGTAAAGTGAATTGTGTGTTTAAAACGAGAAGAAAGACTCGAAGCAGTTCTTGAACCTAATTAAATTAGCAAGAATGGGGAATTGATGAAACTTGGAAGTTACGAAATTAACGGACATACTACTTCGGTTCATAAAATCGACGCGACGTATCTCGAGATTAATATTTGGAGAAAAAATAGGTGGCGCGTAACGACGGAAAGATCGCCAGATCCTTTCATCCTCGCGGCATCCTTCGTTCTCGACTCCTTCTTCACCTCCGTTAACTCGTCCTGCAGAAGAATTTCTCTCGAGTGACGTTTAAAAGTAGCCAAGACGCAGGCGGACTCGGTAATATTCCATCGGCGCAAAGTCGAGAGGCTTTCCCGAGGATTTTCTTATCACTTTACAGGACAAAAATATTCAATATGGCGGCTTGCATTATGTAACGAAGCAATGAGAGAGCAAAAGAGAAATAGAGAGAAAGAGAAGAGAAAAACTTTCGAACTAGCTAAACTTGAAGTGTACGAGGCGGTGCGTTCCTCGCATCTCAACTAGCTCTCATCCCCGACTTCGCTTTATCTCTCACGTAGTATGCATATATACGTGCAGTTGTATCGTGTCTCTTCTTCGGGTTAGGATAATCCGGGATGAAGATCGAGCCGGAAGTGGGACAGTCAAACCGGCAGCCGAGCGCCATGAGCCACCGGTGGACTTTCTTTATTCCATCAAATCCAGGGTGTCAGCCTCACCCTGTAGAATACAAAATCGGTTCCACGCTGTTTCGACGTTACTTTGCAGGTCCTTTCGGCTGGACGTGTTTTTTATTTCTCCAACTTCACTCGAAATCCCTTTTGGCAATTTTTCCCTTCAAGCTTCATTGAGCGTTTCCTTATTCATTTGAATTTGTTTTTTTTTCTTCACTCTGACCCGCCCAAAGCTGACTCGGTTCTTTTACGTGAAAATTTATTATTTCCTTCCATTCCTCGAACGTTCTCCTTCCGATCCAATACGCGTAAGATTACTGAACATGCCGATAACGCAGCTGAAAATCGTCATCTTTGCGCTCTCGTTCATATATTTTCATTACAATCCCGTTCGTATCGCGGTGTGACTTTCCAAAGTTACACGGTACACGTACTAATACCCAGCGTAAATGCTCACCCACGAATTCGCAGCACCTCGGTAACATATCGATCGACGTTGCGAACGGCGGAATGATAAAAATTCTCTGGATATCCACCTTCTCCTATACCTACGTTCTAAGGGGTGTGCAACGCCGGTTGGTCGCATCTTCCACCAAACCCGGAGGGTTTCAGGGTCGCTCGACCGTCGAACGACACTCGATATAACCGTCGCTGTGTTATATTTGTCACGCCATCAGGATAATAGCAAGAATGTGGACCTGTTATAGGTGGGAAATGTGTTTGCCGAGGGCTCGACTGCAGGCCCGGATTGTGTCGCGGGGTCGGCGAGGTTCGACTGGATTGGGTTGGGCTGCGGGCTCGAGGCGAGCCGAGGAACGTAAACCACTTTGCCACCCCAAACCCGAGTCGACATTTTATTATCGACACCTTCCCGCCCCACCCCTCTCCGCGATATCTTCGCGGTGACCCTCGCCTCGCCACTCTCGCATCCCCCGAGTCCCGCAGGATACCTCCTTCCTCGATTTGCCACCGCGCGGACCGACGAACCCCGTTTTTCGGGACAAAACAATCGATCCTTAACCCTGACGTCACGTGATACGTACATGTATACGTCTGTGTCCGGGTTGCATCCCGTGTCTGTACACCGGGGGGGTTAAATTTATACATCTCGCGACGTTCTCCACCTTTCACTCTGGCCGATATACGGCAGGGACGCCTGCTTTACATCCGGAAGAAATCGAACTGCCGGGGAGGTTTGAGAGCCCGAAGTCGAAGAGCTGCGCGTATCCTCGCATCGAGTCCTCCTTGTCGTAAATGGTTTATCTTTGCCGATAAAACCGTGGTAAATCAGGAGGGGCGACCACCCCGGGAACCATAACCAGCCCCTCCCAGGACAACGGCGCTACTTAGAATCCGCATCGAATAACCGAAGCGAGAATCTTCGCGTCAGGGGTCCTGCTGCAACAAGGACTCGCAGCCTGTTGCCTCCCGACTACTCCCTCAACGCTCTTAATAATGTGCGTGCTGCCCACACAGGCGCGCCCTACTTTCATCCCTTATACACAAGTATAACCTGGATGAAGGCATCAGCCAGACTCGCCCACGTGATGGAAGATTTGCTCGAATTTACCAAAAGTTTGAGAAAACCGACGGATGGATGAAAGAATTTTTTATGCTTTTGCTAGTAATTGTTAACCAGGATTCCTTGCAGTCGAAAGAAACGCAGAGAGATGGATTTCTCCACGTTTCACGTATTCGCCGTTCCGTTACAGTTGGGAACCGTGAGAGTTCGAAAGGTTTCGTATCAGATTATCGGTCCAAGGAGGTGTGCTTGCAATTTTAATCGTGGCTTCGTTTCAATGGGACTTGAACGAAGCTTCTCGAAAATTCAGGGTGTAAATGTACGAAAGAAAACGCAAAGAAACGATCGAACGAAGCATGCTCTCAAGATGGAAAAAAGTACGAAGAAAGGTAAAAGTGAACCTCGGCATTGGATGAAAAACTACCGTGTGTAAGGTAATCGGACGAGTAAAGCCGGTCGAGCGTCGCATAACGCGTCGGGCGATCTCATAAAAGGATAATAATACGTATCGGAGTACCTACGATATTTCACCGCGGGCTTTCGGTGTATCTGGAGAGCTGGCGTGACCAAGGATCATTCGGCACGTACCCTTTTCTCGTTTCTTTTTCCGCGTGTATTCTGTTCCGCGTATTTATTTTATTTTATTTCTCTCCTTTCCAACTCCCAACTTCCAGACGGATGTAAGGGATGGTTTTCTGGGTGCGCCGCGGGCCTCGCGACTCGGACGAGGCACGGCAGCAATGAGCAGAAGCGGGAAGAGCGGGGATCGCGTGCGTTTTGCGAGGGTGGGGCCGAAGACCGAGAGAGTAAATTTATACGGCTTGCGGGGGTGGTGGAAATATGCTAGCCGTCGGCTGATGCTATCGTCCTGTGTGCCTACCAATACACTTGCGCCTCTCCAAGAAATAGGGAATATCCTGGGATCCCTGCAGGATAACGGCGGCTACGGGTTGCCACGAGTCTTAGGACTGCGGGGCCTGCAAATCCATGTTTCTTTTTTTTTTTTCAAGTACTTCGCTGATTTCGTTGTAAGTGATCGTTCTGAGCCTGTGGTTTGACAAACGATGAGGAAAAATAAGGAAACAATAATTGTTTACAGACAGGCACGTCTTGAAGACAATAAGGGTGGAAGAAAAAATCGCCGGCAAACCTGCTAAGTTCGGATCTCTGAAAGAGGGGTGAAACTGTCGGTAACTTTGACTGTGATTGAAAAGAAAAAGAAGTAATTAAAATGAAATATCGCGAAAGTTTATAGTCACGGTGCTGTGCGGAAACTGCACTTTTAATCACGGTAGATATATTCTACGTCTCGAGCTGGTCGCGAGTAAAATTATTCCACTGTCATAGAGAGAAAAAGGAAGAGAGAAAGAGAGAGCGTGTATTTCGTGGATCTCGAAGTTGATCCTTGGGAGCTTTGAGACGCCGAAGTTGGATCAACTTCTTTTTCGGATGAAATCCTTCGCCGAGAATGAAACGATATCTGCGATTCGAGATCTCGGAGGACAGCGGCTTACCGCGAAACCCTTTTAATCTGCGAACGGTTCGAGACGGTCGCTGAGACGCCGCGGGCTTGTGAAAGGATGTAGGAAAATGTAAAGACAACAACGCGTTATCCGAAAGAGGGAGGATCGCCGTATAAGTGGATGATCCTCTATCGGAACGAGCAGTCAACTATCTACGGCCTTTACTCTAGCGAGAAATTGATTGTTTAAGAAGACAAACTTTGCGGCGCGGGATGAAATACAAGTGGCAATCAAAACTTCGACTCCGTTAGGTATAAAAAGTCATTGTGATTCCGCGGGAAGAAACAACATAACTCGCAAGTCTTCGCGCGCGGTTTCGGCCGATTATACCGTGCAAAATTATGACGAGATTTACGATTTCTAACATTAGTTCCTGACTCGTGCGTACACGTTGAATTAATAAATTTCTGTTCTCGGCACCGCTTATTGTTCGACCGTCACACTCGTCAAGTTTTCATCGAACCGTACGGGAATCGAACAACATTACGTATTCAACTATCGTTTGAAATGTTTCTAAGGTACGTAAATAGCGATCCCGACTCTCGGCTCTTACGCAGCCATTTTGAATCTCGAGGGTTCGAGACGCCGGCAAGAAGAGGAACAAAGAAATGCTCGTCAAGTATAACGAGCCGGGTTCACCAGTAGCCGTCGAAAATTACCCTTAATCCCTCGCAGCAGGACAAGGGAATCCAACGCGAGGTGTAAGGGATGAAATTATAGCGGATGGAGTGGCGTGGAAACGACGAAACGTAGGCGGCAGAGATCAGAGGCGGTCGGTAACCCGATCGACCCCGACAACACTGGGGAGTGTCATCCGCACGCAGAACTCACGCGGTATAAAGTGCAAGCCGTAAAGCGTAACTATCGTAACGCGTTACGCCCGCATCGCGGAACCCGGGGAGTGAGGGGGTGAGGGCGAGAGGGAGGGAGAGGGAGAATAAGAGAGAGACAGAGGGGGAGCGAGAGAGAGCGAGAGAGAGCGAGAGGAAGAGGGAGGCCGGAGAAACGGACATCGATCTGGGAGCGGCGTAACTCGTACACGAACAGACTCGGGGTGCAGAGTTTACCCGGAGGGGGTTGGGGGTTGGTTAGACCGCGTTGCTCAATCGAGACATCCTCAGGGCGTACATCAACTTCCCCGCAATTCGGTTACGAGCGTCTTGTTTGCCCTGCAGTAATCGTCCGCGGAGCGCGGATCTTTCGTCACCGGTAAATTAAATCATCCTCTACCCAAGTTCCGAGGGTTGAAATGACCGAGGGATACTTTCCTGCCGAAATATTATACAGATAATTATGCAACTGCGGAATTTTTAATATAGTTTCTTTTTTTTTTCTTTATTTTTATACGCGTAGATTTGTCGAACGTCTTGCGTCATTTGCCGATTCCTTCCGCGATATCCTGCAGAATTACGAGCTTTATGGTAGATGGCTGATTTAAACGAGGTCTCGTGTGTCTGTTCGGAAACTGACGAATATCGATGAAAATCTAACGTACGGAATATTTCAATCAATCGTCTCGAATCAAATTGTATATACCTAGTTTTGTGGGGAAAATGTTTAAATTCTAGTTTTTCCAGTAAAAACCCGAAAGTAACGGAATAACTCGACTACGATTTGAACACGATTATTGTGAAACTTTTCAAAGTACGTCGCGCAATTCCTCTTCACCCGAAATAAACGAAAATTTCTTATCCAAGATTTTAAAAATTCTAGATAATTTTGGCACTGATTTTGAAAATTCTTTTAGAACGCTTCAAAGACCCGACTGTAAAGTTTTCTCATCAGGGTAAGAATTTCTCCTCATCAATTAGCGGCGTGTTTCTTTTTTTCTTTCTTTTTTTATTTTCTCTACGACACAACAGAGCGAGCGGTAGTTCTTTTCATCCACGTAATTATACCAGGACGGAAAGTTTGATCATTAGGCGGTTGTTGTTTCGCGGAATTTTTGTAAAGTCTTTTACTTCGCTGTACAGTGGAAGAGATGTGAGCGAGAAATCGGTCGGTTGGTACTTCATCGAATTTGGGGGTCGCCGTTTTTCACCCTCAAGTCAAGCTGCGAAGGATCCTAATGCAATAGCTTAATTTGCAGTTCTTGCACTCGTCCACGCGCGTTTGCACGATCGTCGTCTGCATCCTGTAATGTCTTCCGGATGAGGGATACGCAAGGATTGAATGAATAAAACAAAAGTGGAATCTCGAACTTAAACCGAATTGCAAAAAAAGCGAGCGATAGTAGCGATGATAACAGTACTGTAAAGAAATTCTGACCCCATTTTCCTAGAGACAAATGTAATACGCATCGTTTCACGAATTACCGGAAAGTTTCGCAACTTGCGAGGCTGGACAATTCGTAAAACGAAACAAACAAATAAAAAGTTAATTGCAAACGGTACCGAGCTCGTTACTTCGCACATGGGCGAAGCAAGAGGGTCGAAGACGATCAGCGGAAAAGAAATTGATCGTTAAACCTTGCAGGGGAAGGTCGAGTGGAAATCACCGTCGACGTTAGCCGAGGCGACGCGTCTTTTCAGAATCACCTGCCGCACCTATTGTTTCTTCTTTTTTCCATCCCCGGTACTTCGCCTTCTCCCTTTTCTTTCTGCTCTACGTTCAGTCAGTGACTAATGGCGTGCGGGAAAGGAGAGAAACGAGTTCAAGAATTTCGAGGGAGCAAATGGTTAATTTGAACGGATTTGGTCGCCGGTATAAAGGGCTTGCTAGCCTTTGTCACTTCGGCCGTTAAGGAGATGAAAATAAGAAAAGGTGTACACGTAGCCGTTGTCCGCCTAGAGAACCTCATTTTCGTAACTAATGCGGCACAGGTTTTTCCGGGGATAATTTTAAGCGCCCCATTTTTTTTTCTCATCCCCTCGCTCGTTTCTTAAAACAGCGTAAATCACCGAGATGCTAAGGAAAATTATTATGAAGATAAATTTTTCTCGTCGCCCCATTTTCACGTGGGGTTAAAAGCGCAAGCGATTACCAAACTGCAAATCACAAATATGATACTTATAGACGCGTTTGTATTCGGTCTTCTCCATTATGTCTAAAAAGAAACTTTTAATTCAACCTTACCTTGGATATTTCTTTTTTCTTTCGTTTTGTTTTTTGTTTTTGCAGTCTCGATACGAATCTCTGATCTCGTCTGAGGTTTTCGAAGCTTAACGACGATTCTCGACTCGAAAGTATTCAAATGCATCGATTACTTTTGCCTGATATAATCGTGCGATTAACAAAAACAGCCGAAAATCGACGTTTGTTTTGGAATGCTGATTAGACGCTATTCTTACTCGCGATTATTACAAGAAATTTCAAACAACGTTCCAAGAGTCGAGTCAACAACCGAGTCGTCAGATCGCGTGAGGCGAGTCTTTGGAAAAAAGAAAAGTGAGACCGAGGCTAAAACGAAAATACCAAGACGCTGCCGGCGCGCTGTTTCTCATTCAGGATTCTGCACGCCCTGAGGGAGCAGCTCCTAGTCAGCGAGTTCAGGGGTCGGTGCCCTCCGAGACGTTTTAAACGGCCCGACAACCTTCACCCACGCCCCTCGGTGCGTCTCGATTCTTGCGTAGAGCTTTGCCGACGACCCGCAGGCTTACAGCGTTCTTCGCTCTTCGTCGTCGGACCGAATGAACAAACCGCTGCGAGATCGTACAAAGACGAGAAATCTAATCGGGATGAAACGGATCGAGAGACTTGTCGGAGAGTTTGGCAGGCCCTGATTTTCTCTCCTCGATCCGATGCGGGGAAGTATCGATCATTTCTCTCATCGAACACGCCGCGCGCAGTTGAATCTGGAAAAAGGACGGTCTTCGAGTTGCTTATGGTCCTGCAGCAGCCGCGTGTAGTAGAACCATTTAATCCTGCGCTGGAATCCACGGTACCGTCCGATTCGAGCCCTTTTCTTAAACCAAACTCGCCTTCTTGCCGTGGAACTCAACGGCCCGTAATCACTCTCGAGAAAAAGGGCGACACAGGAGTTGGATACCTTTTTGTAGATTTTTTGATCGCAAGGCGATCAGACAGCTAAGCGGGGAAGAGAAAACCTGAGAGGACGAGGGAATCGGTACAAGGATCGAAAGTCGTGCACGCATGACGTTGTTTCGATCGCTACAATTCGTCGAGAAATGCGCGTGTTTTCTTCCTGTCTTTGAGAAAAATCTCTACGGAGCAGCTGCGGAGAATAAAACCGTACGAACTAACGAAAGACAGGAGGATAAGAGAGCCGGGAATAAGGCGAAACGAAATCAGGTTATCACCGTCCTTATATCGGGTAAGTGAATTCTCTAGTCGGATGGGGACGCGTCAAGGGGATCCTTGAAAGAAGAAAGAAGAAAGAAGAAAAAGAGGAGGTCGTGGCACGGATTGAGCCGTTCGAGAGAATGAGGAAGTTTAAAATCTGAAGGAATAACGTCTGGCTCGCGAAGTCTGCAGGGTTTCGAGCTTTCGCGTGCCTTTTCTCCTCCTCGCAATTTAGACACAGGATATGCGGGAGGGGCTCTGCGGGGTTGTGCTGGGCGTGTGTGCCCCTGGGGGGTCCCAATATTGATCCCCCTCCCCCACCCCGCAGACCCAGCGTGAATCAACCCCGACATTTCTCACCCCGCCACTCGCCTGCCCTCCCATCCCTGCATCCCTTGCCATTTTCCGGGGTCCCCGCCCCTCGTGGTATTTACAGAATATTTAGGAGAGCCAAACCGAGTTACCGCGACTCCTGCACAACGGCACGCGAGACCCGATCCAAAGGTAGACGTGCCTAAGCCTAACCACGGTTCAATCGCTTCAGATTTCAACGTAACCTGTGCAAAGTGTAGGGAAAATAATTGTCTCTCGTTACCGTATAAACCGTCGTGTTTTTTCGTTGAAATCGAGATACGGAATCGCAATTTTTTGCCCAAGTTGTTCGATCCTCGGCCAAAAATCTTCCACCCCGCAGGACGATCTTCATCAGTGCCAATAAAGTTTCGCACACTCTCCGCCGTCTCGTTTAGATACGGATCGCCGATTCGTTGCTGGCCGATAACTTAGAAGCAACAAATAAGTATGACGATACTGATAAATATGTTAAACTATCTGCGGAATTTTTATACAAAATGACTTCGATCCATGCGGTAGACGATTGCAAGGACATAGGGGAGAATTAATATGTGTGGGTATAATGTAGAGTCGCGGAGTTCAGTATAACCGCTTCCTCTTAGCCACGCGACTCGCTGGTGGGTTTTATTTTTTCAGTTCGAACTAAAAACCGCTCGGCAAGATCACCTCGGTTCGATTAAACGGCATCGGCCTACAGTCAAATCCCCGGAAGTGGGAGTGAAATTGGATGTAGAAGCAAGCAGCCTGTCGATATCCGGGGATTTTCGATGCTTCGTTGATAATCAAGGGTTGCTTTCATTGTCCCGCTTGTTTTTCTATTCCCATTTTTTTTTTTCTTCCCCTCTCTCGTGCCGATTTCCAAGGATATCCGGCAAATTGCGGGTTTACCATGTACAACCAACCGTGATAGACAGGAAACGAGCGGAAAGGAGTACGCGCGTGTAACCCTGAAGGGCTCGCCAAGACCCCTTTGCCTACTCGCCTCGTTTCGGCTCGTTTTGAACATAATACAGTCGTATGTTATACGGACGCTGCTGCGGGGAGGGAAGCGAAGATACGTGATGCATAATGCATATACTATGAGGAACGAAAAGGGGTGAAGGAAGGATGAAGTGTAAACAGAGATGTATAAGTGTATCGATTAAAATATATGTGTATATATATATATATTATATATATATATATATAAATATATATATATAAATAATCATTATAGTAATGATAATAATCGCAGTAATAATGACGATGATATTGACGATATTACCTGCACTGTTGTTTCATGATTAAAATGATTATAATAATATCGTTCATTTATTATACTTCAATCTCGATTATTTGACGAATGATTATGAATACGGGTTGAAACGTTTATACGTATAATAATAACAACAAAAAATGATAATAATAACAGTAATGATAATCGTCCAGCTTTTTTTCACATTGACGATCGGGAATGATAAGTTGATTGCTTTTGGTTTGTTTTCTTTTCTTCTTGTAAAATGACTAGAATTAGAAACATTTGGTTAAAATCGTTAGGTCCAACACACTTGATACTAGATTATGCTAAGCTAATTATTCATATGAACACCGTTAAAATTTATCGTGTATGTATATGTATATATATAATATAATATGTATATATCGTATATATGTACACTTTGTACTTGGGTAAATATATAAAAGCACTTACATCACTATATGATTCTAACACTTAATATGATATGCCCTATACGTATTATACATATAATATTTATAAGTTATTATCATATTCATTGTCCTTTGGAATTATCGATAGATTGCATTAATTTTGCATTATATGATAAAAAGAAAAAAGTTTCTCCATCCTATCTTTTGCCATCTTCATGCTTCATATTTTCTGATACCGTTGAATGAAGAGTTTTCACTTCCTATGGTCTCACAATTACTTTCAGACAGTTGAAACTGCCTTGATTGCTGCGTCTACGTTACAAGTTTTTCTTTTATTTTTTCTTTTTTCGATGCTCAAAATAATGATGACAATAATAATACTATTAATAATAAAAATGTATGACAAAATATATGAATTACAGTTCGATTAATTCTATAGGCCGAAGGTATCGCAAAATCGTTACAAAAACGCGCGTATCAATATTTTATTTTCTCCTTTTCTTTTGTCTTCCACCTCGTTTTCTACGTTCTCGTCTTTTTTAATTATCACAAATTACAGTATTATTATCTCTTGAATAATTCGTTATCGTCATCATCGTCATCATATCATCATCATCAAAAACAACACCACAACAACAACAATAATAATAATAATGATAATAATCATAATAATCTGCCGAAGAAAAAACAAAGTTTCAGTCTCGACGATAGAAACGATCCGATTGTGAGATTAATTCCCCGCTTGCTCAAATTTCATTCTTTCTCAAGAATCAGTTCCATACAGCTTTACAGGCGCGCTTACGTAAATCTAAACGTATGCAATATAACAGGGTAAGGGTATATGTATATGCATATGCTAGACGAAACTACGCGTCTAAATAAGCTATTTAGTCACAAATCTATTCGTAGGTCTATAATGATATTAAATAACAGGCTACGTTGATTGCTTTCGTTGTACAAATACGACATCGATGTGACCGCATGTATATGTATGCACGAATGTGTAATGCCACAAATTACTCGACTAAAGCTTTTTAAGCAGCTTCTACACACGGCGTGTTTCGGATTGGAAATTTATTACAAACGCGAATTTAGCCGATAAGATGATCATACAATAGCACAGAAAAATGCTGATGAATTTTTTAATCAACGTCCGATGCACGCCAAGTCACAAAGAGATGTTAATTCTATTTTATTTTGTTGTTCTTCTAACCCAGAAAAAATCAAAAACAAAAACGAAAAGCACATAGAGCACAAAACGAAAAGATAGCGAAGAGGACGTAGGACAGAAAACGAGAGAATAACAACGATATCGGCAACACGTACAGACGGGATTACTCTAAAAAAAGAACAAAAAATTGATATGTTGCATGATTTCGAAAGGTATAAGACACACAGAAAGAATAAATCG